>NW_015971578.1:1870908-2278004 GCF_000835475.1 Cladophialophora bantiana CBS 173.52
GAAGAAGCCCGGCAGCTCGAAGAAGCCCGGCAGCTCGAAGAAGCCCGGCAGCTCGAAGAAGCCCGGCGACTCGAAGAGGCTAGGCAACTCGAGGAGGCCAGGAGGCTTGAAGAGATTCGACAACTCGAAGAGGCTAAGCGGCTCGAAGATGAGAGGATTGCAGCTGAGAAGGCAGCAGAGGAGCGAAGGCTCGCGGAAGAGTCTGAGCGCCGCAGAAAGGCTGAAGAAGAGGCTGCTCTCAGGAGAAAGGAAGAGGAGGAGCGGAAAGAGCGCGTCAGGCGTGAGCTTGAAGAAAGACGACGCAAGCAGGAAGAGCAGCTCAGAGAACAGCAACGACGAGAACGATTGGAGGCTGAACAACGCCGTCGAGAAGCGTTGCCAGCGTTGCTCAAGCACTGCGCCCTGCTCATTGACAATAGCGATCCTAAAGCCAGAAGTGAACCTTGGCTCAAGCTCTTCTTGCCACTGTACACTGTCAAGTCTGCGCAGCTTGACCCCAATACTCTGGATGCCAATAGGGACGACCTCTGGGTACCCAATTTTCAAGTTGCTGGATTGCTTGCGACCAAAGATTTGAACCTACGAAGCTATACTTCTCTGGAAAGAAGACCAGTCACACCACACGAGCGACAACGTCTTTGGCAAGTATCGAGGAACAACCTATCGTACGAGTTTCAAACCAATCAGTACAATACGACGATCAAGATGGCTATCCAGCGCGAGCGAGAGGAGCGACCAAAGTTCTTTGCCATGGAGGAACTTTTCTGGGTCAAGGTACGTGTTATCTCGAGTCTGCAGGCTTACTATTTGGTGGCTGACTTGAAGACAGCTCTCTGGCTTTGAAGATCAGATCTTCCGGCATCAGCACCTGGCAAACCTGAATATCAGAAAACAGCCCATCTCACTCAGAATCTTTTCGTCTCAACAGCAGAACGCCGACGAGTTGTCACCGCAGAGTCCCGCTGCATTTCCAGACTTTGGTAATAACGCTAAATCAGCCCAGTTGATGAATGGCATCAGTTCCCATGCGGCGCCCATTATTAATGGCAACGGATCCGGATACGGTCGTTGAGAGGGTTAAATAATTGATGACCATGGGGACGCTGACCTTGTTGCGCCATCCACGGAGACCTTTCGAGGACGCGGATTATGATATTGACAGTCTCAATTAGCTTCGGATGCAGTGAATGGCGGTTGTAACAATCCATTCGTTGATGGGAAAAGAAGGATACGAAGGCATGAATCTACCACATGATGGAGGCTATAGATAGCGATCATCGGACTGTAACCATGAGCACAATACCGAGTACAATGTGCATGACGAGAGGTTTTCGCCTCCAAATGACAGCCGCAGATATTTCTGGTAATTTGCTGCCAGTATGCAGTCCTCTCGCTAGTCTTCTCGTTAATTTCTCGTGTTTCTGACTTTTTCCCTACCTAGGTATCTAAGTCATACCAGTCTGACCGGCTCGCCGGCTCACACCCTCAATTCGAGGCACGTGACCGTGAAAGTCTTGGCAAAGTCTTGGGGGGACACGCACCGTAATTTCGCATTTTGCACCTTCAAAAAGTTTCAATCTTTCCTTTTACATGATACTATTCATTCCTTTCACGAGTTGACTCTTTGAGGATCATCCGACAAATTGTTGATAGACAAGTACTTGCGCATCAAGTAACGAATCGCCAATATGGTATGTCATCTCGTCTCTCATGAAACTTTTTCTTTGTTGCGTGTTAGCCCGATGTTTGGATTCCTCCCAATGTGCGCGGTGTTTGTGTGTCCAGACCTTCTGGGTGTTGCCGGAGGATCTAGAGAGGGGGAGACGTTACGGTCAAGACAAGGCAACGATGCACACGACATCACGATATGATGGGGGAATTTCCTTGATTCCTTTCCTCCCCTCCTTGATTCTGTACGAAGCCCAAAAATACTGACGCTTGTTTGTTCACCACGCAGTCGGAAGGAGAAGAGCCCACTTCCCCCGTCGAAGAAGTCGCCGCGGCTGATGAGGTCGAAGTCTCCGGCGATGCCGGCGCCTCTGGTTCCATGTCCGTCCTTGACGCTTTGAAAGGTGTGTGTTTTGGCGTAGTTTTTCTTGAATTAGGTCCGCGGGAGAGGTAAAACAACGAGATTCCCGGAAGAGACGGAAAATGATCGACGTTGCTCTCGATGTACATCGGAAAAAGAAACATCGATGGAAGGAAGGGATGAAAGAAAGGAAGAAAAGAGCAGTGATTGAATTTGGGCTGACGACATTATGCCTAAACAGGCGTCCTCAAACTCGCCCTCATCCACGACGGCCTCGCCCGTGGCCTCCGCGAAGCCTCCAAGGCGCTCGACCGCCGCCAGGCGCACATGTGCGTCCTCAACGAGGCCTGCGAGGAGGAAGCGTACAAGAAACTCGTCATTGCGCTGTGCTCGGAGCACAAGATCCCGCTGATCAAGGTCCCCGACGGCAAGATGCTCGGCGAGTGGGCCGGCTTGTGCGTCTTGGACAGAGAGGGCAACGCCCGCAAGGTGGTCAACTGCAGCTGCGTCGTGGTTAGGGACTGGGGCGAGGAGAGCCAGGAGCGTAATGTCCTCTTGAACTATTTCCAGACCGAGCAGTGAAACGGAGGAGGCTGCTGCCGCGGCCGGCTCCTCTTTGTTCTTCTTTCTTTCTTGCTCGCTGTGATAGGGTTGGGGACACGTGGAGACGGAGACGGGTACTCGGCGGGTGTGTGTTTGCGTCGAGATGGTGAGGGTGAGGTGGAAGAATTCAGATACCGCTCCACGGCTGTGCTTTGCTCTGCTTGCTCACTGCCTTGCTTTGCTTTGCTCCACCCTTTGTGGCATGTATGGCAAGAGCACAGCACGCAAGGAGGGCGATGGAACCCAGGAAGAGACTCCAAGAACAAACATCATGCATGCATGCTGCATATGCACCGGGATGGAAACCAAATCATAAGGGTCAACTTTTCTCAAAAATTTCTTCTCAGACAAACCACAAAGGGCCAAAGGCCAAAGGCCGAAAACCAAAATGACACTTTCCCAACCCCGACCGACCAAAAATGTGGCCACAATAGGAAAAATGGTTATTATCAAAAGACGAGATCTGAGCCTCACGCAGGAGACGGGAAATTCCAAACCCTACACGCATCCATGTTCAATCCATCTATGGTCTTGCCTATTTCCTTGTCTCGGCTTCCTTATGTGAAGGGTGTGAACTGTGAGATTCTCCACATCAGATCTGTTCATCGGTTTCCATTATCATGTATTCTGTGATTCTAGCATATATCTGGTCGAAAGCATGGCCTGCGGTGTCTGGATTTCTGTCCATCTCATCTGTGGTCGTGAAAAGCGTTTGCGTGGTCGTAATGACTGATGGTAAAATTCCAATGAGCGTCATGTGCCAATGGCCGTAGTCTCGTAACTCATTCCACTATCGAAAGACGGTTGTGCGGATCCCACGGGTGCAATGGTAGAGAAGGTTCCGGTCTGATAGCAGAAGTCGATCTCTCGGTAACTGCCATCTCTTCGTCCTCCCTTACACCACGCCCATACTTTCCGTACCTTCGCCGCCCCTGGTGCCCGCCGCGTTTTCCTGCATCAACCGAATTTTCCTTTTCGCACTCCCAAATCCATCGATCCCTTTCTCTTGGTTCTCGCCCAACCACGCCTTCGCCGCCTCTCCCATCACACCTTTTCCAAAGTAATAAACAAAGTGGCCGATCATGATGAGAGTGAATGCAATGGGATACATCCAATGCACGTGTAAATGGAAAACCTGTAATCCGATAATGACGCCCCAAAAGTTTCCTGTCAGCAGCGAAATGTTCTGGAATGCGGCACTGGCGAAGCGATACAGAATGGGAACGAGCGTATAGAAGATAAACAGAATAAGGGTGTAGCCTGTCAGATAGCCGCCCACTTTGCCGTTCCAGGTCGCGGTGTGGAAGGAGTGGCGGTCAAAGATGCCGGCTTGTGCACCGTTGATGATGGTGGCCCAGAACCCGAGTTGGCCGATTACTTCGTAAAGGGGGCGGCCGGACACAAACCATTCCTCGTAGACGTTGTCCAAGCCGTAGAAGGTGGCGCCCAACAAGGCAAACAGGTCGCCTTTGAGCTGATTGCCGGAAGAGACGTCGCCGCCATTGGCACCAGTGATGTGGTCAGACGCCAGCAAGAGGCCCATTCCGCCAATGCATACAAAGATGCCGAGAACTTGGGCCCAGTGGTATCGCACGCGGAGGAAAACGAAGGAGATGACCACAACCACGACAATAGCCCAGAAGTTGATGAGCTGGGCCGAGAGGATGGTGGTGTAGCGGTAGGCGAGGACCGTGAAGTAGTTGCCCTCCACATCAAAGAAGGCGAGAATGATGTCTATTGTCAATGGTTAGTGCTTGAGCATTTTACCATGTTGCAGAGCAGGAAAGAGCATTACACTTCCATCCGTCCTTGATGACCATCTGCAACCACTTCTTAAAGCCATACTTGTAAAGAGTGTAGCCCGTGTAGACGAAATTAAGCAATACGTAATTGAACAGGGTCTGAAAGGCAGGGATGCTGGTCCCCTCAGCCACCAACAAGCTTGTCAAAGTGTTGGTGCCGGTAATACAGATAGCCAGTATCTGACCCAGGCACAAAATGAGCCAAAAATCCTTGGTCTTGAAGAAAGCCAGTTTGGAGTGCCATGACTGTTTGCCAGGTTCGCCTGTTTCGTCGCCAAGGGCAATGGGACCACGTTCGGGACTTGCTTCGATGATCTCTGGATGACCGTGCTCGACCGGGGAGCGAGAGCTGGAGGAGCCGGTGCCATAATCACGGCCAAGGTCGACGCTGGTGGCGCGGATCGCTTTGATGTCCTTGGAGTCGGTCATGGTGAGTTGCCCTTGGGGGGATCAGGAATTGTGACCAGGTTTCTATTGGAGGAAATGGTCAAAGTCGGAGCTTTATGTCGAGAAGCGAGCGCAAAACTCCCGAAGTCGCTCACTGTGGAAGATTGGGTTGGCAATGCCTAGGAAGGGCGATAGAAAGGAAAAAGAAAAGAGCAGAGAAGAGATGGCAGGAAAAGACATTTTGTAGGGTGTGGTTTTTTGGATGTTGCATCTGGTGATCGGTGGTGACCGAATGATGTGCGTCGAGCCAGCAGAACCGAGTAACTCGACTGGTGGGCATTGAGTGGCACTATAGGTGAGAAGGGAACAGAGGGCGCAGGTAGAGTGGGCAATGGTGGGGGAGAGAGGAATTTTTTCTGCTTTCTCTTTGGTAAAGACCGCCGCTTATCGCCTCGGGAACAGCCCACGTGATGGACGCATCGGAAAAAGTATTTCCCGTACCCCGTGACATGTACCTGAGGGAGCACGTGACAGGGAGGCTGCCATCGTCAGGTCGAGCAGTGCACCGTTGTGGCAGAACTTGCATCAATAGTCAATACAGGTATGTGCATACAGTATTAGACATGAGAGTGAAGAGCCCAGTCCTACCTAGGTAGGTATACCTACCGTATAAGTACATACTTAGGTACTCCGTACTCCGGACCCCCCGGGTACAAATATGGTGCTAGCAAGGAGTTCAGGGGGCGGCTGAGGCAAAATCGAACCCGGCCTCGCTCCACATAACTGGAGATGGCTCAATGGCACAATTTCCCTTGATACTGTCTTATACCAACCAGGTCGCATTGAAGTTTCGGCAGGTGGCGGCTAGCAGGGAGTCACAGTGGAGGCTAATGCAGGGATGGACAAGGTGAACCCCCAACTGGATCCAATGGCTGGCCGACCGGCGTTGAGAAATGCTGGGCAAGCTGGGGTTCAGCCTCATCAGGCTGGTGCGAGGCGCCACGGCACCAATGGAGCACGCGAGCGAATGGCCAGATAGCAAATAGAAAACAGAAGACCGTGAGCCAGCGCCACCGAAGGAACCCTGGACGAGCCTTGACGAGCCTTGGCCGCCTTTTCTAGACCAGACAGAGATCAGACAAGCCCAGCCCATTGATCAAACCGTCCAAGACAAATGTCGTGATTTCAAGCGTCGATTGCACTCCTCAATCCATCGCGCCGTCCATCCCACTATCCTCCCCGACACTCACTCGTTCACTGCTTGCTACGCTCTTTTATTCTTGTCTCTCTCTTGTTCTTTTTGACGACTCTCCTTGGATCATTCATTCTCATAGAACTAACTAGCGGGGGAAAGGGCAAGGCAAGGCGGACATTTTCAGGGGCGCGGGCGCGCCTTTTCATTCTCTCTTCCGACTCCACCATCCGATTCATTTCATACCACTCAGAACCCAATACCCAAGACCCAGTCCTCAGCACCCCGTACACGGCTGGACACTTGATCGAACATCATCTTCTCTTGATACAACGCCAGTGAGGTCGCTTACCATGATAACACCATGAGTCACCACGAACTCCAGACCCTCCGTGAGCCTCTCATTAAGTGTGAGGGAGATGTCTTCCTGGACACCGATTCTGCTCTCCACGATGGCGTCCATGGTGAATCTCTTCGAGACTTGCCCAAACAAATGCTTTCCAAAGCACTTGCGCAGATCCGTCCGGCCACAGTCTACAAAGTCGGCAAACGATTCGCCTACTGCTTCGCCCCTCAGTTTGTGCGCTCTCGATACTGGAACGATCACGCCTCCAAACCCAAACAATTTCCTACCAGTTACCTGAATGGCCTGCGAGGCATAACCTCTATCAAGGTCTTTACCTTTCACTTTATCATGGCGTACAGCGACATCGGGTTCCAGCCCTGGGGGACTAACGATCACCATCGCTATGTCCTCGAGCTTCCCATTATCCGATACTTCTATTCCGGCTTCACCGCTCACGTTTTCTTCGGCATTGCGGGATACCTCACTTCTTTACGACTGTTCCAGCTCCTCGACAAACGCGATCAGCCGTCTCAGTCTAAGGTCTTGATGAACGTCTCGGGGGCTCTGTTCCGTCGAGCCTTCAGACTCTATCTCCCGGTCCTCATCGTCACCCTCATTACGGCTCACTACATCCACTTCGGCTTCTACGAGGGGAACAGAGCTTACATCACTGATCATGAGAAGCTCTTCCCGGGCGACTGGAATGAACCAAAGCCCGAAATGTTCCCCACCTACTATCACCAACTGAGTTATTGGGCCCGAGAAATGTTTGACTTGACAAACATATTCGCCCCGGGCGCTGTCTATCCCTACCATGACCAGCATTTGTGGTCCATTCTGGCCGAGTTGAAGGGTTCAATTTTCCTCTACATGATCTTGATGGGTACCGCGCAATGCCAGAAATACGTTCGATTGGCCGGGCTGTGTATCATGACAATCATGTTTTTCCTGTGGAATCACTGGGAGATCTGGGTCTACATTATCGGCGCAGTAGTTGCACAGATTGACCTTCTTCTCACTGAACGTGAGCAGGAAAAGAAACTTACGTTGGTTCCAAGCCGACTACCTCCGTCGCCGCCACACTCACCCAAACCAGACTACAAGCCGCCCCCAACATGGTCTGATTACCTCTCAGCCCCTCCCCAAGGATGGTTGTACGGCCTTCGGATCTTCGGTTTCTTGCTGGCCTTCTATTTCCTGTCCTATCCCATTGACGGCTCAAGGGATTACGCTCCTGGATACATGACATTGAACAAGCTTATTCCTGCATGGATGGACCGCAAAGACAAGTTCTACCCAAATATCGGAACAGGTATCTTATTGTTTCTGCTCGCCCGCGCAGATCCGGACAAGTCCATATGGCGGCGTATCCTCAACAGCAGCCTCGCGCAATACTTGGGGAAAATCAGTTTTGGTCTTTACCTGGTTCATGGTCCCATTCTCCATGCGATTGGGTACATGATCCCCCATCGGATATGGTGGTCAATGGGTGTTCAGGGCATTGATACGACCGATCTTGTTTGGACATGTGTGATCATCATTGGGTGGTCAATCAGCCTGGTGCTGTCCTTGTGGGCGGCCGACGTGTGGACGAGGGAGGTTGAGAGCAGATGTGTCAAAGCCGTCAAGAAATTGGAGGAAATGTGCTTTGTCAAAGCCTGAATTGTGTGTAAAAATTACAATAGATTGCTGTCTAGCCTGTGCCTATTGTGCCTGGCATTGTCTCAGCGTTCAGCGACACAACATTGGCGTTTACATTCATGGAGTGGCTCATGGTCAGGTTTTGCATAAGATACCCATAATCAAGCTGAGGTTTCTGTACCATTGATAACCGTGGATCGCTCGGGTTGTGAGGATGTCCATGTGATCAACCCTTTCTCTGTAACGTATAGTGTCCTCCGCAAGTTCGACAATCCCAATGATAGACTTATTGCGCAGCCTGTTTTTGCCTCTCATCATATGCCACGATGTCCTCGACGGTCTCTCGAGCTGATTCTCTGGCCGACTTCCATTGCTGTCTGCCGAACACTTTTTCAAATTTTGACATGTCCGTCTTGACCAAATTAGGTGGCGGTCCACCACCTGCATCCTCTTCAGGAGCAGGAACTCGATCCCTCAGCTGAGGGAAATCCTCTCGGACCCCGCGCGCAACGTCGTTAGCTACCATCAACTCGGGCGAGTGGAACATATATCGTTCGTTCCCTGGAATGCTGGGTGACAGAGCCTGGATGTGGATGCGCGAGACATCCTCGACGTCCCTGGAGAGTAATAAAACGGTTAGCCGAGCTGAGTGGACGCCAGACAGACATAGAGGTGGTACCTACATGAAGAATGGGTACAAGAAGCCAGGCCTGTCGAGGTCGAACAAGGCTCTGTAAAGACCAGGCTGACCACCGAGATTCCCCTTCTCAGGTTTGAAGCCTGCTTGGAGACTCTTGCCTGTGATGGACGGTGCCAACAAAACGATCAGATCAAAGCCCCGTGGTTTCTGGTTCATGAATTCCCAGGCCTTCTTCTCTGCGGAAACCTTGGAGTACTGATACGCATTGCTAGGACTCATCTCTGCTTCCTCAAGAGGGATGGGATTCCAGCTCTTCTCGGATATCGTCTTTCCGGAGAACATATCATCAACTCGCATGGTAGAGACCATGCTTCCTGTGATGACAACTCTCCTCACACGGTCTGATTTCTCGGCCGCGCTCAAGACATTGTGCACAATGGCCCAGCTGGGTTTGATCAGCTTTTCCATGAGATTGTCGTATGCGAGGGGCGTGGCAATGTGGATTATTGCGTCAGCTCTGCTGGCTAGTTCGTCGAAGACGTTGGGAATAGTCATGTCTGGGATCTCCGCGAAGCACAGACGACCCTCTGAGACCTGAAAAGCGTATCTGGACCGCAAGGCTGCTTCAGACTGCGCGAAAGAACGGAGCACAGCAATCACATAGATGTTGGAATCGGCCGCCAGGCGGGCCAGGGTCGAAGCACCCAACGATCCACTTGCTCCTGTGAGAAGAACGGTTGTGTTCGACGACATGGCTCTGTCTGTCTCTGTGATTCTCCAAGAAGGTCTTTGCAACGATAGACCACCCCTGTAGACGGCATGTCGATCTTTGGTACCTTTATATCCCACCTAGACAGACACCTGGCCCCACCTCCTTACCACTGAGCACCACCCACGGAGCAATGCCCAGCGAAGATGGATGTTTAAGGCCCTGTTTACGTGGTAACCCGTTTAGTTAAACATCAGTACGTTTTCGAAACGGTACGGAGATCGAGCTCAAGAGTCTTGCAGATCCATTACCAATTCGAAGCCGACTTGAAAACGACGACTCCACAAGGCAACAATCCGGGGGGACGAGCACATCTATCAGGAGTTGACTCTGGGCTTCTAGTAAACGACTGAGTTCTCGTTTACTAAGCATACCTCCCCTCCCCCCTTCGGAGCCCCTAAAGCATGCCACCCACATGTCTCTGAGGCCCCTCAATTGCAGGTTTTGGCTCGGGTTGCGTGGCGGATGTCGGAATCTGACCACAAGCTGGATGAGCGCGATAGCTGCGACGATCTGGAGCTCATTCGGGGAGTTCTCTGCTTAACCAACGGTTACTTTCCTCGAAACGGATTGCAAGAAGTTCGGAGACGTCCGACCACGCCAAAGCACTAACAGGAGAACAATGCCATCTCAAATAATGCCTGAAGCTTCCCAGTCTTCCACAGCTAGGTCCGGGACGGTTGCAATAAGAGATGCACTTAGCCGTCCATCGGGATACTATGGCATAATAACGAGGGCACCTGGATGAGCTGAGCACAAAACCATGCTGCAAACCGCTCTGCACCGGACCGATTACATGCAATGGGAAGCTTACTTCTGGATCCTGCCGGTGATTCCGAAAGTCGAAGTATTAGTTCTCGTCTCCCCTAGACAAACCAAATTCAGCTCCGACTCATTTGACTGCTACTAGAACGAAGTCAAGAAATTGGGACATCCTGACGATAAGTACTTTAATTGCAAGAAGACCAGTTCGACATGCTCTCTCAGAACCCACCTCGGACTCACCACCCTCACCTGGTGTTGTCTAAAAGGGAACCTCGGGAACAGGTACCACAGGAAAATTGCATTTATATGGCAATTGCTCTCATGGGTGGTATGATCCTCATCACGAAACCAGCGCTGGTGGTCTTTGCCTTACTCCTTGTCGGATATGGCCGGTTGTACCATGTCGAGCAACACGAAAAGCCTCACGGATTGTGGTCGCGGGAGCATCACTCGGAACACGCTCTGCACTTGGGACCAAGCCAAGAGCATGGGCAGAGGCAAGCAAGCTTGCATGATCTTGCCAAAGGGTTGAACCTTCCGAAAGTGAGGCTTGAAGGGGACAAGAAAATGCATCTTCATTGAGCCCGCCGGGCACGCTGCTCACAACTTGTGGGTCAAGCTGGCGAGACATGTTGGTATCCACTGTGGTACTCAGGTTTGGATTGATCAAACATGCGACTTGGTTCGGCGAGCAGATTTTGTGATAGTGGCAGTCCAGATACATGCTCACGACAACAGAGGCTGGAAAACTTGCTCTCCAGTCAAGGGCACCAAGACTCATGCACTGGAACATGCTAACTCTCTCATACGGATCTTGTCCTTAAGGTCGCCAAAGCATTCGCCCATCTGGGAGTCGAAGAGAACTTTGCAAATTCACTTTTGATATTCTACGTTTCGTGCAGACAATCACAACACAGTCACTTGCCAGACAGGATGGACATGTCTTCAATGTCTATGTCAATGCCTACCATGACCTTAAGCGCAACGTCCATGACCTCTGCCATGTCGATGGCTACGGCTTCCGCGACAGCATCAAGTGGAATGGATGTGGCACCCAACGCTTGCAAGATCTCGATGACTTGGAACCGGTACACCGTTGGAGCCTGTAAGTCTAGCACCACTTGCCCATCAGCCTGGACTGACTGACTGTTTTTTTCTTCCCCTATCCAGGCTTCATCTCCAAGACATGGCGAGTCTCCTCCGCTGGCATATTTGGCCTCTATTGCATCGGCGTCATTCTGCTCGTCATCTCTCTCGAGTTCCTCCAACGAGTCCAGCGCGAGTATCAGGGCTCGATTCGCCGCAAAGACCAGAATGCTTACGCCCTGGTCGCCGTTCGACACCCTGAGAATGGGGCTTCTGCCTCGTGTGAGCAGGAAGCAGATCCTGGAACAGATCCTGGAAGGACAACAGCGATGTTAAATCCACCGCTCCCTACAAGACCACTTCTTCCCAAACATCGATCCGTGAACCCAATGACCCTGGTCCAACGCCAGTTCGTGTGCTCTCTTCTTCACATGGTGCAGTTCGGCGTGGCATACTTTATCATGCTGTTAGCTATGTATTTCAACGGTATATCCCGTCTCCTTCTCCTCCTTCATCGTCTTCCATATCTGCAGCATATAGTCGCCATGGCAAACAACTCGTGACAAAGAATAATAACGTCGGTGTGTTGGCAGGATATATCATCACCTGCATCGTCGTCGGCACTTTCCTCGGCAACCTCATCTTCACCTGGGATCAGCTCTCGACTATAACAGAGTCAGTACTACTTGGTTCCCCTTCCCAAGATCCTGCTTATTTCATCATTCATTCTACTCAGCCACACACTTCGCCCCCCTTCCGAGACCTGACAGACTGACCTGAACATCGTCCGAGCCAGAGAAATGCCCGAAGCGGCCGATCTTACCGGGTGCTGTGACTAGGGTAGATTTATTGGATCTGCCTCTGTTTTTGAGATACAATCGACCAACCATACATAGACGACGTGCAAGATAGACGGACAAATGAATCACAGAAACTGATTCCGGCTTCTGGCTCCCCCTGTTGGTACATGCCAGAAGCACGTAATGATTCATGGACGCCAAAGGCGATTGCGACAGCGATGGCGATGGTCGAGAGGACACGTAAAACACGCAAGGTTAACCTCAACCTCTTGATTGAGGGGGTTAAAAAAAGACATTTTATGGATGGTGTCTCTACATACCAAGGAATTATGTACGGAGTACTTCGAACAAAGCCCACTCAGATGGTCTCAGACCGCTTGAGAGGTTGAAGAGCCATCATGCATATCCTCGATTTGGCCTGATCCTTTTCGCCGGATCATTCGTGCCGTCAAATAATCCAGATGAAACCCGACATATCTGACACGGACTTTCTGTTTCAACGGGTCTACAATGTCGATGTCCGCCGCAACTTCTCAGTCCGTGGTGCCAAGTCCATCGCCAATGCGATGTGATGATCTCTGGCGTTGTATTATCCCATGCTGTGTGTGCTTGTTCCATTCGCTGAAGAAGATTGAGCAATAAGCGAGATAGCAGAGCGCGAACATGCAATACAACACGAGAACAGCCATGTTGGCTTTCCTCAGGTTTCCCCGGTAGCTCCAGGCGTAGCCGATCAAGTCTGCGCATTCCTAGCTGGGTCGAGTTTGTCGCGATTTCGGAAGAGAGGTTGTATCTCGAGCCTGCTCCCCAGCCGAGGCCGCCGTGCTTGGGCAATATGTCCTCGCTCCATGCACCCCCGTCCCAGGCGCCACCGTCGTCCAAGGACAGGCTTTTAAGCTGGCCCCTAAGACTGTTGTTATACGTACTGTGGGCGATTACGTTGACCTCTGAAGCAGCGAGGATCCCTTCCACGACGAGCGGAAAATTATATGACTGGATGCGGAGTTACACATCCCGGCTGTGGCCGTGGTGACGGAGAATGCGGTAGTTGCGTTCTTCTCTGCTCCTGGCAGCTCGGGGAAGAGGAGATCCGCCCATTCGACGCCGATCACGGTCCGCGGCAAGAGTGGGTTGTTGGTAGCAGACGACATGGAAGTCTTCCGGATTGCCCGTGACGACTTTGGGGTTGTCCGGTTTCGCTGAGATTGTTGTGTTGGCAGACCTACTGTTGATAGTGAAGGAGTATACTCGAGAGTTGCCTGGACTTGCTTTGGGGAACGTGGCGACGGCTCTGACGCTACCTGTCTCCCTGTTTTTGACATGTCGATTCGTCAGGGGTTGTAGACGATCCAAGTCAGCACCAATCTAGGAATCAGTACCTCCAGCAGGTTAATACTCGACACGAGGTCGCATCAGATTGGCGGTCGAAGGTCCCACGGATACGCCCAGCAAGATGAGCTGATGAGCAAGGCAATCAGCACACACTTCTTGTGCGCTCGTTTCCACTCGGGCCAAATCACACCCCAGCGCTTAGATGGGTGCGGAATGCAGAATTTCTCGGTTTCAAAGCTAGCAGTCCAAGCTTCGTGGGGAATGCCTTCACCAAAAACCCACTCGCACCGGATATAGGTGAAGAGCACAGCTGTCAACGATGGAAGCATCAGAAACTCATGGAGTTTGGCTGCGAATTGTAGAGCTCCGAGATTCTGGTCGTCTTGTCCTGACGGACCGACGACTTCGCCGCCAACATAATACTCGGCCATGTTCAAGGCCACCAGAGCCAAAGCGACGGTGACAGGGACCAAGTGCAGCGCACACCGAAGCAGAGCGCCTGGACGGCTCTTGTGGATTGCGACCTTTGGCTTTTCGGTGAGATTTCGTATGTCCGCGTGAGACGATCAGGTGCCTGATTAACAAGGCTTCAGACACAAGGGTTGATCAAGAGTCTGAGGTAGCGATGCTGCTGCCCGTTGCGTTGTCTGTGGCAGGTGCTGATGAATCTAGCCATTGTTTGATTCATCAGCTGGGAATCGCCCGGACACGGAAGTACCATTCTTTAATTGAGGGATGGCCAACAACGGCCTATATAATAGTCAATGGACAAAGTCAACCAAAGGGCCCAGACACGAGTAGCCTTGTGCTTCGCGTGATCGAGAACAGGGTTATCGCTAGGGGCCAGGGCCAAGTGTACTTATTTATACTGACATGGAAACGCCAGGTACGTGAGACTTGAGAGAGACTCATCGGTAGGTATACCCCAGAGCATCGACCCCGTCACCTTCCATGCAAATGCTTGGAATGTAGGAATGTGTGAGAATAGACCTCCTTGCTCCCTTCAAGAAGTTCAAGAACTGGTCTGCCAGATAAATTGACCCTAGCACATGCCTGAGTCTGCAAGCCCCTTTTGAAAGTCAACCACAGTTTGACGAGACTCCATCCACAATAGCAACTGACATACCGAGTATGTTTGCTGTTGGCATGAAGACAGATTTCAATTGCGTCCGAGGTTATTTTCACTTTGAAAATCAGTGGCCCTCTCACAGGAGTGCCTATGTATACGTATGAGTCTATAGTTCCTGTCCTTCAGATCCGCAGTGACCTTTCGGGGTCAGACTTCCACCCTTCTATTATTAATACCCCCAGTCAGTTACTCATAATGCTGACACTGCTAAATCCTCCGTATAGGGCCAATCTTTGCTGTACCTGCAATCAGGATGGGTGCCTACCGATCCACCAAGGCCACCAGCGTCCCTCAAGCGAAACCCACTATGGGTAGGCTTTTCATGACAGCTTTCCTCGACGTGGTTAGCTATTACCAATTGGCCATAAATCCAGCAGGACGAACAGGCGGTTACAATTGTGGTGCTGAAAAAATCTTTGTTGCTAGCACGTCTCGAACAATGCGGCAATTCTGCGAGGGCATTGGAACTCTGCAGTCGTCGCGCTGGCACTCCACTTGGGACCGAGAATGTTTACATATCCATATATGAAAGTGGAAGTTGGGACGATTCCAAAGGCGCCCTACGGGAACTGGATCGCAGCCTAGAAGCGCTCGGAGTTAATAGGGGAATTGTGCTCGACCCGGAAACCCCCCAAGATGTAATCTCTAAGCCGCCAGCATCCACGGCCTCGATTGATACACTTCAAAATGCCCGCGAGCTCAGACGGATTCCTCACCGATCCCAATTGCGAAATCGATCTTTAAAGCCGTTGGAGATTTAAGAGCATCTGGTATCGTGTTCGACAAGATCTCATTCCTCAACGACGCCATGTTTTCTGTGGCTGATGTTGTTGCCCTGTTGAGCACGAATAATGGTAATTATGCTGCAGCGTGCTCTTTGGACTTTTCCAAACCGCCCCGCTACGATGACACCTTTACTTTGAGAGACGATGAAGGTCATGAAACGGTGATGCACACAGGGCCATACTTCTGCTCATCCAGATCAAGAAGCGCCCTGAAAAGAAATATGCCAGTCCCGGTCAAGAGCTGCTGGAATGGGATGGTCTTTATGGACGCTACTCCTTTTTACAATACCAATGCCACTTCTGTGGGCGCGCTTCATTTTCGAGACATCAGTGACACCCTTGCACAAGCCCACCTTGAAGCGTCCGAGTGTTGTCTTATTCACATGGACAATCCGCTCTCCTCAACCAGGGGTGGCTGGCTCAATCCAGGTGTCGTCGTGGGCTACAACGAGCTTGCATATGACAACGTGCACATTCTTACGAACACCACATATCGCTGCTGGAATATCTACGATCATTTTGGGAAAATCGAATACGATGCTGGTTTACAAGGGACTGGTTCAAGAAAACGACAGCACGGTTGCTGTTGGGGAGATGGATCAGGGAGACCCGGCCCGCCTAGAACGAGGTGTTGGTTGTCTCATCAATGAAATACAAGTTCTGATATCGAATGGCTGGAAAGTCTATGATCACAGATCACTTCAGAGTCGGTCATTGGCCAAATATTATTTCCCTGACGGTCAATTCTAGCTTTCCCACAGTCTTTTCATCACTGTCTGCTTCTGGTATACGCAGGGCGGCTTTGCACTACTGCCTTCCGGGGTGGAGAGCCATCGGTGGGCATATAGTCCCCTCTCGCAGCTTACAAAGAAGCGATAGGGCACATGATACCTTTCCCACAGCATACATGACACATGAGACTTGGAGGTCGGTGTCTGGCGTTATCAGAACGACGCGATACTCATCGGCCAAAATCGGTGCACGGGAAAATCCAAAAACCTGCGGCCAACCACATCTACCATGTTCCTATTACTTAAACTAAGAGACTGGCGAGGATATGGTCTCTTCTCATCCTGGACCTTGTCGTTGACTTTGTCCTACGAATGCCTCTCCAACTCGCCGTCTAGGCGAAAAGCAAGTTTATACCACCGGATTGCCTCCTCCCTGTTGCCCGCATCTTCCAGTCGCTGGGCGAGATCCAAGGCCTTCAACGCTCGTTCCTTGGCCCCAAATTTCTGCGAAGGATATCTTTCCCCAAAAATAAACGGCCGCGCGCGCTGAAACATCATGTCCGTTCTCAGCAGGAACTTCACCCCAGACAGAAGAACCTCACCGTCGTGGTAGACGTCATCGCGGAAAATCGCTGCAGAGCCTTGAACAGGCTGATTCTGGCAGAGCACTGTGCTCGCCGCGGCGTCAGAGGAGCCTGTTGCTGTTGGGTCACTGATGAAGCGGGTTGCTCCGCCGCACTCTGTCGGGACAGTGTTCAAATAAATATTGACAGTCAAGAAGGACTGAGTATCGACTGTTGCGAGGCGGCGGCCGTCGATGTGGGCGCCGAATCCGTCGCCTGATAGTTTGGTTCCTCGTCAGAAAGAGTGCGTCTTTTGGTGGATTTCTACTCAGCCTTCGGCAATTGCATTGGAGCCCGAAACGGCATTGCTGGGACATCCACGAGATGACCTACCTGCCTTATATTTACAAAGCCTAAAACAGGTATTCAACCCCACTGCGGACCACACCTGTCCCTCTTCATCCTCCACCTCGGAGTCCTGGTAGATCCTCGAAAGGCGCGACCAGAGAAGCTCCGCCAGATCGTCGTCTTCGATTATTTTGCGCAGACGGGACGTGTACGTGCCGCTTATGGTGTGCATGTCCGATTCATGGTCGTGCGCCGTGATAAGGTCTGTGCATTCTGCCGGGGTGAGAAGAGACGAGATGACGTCTACAGACCGACTTGGCGTGAAGATATCGGAGGAAAGATCAAGGGGCATTGGGATGGGGACTTTTGTTAATACTATGGAAGGGGAGGGTTCGGCCATGATGCGTGCGTAGGCGCAAACAAGGAGTCCGTTCTACTGTTTTGCGAACTGCCGATGCTCGGCTGGAAGGTGAGAGGCGGGATGATGGTAAGCAGAGGCGATGGATGCATTCATATAAACGAAACCCAGGATACGAGTGTTTGGTGAGTCGTTACGGTGGTTCGCGTGTAGCTTTGCACCCGGCAAAGCATGAGTCACCCTCTGATTCACCGTCACTGTCTGGCGCGAGGCTGAGCCCCTTGAACGTAGAGGCTGTGCACGCCAGCCAGCCAGCAAGGAGCCATAACGGGACAGTCTGAAAGTCCCAGACCCCGACCTTGGTGTCTCGTTTTGTAGTTTGCTTTGGCACTCGGGGCCCTCGTCGACGTGTCCACCATGCTACGGGTCTTCGTCATCGAGTTTTGGCCATCCTGCAGGGTTGTAGGGCCTAAGCCGGATTCAAAAAGAAGTGGCACGGTCCGTCAGCGAATATATACTTCAAGAGTGCTCAATAGCATTAAAGCGGCCGCTATATCGAACATAATTGACGGTATAGGATGAACAACAGAGGGCCACGGTTCCTAAAGATAACCAACATACTTAACGTGCATGAAGGGCACCTTCGATCTCATCGCGAGTCTCTCTACTCTCGTCAGACTGTGCCATATGGCATGGTTTGGGCCTTAACCGGCAGGACAGTCCGGTGCGCCCTCTCGGCGTTTTCTAGCAATACAGGCCAGAACGTCCAGCCAATGTCCACTCTAGTGCAATCAGGAGACCGATCCATTAATTCACGTGGGTGCCTGTGCCTATGTCAGGTGTACTTGTAAAGAATTATCATGCACAAGGAGTGCGAAATCATTGAGATATTGGTACAATTGCCTCGGCAGTTTGGGCGCTTTGCCGGCGTCGGCGTTTCGTTTCGGCTCGGTGCTTTGGCATCTTCTAATAACCTTGGGAGAAAGAGACGAGACGGAGGACACGCCATGTAGAACGGTGTGCACCCGTTCAAAATTCTTCAGAGGCATCTATGTGTTGCGGATAACTCGACTTTCCGAGAGAGAGGAAGAGAGGAAGAAAGAGGAATACGAAAATGACGACTACGCCGAGCACCACCGCGCTGGCCAACTTCATCTGGGGTGACGAGCGGCTCAAACGGCGGTGCGACATCCTCGCCGCCATCTCCAGCAACCCCGTCTTCACCCAGACACCGAACCCGCATGCCCTGTCGAGGAAGGATCTCTGGACGCTGCGGCTCAAGCAGGGCGTCGAGCTGCTCGAGCTCAAGTTCAAGCTCGGATGGTCAAATCAGCAGTTCGTTGATGCCACCAAGATCGCAGGGGACATCCTCTCCCTGGGGGTGAATTTTCGGAGTAAGTGCTAACGGACTGATATCCGATGAATATCTAAAAGGCTCTCGAAAAGAAGAAGGAAAAGAGCGAAGTGAAATACTGATCTCCTCGGGAAAATGATAGTATTCATCAGGAACCTAGAGGCACAGATGAGCCCCGAGCAAAAAGCGTATTGGATCCCAAGGGCCGAGAGGTTCGAGATCAGCGGATGTTATGCCCAGACCGAGTTGGGCCATGGGAGCAATGTCAGAGGCATTGAGACAACAGCGACCTTCGATCCCAAAACGGATGAAATCGTCGTCAACTCGCCCACACTGTCGAGCCACAAGTACTGGATCGGATCGCTGGGTATCGTCGCGACGCATGCCCTCGTCATTGCGCGGCTGATCGTCAAGGGAAAGGATCTGGGCAACCACGTCTTCCTCGTCCAGGTCCGCGATCTCGACACCCACGAACTTATGCCCAACGTCAAAATCTACGAGCAGGGCGAAAAGGGCATGAGCACCTTCGCGTCAATGGACAACGGCGTCATGGCCTTTACGAACTGCCGCATCCCGAGAACGAATATGCTTGCGGGCATGGTCTCTCTGGATCCGGACGGGACATACCACGCCGCGAAGAACACGAAGCACGCCTACACTTCGATGGTGATCATTCGCGGACTGATGTCCGAGGAGCTGGGCATCGAGGTGGCAAAGGCGGTGATCATCGCGTTGAAGTACGCCGAGTTCCGGAGGCAATTTAATCCCAAGAACGGACTGGAGAGGAAGGTGATTGAGTATGCGAGCGTGCAGAATAGGCTGTTCCCTGCGTTGGCCCGGGTGAGTTAAAGAACCTAGATAATACCTTACTGTGGACATCATCGCTGATCCGCGCGTGCAGGTAGTAGCGATGATGCTGCTCGGTCGGGAAATGAGAGCCCGCATTGACAACATCGTCAATGAGAGCATTGAAGATCTCCATCTGCAGACAGTCGGCGCAAAGATCTGGGCAAGTGAGCATGGCGTCCGAGATGTGGAAGTTGCCCGTCTCAGCTGCGGCGGGCATGGTAAGTTCGATCTCTTTCACCGACCGCATTAAAAAGATAGAACATCAGAATGCTGAGAGCAAGTATCAGGAAACATGGCAAGCACGGGACTCGGGTCTCTCTACGCACAACTTTCTCCATCCAGGACATATGAAGGCGAGACATACGTTCTCTCCCAGCAGATCGGGAACGCCGTTGTGAAGCATTGGAAAAAGTCTGTCCGCATCCTTGTCAGTGTCTGAATCTGCGTGCCCATGCGACTAACCCTTTCGAGCGCAGCAAATCCGAACAATCGATCAGCGCCCTGTCATACCTCGCACGTCTGAGAGACGGCGGAAGAATGTCCCAAAAGCTACAAGTCGCCGGCTCGGACGATTGGTTCAGTCCGCCGGTCCAAGAAGACTTCCTCGAGCACCGAGCAGCGGTTCTTGCTCGACGACATCTCGGCGATGTCGCTAGGGGGAAAGACACCAGCTACGACGTCTTCGAGCTGACCATGGCGCACGCGGATCTCACGTATTGGCGAGGGTTGCAGGCGCAGGTGAAGCAGAGCGCACAGCATGACAGGGAGACCATGGAGGCATTGGCGAACGTGGTAAGTTTTGCTCTGTCAAAGTTTAACAATCCCCCTTTCTATCTCAGCGCGAAGCCCTGACGGATGATGCGACCCCTACAGTTTGCCCTCAACGCCATGGTCGAAGGCCTCGCCGCTTTCGCGGGCGAGGAATATCTGTCCGCCGAACATGTCGCGAGTCTGCGCCTCGCGTACCAGCATGCCATTTCCGACTTCGCCACTCACGCCCACGCACTGGTCGAGGCGTTCGGATTCACCGAGTACGAGCTCAACAGCGTCTTTGCTCAGTCTGGTCAGACGCCCTACGAGGGATTATTGGATGTGGCCAAACAGAGCGAGTTGACGGACAATGTCTTCATTCGGCCGACGCTGCTGAGGGCACGGAGTCTGTGGAAGAAGTATGGCCGGGCGAAGATATAGGTATATAGGTATAGGTTCATCGGGATGACAAGTCAACCCATAGAATGTCATGTGGAGATTCTCATTCATTGTCTTATCCAAATCTTCACAGGCATATGTGTCACTCAGCACAGATTTACAAGCCTGCTCCTCGTCTCCCCAGCCATCCAACGACCACTGGCCAAGACAGGATCAACATAGGCGTGCCCCACAAGTTTGTAGATATCTTCGCCGTGTTGCTGGGAGAGCTCAGCTGACTTGCGGAGTATGGCCTGGAGCGTACAGCCCTCCAAATGCCAGACGGAGTCGTCTGGCTGGGAGTCTCTGTGTGCCCATCCCAGAAGAGCCTGGTCCTGGATGAACATCAGACGCAGGTGTTCGTCGAGGATAGACGAGACGGACTGCAGCATTGAATACAGAGGGTGCTCGCCCCTCCGACTGATCGTATTGTCCTCGCTCAAGCTGAAGAATTCTCTCCACTCCGGCAGGACCTTCGATGACGGGCTCAGGCCACCTCCACGACGGCGAGGGATGAATGCGTATTCGTCAGAGCTGGGGACCATCCTCACGCCGAATTTGTTCAGGAAGTCCGCGTGGCAGTGGAGCCATTGTTTGACCCCTAGGGTGCCTCTGTCCTGAAAGACATGGTCCGGCATTGAGAAGAGGAGTGAGAAGAAGGCGGAGGATGGCTGAAGACCGAATGTCTGATTGTGGCAGATCAGCAGCAGCCGACGGAATGCCTTCCCAATATCCGGGTCCGTGATATCTGTCGTAGAAAATCGATCGCTGAACCTCGACTCTGGAATGTCTTCGTCCACCAAAGTGCCCAAGGCCGAGATTCGGCCTATACACCTGCCTTTCAGTGTGAGTTTGTCACCGCTGATGCGGAAGGTGTC
Organism: Cladophialophora bantiana CBS 173.52; assembly: GCF_000835475.1. NCBI lineage: Eukaryota > Fungi > Ascomycota > Eurotiomycetes > Chaetothyriales > Herpotrichiellaceae > Cladophialophora > Cladophialophora bantiana. The sequence goes on from NW_015971578.1 coordinate 1,892,484, forward strand.
TGGAATAACTTCGTTCATGTTCGGGGATTCCTGGCCAAAGGCCCTTCTCTTCTCCCACCCCAGATTGACATCTCTCCCGCATATGTACGGAATCAAATTCCTGTCGAATTGGTGCGGTCGAAAGTGGAAGTAGTCAGGACACCATGAAGGCAACCCTCTCTGTCGGTCGTCCACACTCCTGAGGAATATGATGTCTGCAGAGCTGTACCAATTGATGTGATTGGACGTCATCTCTAGGCAAAGGTCGTCCTCCGAGACCGCCTGCGAGTAGTTGGGCTCTTGCACGAAATCAGCCCAATCTGACGCAAGGCCTAGGAGTCCATAAACTTTGTCTCTTAACACGCTCGTCTCGGACAAGCTCGTCATGGCCAAAATATCCATCAACCGTGGCTTCTGCTGTGCTCGGCAGGCAGCTCGAACAGATATAACCTTCTGAGCCGGTCCAGGAGGGTCTCCGTCTTTGTCGGTCCAACGGCCTCTTTCGCGCAGTAGTATTTCCAGGGATCGCAAGTCAAAGATGTAAGAACCCCAGAATATCTGTGCTCTTTTTGCTGCTGCTACCTCTTGAATGATCCATACTCGATGCCAGTATCTCTGTGACAATAATCGTTCAAGGGCATCCATGTGGGAATCAAGATTGCCATTCTGATGGTGTTTATTGGCCGGCCTCTCAAGGCCCTCGGTCGCCCTTAGAAGTTTTTGCATGTCTTTCTCCGGTCCGGTATCAGCACCAAGCCAAATGACCACCATTTTTGCCATTCTATAAATCGCAAACATTCTGATTATTTCTCGGCTTTTCTCGATGGTGTCTCGTTGATTGATGCAGATGGCATCGACCCAGACAGTGGAAAGTTTGTTTCGCTTCAGCTTGCGAAGAGCATCTGCAAGGTTTTGGGAGACTTCATACCTGTGGTCGCTCACTAGTATGCTTACTCTCCCGTGAGCAGCATCCTGTCCCCATGAGTACGACAACGCCACATAGTCGGGTCTCTGGCTCAGTTTCGCGTGGAAAAGCTCGAACTGGAGAGTTCGACCGTCAGAGACGTCCTCATCCAAGAACTTGAGCAACCTTATCTGGCCTTCCGCCAAAGGTTTGTAAGGCAAGACTGCAGAGGATGTTTGCGAAACCGTAACAGAATTTTGTCTTGATTCATCGGGAGACATTGAAGGTCTAGCTTCTGTTCGCACGCAGGAGGGACGAAGCAAATTCATGATATTTGAGTAGCGCATAAACAGCATGGAGCCCCCAAATATGGAAGCAAGCAGAAACACAGATCTTGACGCAGTGACTCGACAGGTCCCCAAGAATGTGATGCTCGAAAAGATGACCGTCAGGTACAGACCGATCCTTTCGCCCCTGCCTATCGATTTCCGAGCACCCTGCGTCCTTAATAGGAAGCATTGTGTGATTACCAGCGCTGCCGAACTACCGGCAACCAGTAATTGAGGAATCATCCCATTCCGTTTGCGTTGACAAAGGCCTCGAAAGGGACGGGAATGTTGTAGTGGTCAATCGTACGCCACCCAAGTCTCCCCAAGTCAGACTGGGCCGTCCGAGTTGCCATTGATGGCTCCCGAGAGGTGACGGACTTGCAAAGGAAGTCTATAACAAAGAAAGCTCACGTAGCTTTCTCTGTCATTTCCAGGCGAGTGACAGAGTTGATGGAAGAAAAGAAGCGGCTCACACAAATTTTTGTGGCGGCCTCGAGGTGCGGATCTGCCCCACCGTAGAATGACTACGGTGAAGTATACTATCACGTAAATGCTCGCTCTTGCTCCACCGGTTTGACATCTACGTCTTCTTCTCTGATCACTTTTCTCAACAGGTTGTCTTCGTCGATCAAAGATATTGAAAACGTGCCTGCTGCTCTTTTCCAGAAGAAGAAAGTATTTCCCAACCCACAAGACCTCACTGACCCTACGGATACTTTGTCAGGAACAAAAAGGAATCCGCCTCTCCACCGTCCCGACTACTCGGTTAAGTCTCAACAATGAATGGAACCAATCTCTGTCTTACAACATCACACGTGATGGGCCAACCCGGCTTTCTACCTAGTGCCTCTGGTTCCAAATTTTTCGAGAGAAGATTCGATGCATCAGCAACATGCGATGAAGGAGCAGGGTAAGCTCCTGGTCCGCAGCTACAAAACCCAGACCAAGGAACGTCCAGCGACCGAATGATGGCACTATCGAAAGCTCCTTACAACCTTCAGAACATCAGGAACGTACAATAATTTCAGACATGATGTGTATGATGAGAAAGTCTTTATTCCTGCTCTCTGGCGCTTGGCTGGTAGCAACAGCTCTCGCGGCCAACCTGACTGTCTACCAGTCCAATGTCTCTTTCGTCCCAGTCCCGCTTCCTGTACCAGGTGGCGCTGCAAACTTCGAGGCTATCATCGAACAATTCACCACTCTAGGTCGCACCACAGTTTGGCGCTCGGTTAAAAACATCACCTTTCAAGGTGATACCGGCGAGCCTGAGGGCATGGTGGTCATCAACGAAGAGAGATTTATCACCGCTCGTGGAGACTGGACCGTCCCTACCACTTCGTACAATGGCACCATCATAAATGGCACAGATCGCACCCCAGGAGCCGGATATGGACACATTGAGATTTACGATGGCCAGGGCAAACGAGTAGTCGATGCGACACTGACTCCTCCCGGTGATATTGAATACCACATCGGTGGTCTTGACTACGATGGCCAATACATCTGGGCCACTCTCGCACAGTATCGCCCAAATACCACTGCCACAATCATCGCTGTCAACCCTCTCACTCTGGAGTACCAATCCTTGATCCACTACGCCGACCACCTTGGGGGCATTGTGCACGACACCAAACGCCAAAGACTGAACACATTGAACTGGGGTTCACGGAACGCTTCAATCTGGAACCTCAACGCTACTTCCAACAAGCCCTACCCGACTTTCTCGCAACCCTCCTCCGTTGCCCGTAACCCCTCGTTCTACGTGGACTACCAAGACTGCAAGTTCCTGGGTCACTCCAAACAGTACGACTACCGAGCGGTTATGATCTGCTCGGGAGTCGCCACGTTGGCCGGCAACATCACAATCGGCGGCCTGGCCCTTGTCGATTTCGAAACCATGATCCCGCTCTACGAGGTCCCGCTGACCATGACATCTGTCCGGGGGACGCCCCTCACGCAGAACCCTTTTGACGTTGCGTACGTGAATGAGACATTGAGGTTCTATTTCCTGCCGGACCAGCATAACTCCACGCTGTACATTTACGAGCCGCTGAGAAATAGTCCGTATGAATATTAAGGAGTCACCACGTAGTGAATAGACAGGTGGGGAGACAGACACATGGTTCGTGGTGGTAATATTGATGAGGACAACGACAATAGACGATACGCAATGAGGAATGGACCAACCGAAGCTCAAACACAAGCTTGTCGAGAGTGAATATCTCGAACTGGACTACCTACACATCCTAGTGAGGGAGTGTAGCAGGTCAGGAATCTATACGGAGTACATACCTACCGTAGCCGTCAAGCTGTACATAGATATCATGCAAGACACGAGCGAAATCAGTAATGACCCAATCTACCTCGTACCGTACTGGATATAGAGGTGGACAGCTCACGTTTTATATATTATGCAAGCATTCCATCTGAAACGTACTCAATTCTCGGCTTATACACGTGCTACCTCATCTTGGAGGGTATATATCTGGTGGGTATCACATCGAACAACATCCTTAGACACCCGATTCGAGCTTAATACTCGGGACGGATAACCACGACAAGTGCCTAGCAAAAAAAAGTCCAACCAATAACGCTAAACTCCTCGCTGGTAAACAAGAGATTTCAAACATCGATGCCAGAGATTTTCGAACGATCATGATCGTTCGTGAGAATACGAGATCACATATTCTCCGTAAACCGCCCGGCACTCCGTCCACTGCTCCTGCTTACTCGGCTTCCGTCCTGGCTAGCCAAGCTGCGACCGACTCCATCTCGCAGCATCGGCGGCAACGGAGGAGCATCTTCATCCATGCTTGGTGGCTGTTGGATTGGTAACCTGATGGAGCTCGCAGCGGGACTGAGAGTGACCGGAGTTCGGGCGGGACTGGGCCGCATAATTGCAAACCCTTCTGGTCGGCTGGGTGTGGTTAAGGATATCTGGCTGCTATTGAGCACTGATGGCGCATGCGGCTCTGCAAAGTCTCTCGTACTCGACGCGGTTTCAGCAGGAGTGGACAAGTCCCCCGTCCTAGCATTCGTGGTGGCGGTTGTTGGCGAAGAAGGCATCTGTGGTGGTGTTGGTGTGCCCTTCCCGCCGTAGAAGCCCCGGTTGTCCTGATAGAACGAAGCCCCCGAAAGCCCTCTTTCAGGGATCTGTGTCGCGTCCGAGGGACCTATACCAGCGTCCTTCTCGAAAGCACCAAAGTTGCCCCCGTAGGGGTCACCCCCGCTGCTCAACACAGGGGCGATCTTGCGACCGGCGATACGTTGAAAGCCCCGTTCCGATTCTGGGACGCTGGTGTCCGTGGTACCAGTGCCGGTAGTGCCTAGGGTTTGACTACTGCGAGGTCGAAGACGCTTCAGCCCGTGGGCCACAGCAGCTGTGAGAGGGGTGGTTGAGGATCGCTGCGACATGGGGTATGCCTCACCACCGCCCCTGCCACCGCCGGTCGTTAGCTCACGAGCGGCAATTTGCTCAGGAAGTAGGCCTCGTGACTTTAGTCGACGGCGGTACCAGCGAAGGAGAAAAAGGATGATGACTAGCGTAAGTGCAACGCCAGCCACACCTCCAACAACACCTCCCACCACTTGCTGCTGAGTTGGTGTCAGACCAGGACTTCCGCCTCCGCCTCCGCCACTACCCGAACTTGATCCAGCACTCGATGTAGCTGCTGAATCGGTTGTGGCTGTCGAAGAACCAGCCGCGCCTGAGCCGGGTCCATCAGTGAAGTAACCCGACGAAGCACCGGCCGAACCGGATGTAGGGCTGTCAGACGATGATGTAGATGTCGGGGTGAGGTCGCCAAAGTAAAAGGTCTTCGAAGTGCCGCTGCTGGTCCCAGTAGTGCCCACGTTGGTCCTGCTTGTGGAACTTGCGCCGAAACGTGAGTCTGTGGCAATGATGCTACCATTGATCAGCGACAACTCGAAGGTCGAAGTGGCTGTCACCGTCACAGTCCGTTCCGTCGTCCTAGTCGTATCCACGAACGTTGTTGTACCATTTATAGGCCCAGAACTGAATATGGAGGTAATCGTTGATGTATCCAAAGATGTTGGTGGAGTAGTGATCGTTTCGGATGAGTCTGTGGAGCTTCCCTGGACGCTGGTGCTATTTAAGATTCCAGGTATAGTTACTGAGACCGCAGTAGTCAGTGTGCCAACCTCTGATAAGGAAACAACAGTGCCAGTTGTAGCCACAGTGACTTCGGTAATTTTCGAGGTACTCGTGCCGTCGTTTACATTGACTTGCACCACGCTGGCTGTAACAGTAGCATCAGGAGCTCTGGGTAATAAGTAGATTCCAGCATTTCTGCGAGGTAGAATAGGTCGAGGGGCGTGCTGGTAGCTGCCGAACACATTTTGTCTCTGAAAATCCGACAAGCTAATGGTCCGAGTCGGCTGAACATTGTGGTCTGTGTCATCACCCCTCATACCGAGTTCTGAGGTAAACAGCCCTTCCGTCATTCTTGAACCTGTGTCCCGCGGGTTTCGTACATCAGGGTCCATAATCTTCAGTCGCTTCGCAGGCCTCTCCATTGTGGGAATGCTTATAGGAGATGCATGAAATGCAATGAGTTGGGCACTTGCTTAGGGAGACCCAAAAAAAACGACTGTCTGAGATTGACCTTTTGTCGACACGCACGCCTGCCGTACTCTTTCAGTCTTGAGATTCGTAGATTGTATGTAGCGATCGTCTTGAAGCTTAGAGCGAAGGTTTCTCTATCCCGGGTGAACGAGGGTGCGGTTAGGAGATGTGTGGAATTTGTAGTCCGAGGATGTTCAAACGAATGATTATAACGAGTGGCAGCTGGCAAACAGCGCAGCGAGAGCGAAAGAGGGCAGACTCAGGGTTCTGTCGAAAGGCGGGAGGTGTCAGAGAATCTGAGACATGGGTATGAGGAGGCGGAGAGGGCTATGCACCTCGACAGGCTATTCCATGTTGAAGACGGTATATGGCCGATATAATTTGACAATAACACTGCTGTTGGATTCGATGGGCAAAAAAGCAATGAACAAGCAGCCACCGCAACGCGGTTTGAATCGATATGGAATGAATTGTGCCTGGTTGCGTTGCGAATCGATTGGAAGCGAGGGGGAGCTCCTTTTTTTTTCCCTCTCTTCCTGTCCTTATCCCAGCCCGAAGGAGCAAACAAGCAGTATTATCGTATAGTCAAAGGAAACTCGACAGGGGGTGTTGGTACGTGTTAGCGAATGCGAGGATAGACAAAGAACCTGATGATATTATTGAAAGACTGTTCGAACAACGAGCGAGCGATCGACTGAGCAGAGGAAAAGAGAGTGTGCACTGATGGAACGGTGGTGAAGCAAGGGAGAAAGACGAGGGCAGGGGGAGAGAAGCACGAGTGTTGGAGCTGGCGAGCTGAAGCGCAGCTAGCAGCCAAAAAGTCATGCAAGTCTCAAAACGGTCGAGGAATTGCTCCGTAGGGTGCGCAAGGGTGCGCAAGAGTGCGTAAGGGTCACCATGGGTCGCCGCCCCAAAGTCCGTAGTGGGGACCTTAATTGGGCATGGAAGACATATCCAGGCGCCTCAGTGGTAGCTCGACACCACTACCATCCGCTGCAGGAGCTTAGCTGGGCTATAGCCCATGCCGGGGTGGTCTTAAGCGCATCGGTTCCTGCGTCTGGCGCAAACCTTAGCCTTGGGGCTTTTCTAGTAGGTGTCTAGTGCCCTCCCCGGAGATGAGGAGTCCGAGGCTCACCAGGCACAGCAAATCAACAACCCACTTGTTGAAATTTGGTCATCAAAATTCCCCATCCACACCATCCACCAGCAATCTTCCCAGAGCAATGATATTGTCCACACGACATCCGATCTTGCAGTGTGCTTGTCCGAACAATGAGATCCTGTCGAATCATGCCTGTGCTCAGCTTCTGCGGTTCTTGGGATGCCCGACCTCCAGCTGCGATGCCTGCCTGCCGGGATTATTTGGATGTTTTCTTTCCAGTCAAAGTGGATGGTACTCTCGCTCAGAGCCTCATCTCCAGTTCCCCATATTCGTTTGATTTGCTAACGGAACGAGACATTTCTGGCCAGGATGACCTGGTCGCCTGCTGGTCTTAATAGCGGCTACCGTTGCGCTACGCAAGGCCAGAAGATCATCAACTTCGGACGCACGCCGTCAATCTCTCTGTTTCGTATTCGGCACATAGAAACCCAGTCGGCACACGAGCAAGTCTTCGAGGAGGCCTTCTTCTATTCAAGAGGCTGGAGAAGATTCTGGTCGAAAACAAAACCATAGGCGTTGCACAGCATCCTCCACGCGCCGAAGCTGCACCTCTGCGATTCTGACCGAGAAACCAGCCACTGCATGGTTTTGTACCAGCAGCTCCCATATGACAGGAGAACGCTTGATCGCTTAAGTTGTTACGAAGCTCGAAGAAGAATAGATAGTCCGAAAATGTCTTTCCGGGGACTCACCGCCCGGTGCACCAATTATAGCTATAATGTATTGTGACATCCAGCAATGGTATGAGGGCCAAGTCACTCCATTTTGCATTTGCTAACCCGAACCGGTTCTCGATAGACAGCCACCTGCGTTGTCCAAGTACCTCCACAGCACGGAGTGCTCCACGGTACGGAATACATGGGACTATCAACTGGTCAATCAAACTTCTCTGCTGCCTGTTCTACGACTGCTTCTTGCTCCGCGAGGACTTGGCAATCAACATTCTCATCGCGAATATGGATCAATCCTCAGAGTTCATGCTGTGGGGTGAATCAGTCGGTCAAAGGCGGAGCCTTCACCAAGGCACTCGCCTGATGAGAACCGACTTCAGGTTCCGTGAAAGCCCTCAGCGCGCAATTAGACAATCAGTGCCACTGTCTGTTCCAAACTCTCTCGTTGAGTCTGAGGCGTTATCCATGTCACTTCATACTCGCCTATTTCTCGACGAAGGCCGGCTTGCTTCATCCATCCAGGAAGCACCTGCATGTTCATCTTCAGGCTAGAGGTAGTAACCTGGCCACATCCAGCTAATACTATAGGACATAACTTACCACATTGACGCAGCTGACATGTACCGCACCGGACTACATTGCTGTGCATGATCGAGATCTCGGGTGAAGATAACGTTCATGAGCCCGAACCCAATGTGAATTCATTCACCGAATGGCGTCCTGTTTCGTCTTGATTGTGAGGATAATGAAAACTGGCCCGAACAAACCCCCATCAAGATTTGGGCACCAAGCCTTGGGTTTCGGAACACGGTTCGCTCTATGAAGCAACCTTTGTCGCCAGATTGGTCCGCCTACCACAAGTCCGGCTTCTTCTCCAGCACGGGCGACCATGGACTTGACTCTGTCGAGTGAGGCTAGTCTGTGAGAGACTCTTTTGCCCCATTGGGATCTAACGAGTTGCCTAGCTTCTGAGATGCCGCATCCTTTCAACGTCCAACAAAGGAAGCTGCCACGTAGCCCTACCTGGAGAGGGCCAGGAGGTCATTTATTGTCCGGTCCGCCATTGACGTTTTCCCGTTGTTTAGTAACTGATCGACTCATCAGTTTGACAGTGCTGCCCAGGTTATCATCCCCGAACACTATCGCAGGAACCTTCCACCTAAAATGTTGTCTCAGTTAGGTTCTGGGTGGCCGCGGAAAGCGAGACTGACATAGCTAATTCAAACTTCAACCGGTTTAAGTTGCCTTCCCCAGCAATCACCTGGATTCACTTCCCGGTTGACACACTTCTGATGGAGCTAATCTGCCCAGTCAACAAGGTAAATGAGTCTGCATGGTGAAGACAACTTAGGGTATGACTCACCATCCTTATCCATATATGATTTGCATGTTCCTGTCAAACCGTCTCCTGGAAGAATCTGGAAATCGCCCTTGAGGAAGCCGGCTTTCTCGAACAGCGGCCCCAATGCTAGTCCGCCGAGAGGAGATTTCTTGTACGGTTCGGCAATGATCAGGTTCATTGTCATCAGAGCAGCGGCGGCTTTCACGATGAGCGTGGCGGCAGGTACGTTGTAGGGGCAAATTGCTACACAGACTATGCCTTCAAAGCATCAGCAAAGCCGATCCAGAACCGCTAAGGCACCTGGAAGCAGCTTCAGCATAAGGGATGGCGAGATCCACATCCTCTTTGCGCGCACTGAGGACATTCTGCGTCACAATGTGTTATCCTCGGGGCCCCGAAGTAGAAGAGTCCTTTCGAGGACGACTTTACATATTACTCCCTTCCGGATAGAGCTCGTCGAACGAAGTTGGACCATTGTTGCTCGAATTCAAGCTCCCGGGGAAAACGTCGACCGCCAATCAGAGGGCTAACCACAACACCTTCGATTCAAATGGAATTGCAAACGTGCCCATTCATTGAAGGTGCGAGCTGCAACAACTTATCCTGTTCAACTTGGACATGCTGGTCGTTGGGGAAGAGTTTTGTCAGCGGAAGGATCCTCGTACTCCCGTCCGCAACTTCAAATACCCAGGCACCGAACATCGGAGTAACAGAGGAGAAGCTGCTGCCCACCCACCTTTGCGCGAGGGGGCAAGACTGCCAACAAACTGCCGTGTTTTGAGCTTTGGAAGCAGCAGAATGCGGGAACTACGTTAAGATCTTATTAGTCTTTGGATGCTGTGAACCTCGGGTCGATTCGCACCGTGCGGGGATGTCGACTCCTGCATGCCATCCGCGATGATTCAAATGAGCACTCGCTCTCGATGACTTGGTGACGCTATATTCTTCTCTTATGGGCGGGTTCCGTGAGGGACAACCAAGGGACGAGTGAAGCCGAGTCGAGACCATGGCAGCAGCAGCCGGGGATTTATTCTCCACCATCGACGGGACCAAACTTGGTCAAATCGAAGTGGTGGTAAACGGAAATCCTGAATTCAAAGCCTCCGTAAACAAAGTCGACAATGTCCGCTTCGGCGTGCGCGCAGCAGACTCTGGCAACAGGCTTCTCTTCAGCATTCAACAAGGGAAGGTCACAGCCCAGCAAGGCTCGACGACTGACTGCGCACCTCAATTCGACCTCAACGCACAATCATCACATTGGCAGGAAGTTTTCGCCGCTATCCCAAAACGTCCCTTCCAGTCATACTGGGGAATGCTCCGGCTGCTGGGTCAGAGCTCTGGAGTTGAAGTTACAGGCGACAAGGAAGCCTTCACCAAACATGCTCGGTTGTGGAGGATCGTCTTAGACTGCATTCGAGACGCACTGCACCCCCCGCCTGCTACGTCGGCTCAAGAGGAATACATTCCTGACGATGTGCTCGACGACGACTCGATCGTAGGCCACTACACCTGGCTCACCCTGGCACCAGTGGGGAAATGCAAGATCTTTTACGAGACCTCGGGCTCAGGCGAACAGCAGGTTCTTTTCCTTCACACAGCGGGGGCCGACTCTCGACAGTACCACTCCCTCATGCTCAACAAAGCCCTCCAACGCAGATGCACCATGTACGCCTTCGACCTACCCGGCCACGGCCGTTCATTTCCGGGCACCCATCAATACCCTCAATCGTACGCGAACAGCGAGGACTTCTACATCTCAGCCATCCACCAGATGATCGTGAAACTCAAGCTCAAGCGCGTCATCGTCTCCGGCGCCAGCATGGGCGGCCAGGTCTGTCTCGCAGTGGCGTTGCGCGCGAAGGAGATGGACGTCCGGGGAGTGATCCCCTGCGAAGCATGCGACTACCTGCCGGCGCAGCAGGCGTCGGCGATCTACTCGCTGCAGGGTGATGAGGCGATCCTCAACGCCGAGCGCGTGTGCGGCATGATGTCACCCAGCTCGCCCGCCCTCTACAAGCGGCTCAATTGGTGGCTGTACTCGGCGCAGGCCTCACAGATTTTTCCCGGGGATCTGAAATTCTACTTCGAGGGCTGGGACGGCCGCGACCGCATGGCCCTCATCGACACCGCCCTCTGTCCCGTGTACATGTTGACGGGCGAGTATGACTATAGCTGTTCACCCGAGACGAGCCGGCGCACGGCCGACAAGATCAAGGGCGCCATCTTTGAAGAGATGAAAGGCCTAGGCCATTTCCCGTTCAGTGAGGACCCCGAGCAGTTTTTGCCCTACTTTATAAAGGCTCTGGACCATATAGAAAAGAATGGTGATCAGAAATGAAAACTGGGCATGAGGTCGTACAGTATTTATATATATATGCTATATTTAACAAACTAGTTCCAATTTTGGAACACATAAACAAGTCAGAAAGGTTCGAGAGCCGGACGCACATATACGAGAACATCCAATTCTCTCTCTCGGGTCATCCACATTTAATATACGTCGCACATAAGGAAGTTGAAAGAAAATCCCACAGAAAAATCCCACAGGGGTTAGGGTAGTCACTTTACTCGCGCACCCCCGATCATGGGTCTTTTCCATTCCCTCGTTGTTTCCAAATTGATCTTTCTACCACATACATACTCTCACGACGGAATCGCCGCCTGAGCGGCCCTCAAGCCGCCTACAACGGTGAAACTCAAGATCGGAGAGATGAGGTAGGAGATCTATCGTGCCACTCTTGTCAGTTTAAAAAGGTCAGACATGCAGAGGGGTCTGTTCCATAAGAATGAAACGGCAGAATAGCAGCGCATGCAGGGTCAGTACTCACAGTCAGCAGTTTCGCGATGTTGCGCTCGTCCTCCTCCTCCGCGTCGCTGACCTGGACGAGCGTGATCAATTTCATCGCTGGAGGACCGGTTGGCTATAGGAGTAAGATACCGCGGTTAGCTTATTCCTCCACACCAAACGGGACGCGGGTTGGTTCTGGTTTTCAAGCAAGACCAGAGAGGGTTGGAGGTGCGTGCGCTCACCATCAGCATCATCGCGAACCACAACATCGGATCAGGCCCCAGCACGGTCGACTTCGAAGCAACCAAGAAAATGAAGTAGATGGATGCCACGGGCCACACGACAAACCGCATCAGCATTATGAACGTCACAGTCAGCCACGGCATTGGCTGGGTCTTCTGTCCCTCGGCCGATGCTTTCCTGGCTTCTTGCATGGCCGTGTAGAGGCTCACACCGGCCACGACTACGGGCAAGGGGACAAATAGGCCGCCAATGTTCTTAAGGGAGGCGGTTAACCACGCCGTGAAAATGCCGCCTTCGTAGGTGTCGTTGAAGAAGGAGCGATGAAGGGCGGGGATCAAGCCGATGATGACACCGACAATGGCTCCGAGAAGGGGCGCGTTGAAGAAATCCGAAATGAACAGCAGCCACCACTTTGCACGGGGACCGAGCTTGTACCACTGCTTCTTTGGCACAATCGATGGCCGGCGCTTTAGCTGCGCAGCCAACGAGGGTCGACGAGAAGGTTGGGGTGGACGTCCCGCCGTTGACGAGCGTCGCGTCGAGGGGAAAAAAGAGTTTTCCGCGTAGCTGGCGATGTTTGCGAAGGAGACGGTCGATTGCCGATGCGGGAAGGTGTATGACTCGGGACTCTGCAGCAAACCCGTCTCCTCGTTGGCATCGGCGTCCTCTGCATCGCGATACTGCCGCTCGACAGCGTCGAAAGGCTCATCTTGCTCTGAAGCGTCCTCCTTCGACTCCTCCTCGGGGGCATGCTCCGTATCGATCAACCTAGGCCCAACCGCGAAGGTCAAACAGCTGCTGACGGTCGCAAAGACCAAGAAGTAACTCTTGGCTCTCTCAACGGCCGCATCGGTCGTCTCGTCCGTCACGATCAGAGCACGTAAGATTCCTGTCTCATCCAAGGCCTCAATCAGGAGGAGCGGGTAAGAAGTCGTGTTGTTAAACATCAACGCCACGGTGGTCCAGTCGGGCATGCCCAGCCACAGGTGTGCGACGAGGCCGATCAAGAAGGAGATGAGGTGGCAGATGATGGCCCAGATGAAGACAATGAGATATCGGTTCGCCGACCCTGCGTGGAGCTCGGAGCCGATCTTGACGACCAGCAGGGCTGGCAGAAACATGCGCACGCATATCTTGGAGATTGCCTTTGTGTTGGCGGAATTGAGCAGCTTGAGATGGGCGGCCACACCTCCATAGAAAATGACCAGTAAGACGGAGAGCGAGGCTTGAATGGCAGCCAGGAAGGAGTCGAAGAGGCCTGTGGGCGCCATTATCCAAGTCCAGGAGGGTAGCTGACGGGAAAGCAAAGAGCGGGATTGAATGCTCTTGCTCTCTCTCGCACCGTTCACTGTCGACTGCTGCAGGACGCGAGAAAAGTGGAGAGAAGAAGCGAGGCCGCCGAAGCTCAATTATTCTCGGCTGCCGAAGCTTGAACAGTCCTGAACAATAAAAGCGCGCAGAAGCAACGCCGAAACTAGACTCGATCTGGTGGTGCTGGATGTGCGGCTGCGAGCACGTCATAAGAGCTCGTCATAGCCTCACTCCCGCCGTCGCTTGAACATTTACGGAGCACCACGAATACCTCAGCCTTCTGTCTGCAAACCAAAAAAAAAAACAAATAAAAAACATATGAATATCAAAATCAGAATCAATCAGGCTGAACGTGGACACGGCGTGTTGGACAGTTCCATTCGAGACTAATCTGACATGCTTGCTTGCTTGCTTGCTCGCTTCTGGCGGGTAGTCCTCTTCCTTCACCGGAACTCGACTGATGGGAACCATTTCTTGACCCCGACCGGCTCTCGACAGTCGTGCTCCCCGCAACCACAAGGCTGGGGTTGTGACATGGTTGTGCCCTCAGGTAACATCTTGATGGTCTGATAGGGTTGGGATCCAGGGTCGTAGTACAGCCCGTCAATCTCTCCCGTCAGGCGGTTCAGGGCGATATAATAGAAGCCTGCAATTGTCAACCCCCACGATGTAGATCCATGGCCGTTTCCACCAGATCTACGCTCCGTGAAGATGGTCCTCGTCGAGCTTGTATTCGTAGGACTCCCCGGAAGTGTTACAAAACATCGTTCCTTCCACCGCATCAGAATCCACTCCTTTCCCAGCTTTTCTTCGATCCACTTTGCACTCCCCAGGCTGCGAGCCATGATCTCATCACCCTCCGCTTCTTTGTCCTCCAGAGTCTCGAAAACCTTCATGGGTGACTCGTCAATTGTGATGTTGTCGTCCGTTGACGGTGTGGGCGCATTTGACGTGCCTTGCGAATCCTTATTCTCACCATCAGCACCAGCAGCTTTCCGTAGTGCCTCCCAAAGTGAGCTGCTTTGTTGATACTCGCTTCGCTTCTTCCCCCGCAAATGTCGGATTCGCTCAATCTCCTTCCTGAAAGGTCCCAGCCGTTCCCAGTACCGTGCATCCACGTCCAGGCCACCCACTTCATAGTCTCGACCTTCTTTCTCCGTCTCCAAGGGCTGTTGTCGGAAATCAATGATCTCTCCCGTGAAAAAGCTCGACATACTGGCGGTCGCGCCCTGCTGTGGAGAAGCGGACTGCTGCATGGAGAAGAGCTTTTCCGGCATTTGGCTTGCAGACATTATTCCAGTTACTGTCATGGCGTCCCAATCTACAGAATGAATCGTCACTTTGACCGGCCAGTGATCAGGCTCCGTAGACTGAGAAGAAGTCTGCGTAGGATGCGACAATAACGATGTGGGTGAACGCTGGGAGAACCCCCATCGACCATTGCTGTCCTGTAATAAGTCGGAAAGGTAGCGCTCTGCATCAAGCAGGGAGTCTGTGGGAGGCTCGGCAGCTTCTTCACCGGGGATGACGCTCTGAGATATTACCCTCCGTCGAGCGATGGTCCTGCGAATCAGCTCGCGTTGTCTGTGGCGCCGAAGCGTAGTAGCAGAGCCGCGGGGAGGTTCGCGTTCGGTGGACTGCAGACCATGCCAAACCATTCCGGCTTGTAACCAAGAACTGTACTGTGGGACCGGAAGACTGTTGATGTGCATGGGAAGGTCACTGGGCGCGTAAGAGTCGTCTGACGCGTACAACGAGTCGAGACCCAATTCTCTGGCTGCTTCAAGACCACCTTCTACACCAGTATGTCTTAACTGTGACAGATACCGAATCAGTTTCCTCACCCGCTTGAATGCGTCGGATCGTTGGGAACTGATTGACGCCGCAAAGAGAGGTTCTGTAGGCTCTCGAACGTTTTGGGCATGCCTGGGAGGATGCTCTCTTCGATAACGGTTGGAGGAATACCCTGATACGCCAGGTATTGAGGTAGTCGAGTCGTCATCCGCTTCTTCGTTCCAGAAGGCTCGCAAGGCACTGGCTGTGGGCACCGCTCCCAGGTCGGAGCTCCTGGTCGACCTCATAGCACTGCGAGCTGATCTATAACCCTGCAGAACCCTTTCAAGGCGTAGAAAGTCCCTCCTTGCATTGGTGTCAGTTGTACGAGCTGCTCCAACCCCCATAGCTTCAATATCGCCATCGCTGTCGTCACCAGCACGCGCTGGTGGACTTGTCCAGTTGCGGCCGTTGAATCGTTCTCTAGCTGCCGCTTCGGCCCTTTGAGTCTGCATGGTAGCCCGTAGTTGACTCTCAGCATTCCACTCTCGAAGCTCTTCTGGCGTGAGACTAAATCCAAACCCATCACCCTCGTTGTCTTCAGCCGGTGGGCGATTGGCCCATTGCTGATTCTGCGAACGAGGATCGGTCGAAGTGAGATTCAGGGTAGAGGCGAGGTCGGGAACAGGAGTGGCAATGGCCTCTTCGAGTTGTCGCAGGTAGGTATGGGGAGGCGGAGTCGAGGGGCGGGTGTCCTGCAGGTAACCGTCGTCAGTCAAGGAGCAGGCTGGCTAGACGAGCGCGGCTACTTCACAATAACAAAGGCGGGTATAGCAACAATGCTGTCTTGTCTGTGAGGGTCTTTGGAGACCAGGATTTTGCTTCGAACGCACTAGTGCTCTGTGTAGACGCGAGTAGGGTCGGCAGACAGGAACTTACAGAGGGTGAGTTTGCGGGGGGCATCAGGTTGAGCTGGAAGAGACCAGCTTGACGCGAAGGCAGTTGAAGCGCCACTCATCAATGTTGGCTGGGTGCCGAGGAACCTCCTCTGTTGTATTGGTGTAGAAGAGTAGAAGAAGTAATGGAAAGATCACCAACAGCAGGAGAGGATGCTCGGTCTACCGAGTAATTATTAATGGATAGACAGTGAGCTGCAGTGAGGCGAGAGTTTGGTGGTTGGCATCTCAAGCGCCTACCAACCCCTTCCCCTTCATCGTTCATCGATCTCGAGATTGCCGAGTGACGTTGCTGCCCGCCTTTGGTGCCTTTGGCCGCCCGGCAGCTAATGCATCATACTGCCGTTCTCTTTTCGTAGTTCCTTTTCCACCGATCTAGACTCCTTGGCTTCGTCTGCTTTACGGAAGTGTCTTCCTGATGGGCATGAGAATGACTACGATGATCGAGACTGGCTCATATCGCACGGTATCTTCTGGAAGCTGGGAGTAGTGATCAAAATCTCCCACGACACTTCCAAGCGGGCCATGGTATATCTGACTGCTAGAGTACGTCTATGTCCTCTCCAAGAGCCGAGCGACTAGCTGCACGAGAGGCCGCACTGTAAAATACTTCTGTGGTCGTCCCTTTCGACAATGGTACTTACTAGGTACAAACGTGCAGGTCATATCTCGCAAGGAGATCAGCGAGTTTGCAATTACGGAACATCCTGTAGAAGAATAGGAAAAAGACAATATATCAGGATCAACCGAGGATTGAATGTAAACAACAACGAGGACCAACCCTCAGATGGTTGTTCCCAGAATCCAGGATCACCAAAGACGCACCATCCAGATATCACAACCCAAGCAGAGAGCCGTACTATCCTTTGAGCTTCCGGATAAATTCAAGAAATTCGCCGATACATTGGTCGGCTTTGTCCACGTATATCTCGTGGCCTTCCCCCTCCACGATCGCCAATTTGCTACCTTGGATCTGCTGCTGTATTTCCCTCTGTTCCTCCAACTTTGTCGCAGCACTATTTGCAGGCGCGAGAATGAGGACCGGAATCTGAATCTGAGAGAGACACGGTCGGGCGTCAAGCGTGCCCAGGAACTCGGCGTAGCTGGCCAGTCCTTCACCGGAACTGATTGATATTTGATCAAGCCACCAACGATGATATCCCGGATTAGGATGGGCCATGGTCCCCGGCTGGGATTTCAGCCTGGTGGCCCATTCTCGAGACCCCAGTTTCCGACATGCTGCGGCGAAACTTTCTTCTCCGAACGCCAGGAATTTCTGCGTGCTCTCCGGCAGGTAAGCGGGAGAAGAGCAGATGGTCAGACTGTGCAGACGGTTCGGGTGCTTTACAGCCAGCATCTCCCCTAACATTCCGCTCGTGCTCTCTCCGAAGAAATGCACCTTCTCGATCCCCAGCTGGTCGAGGGTATCGATGATATCACCAAGAATAGCATCCAGCGTGTACGCGTCTGGTCTCTCGGAGATAGATGGCGCACTAGAGTACCCGTGACCGCGCAAGTCTCGACGGATCACGTTGTAGTGCCGCGAAAGAGCGGGAACCCAGTGGTAGAAGAAGGCGGCATGGCGAGCAAAGCCACCTTGAAGCAGGATCGTTTGCCGGTCTGCTCTCCAGGGATCGGTGAAGTCGTCGGCGATGTAGTGCGTTGTCTCGCCCGAGGCGTGGATGATGAATTGGCTAGTCTGTGGCATTGTGCATGCTGCAACAACAAGGACAGGCACCACGCTGCCAGTCAGGTTGCACAGTTCACTTTCGGTCAGCCAACATTTGTCTCTCAAGCAAAGAAGTACGGATTAGTCCAAAGAAGATCGGGGTGGGGGAAACATGTGGAGAGAAGATACTGCCATACTGGGTAACGACAGGCCCAGCTCTTCTCCACCTTGTGCATCAAATGACCTACTGTACTTGTACTGGCAAGGCTGTCTCTTGTCGACTCCCAACAGAAAAGGGAACGATCCTTGATATAGCACAGCCCCATGCTGAGCATTATGAACTTGGTGCCCCACACCCATCTTTGGTCTGGTAATCCTCCTCCTTGTCTCCTGTCAAGTACAAGTATATGCTCGAGCCATCCCTATCCACACATCTTGGATCTACAGCCGCCTTCTCAAAGACCTTCAACGCCGTCTCTGCCATCCGTGGCTCAATTCCGACCTCCCTCCCCGCCTCGACTCCAAGAGTGATGTCTTTGATCATCATCTGTGTCTTGAAACCCGGCTTATAGCCATTTGAACTCGGCACATTGCTCAAAATTCCGGGCACCGGTTGGACGTTATCGCACATCCATGATTGACCTGTCGAGTGTTTTATACACTGGTACAAAAGGGTCGGGTTGATGCCCTGCCGGATACCGATGGCCATAGCTTCGGCAGTGGCCAGAAGGATGGTGCACGAGAGATAGTTGTTTGCTATTTTGGCGGCGAGGCCAGAGCCGGGTGTGTTGCACCAGTAGAATCGCTCAGGAGAGCCCATCATCGTGATGACCGTTTCTATTCTTGTTGCTATCAGGTCGTTCTCTGAGGGTGGAGAGTGCCCGATCAGGAACGAGAGCGTTCCGGCTTCAGCTCCCGGTAAGCCGCCCTAAGCATCATCAGCATCTGTCCAGGCGAGAGCTCTCAATTCGGGATATGTACGGAAACTGGTGCGTCGCAAAAAGTGCCTGATCCAGCTTTCCCAAGTATCTCGCCGACATTCCTGGAGGTTTGACAGTCAATTGTGCTGCAATCCAACATTAAACGTTCTGGGTCCTTGGAAGCGGCAATCACTCCGCTGTCAGAGTTCAGATATACTTCACGGACGTCTGCCGCACCGGGTACGATGGAGACGACGACCTTCGACAGGGCTGCTGCCGCCTTGGCTGAATCGACTATATGGATTTGTCCCCAGTTACCGAATTCCTGGATGAAGCGCTCGCAAGCTGATCGATTGATGTCATTCACATATAGCCTGGTTTGGCGCGAGATTTTCTTGCGGATGTTGCTCGCCATAGCGTATCCCATGGTCCCTAGACCTGTGTGTATTCCCCTCAGCACGGAATGGTTTTGAAGCGCGAGAGCAAGACCTGCCGATAAAAGCAATGGCGTCCCCCATTATCCAGTAAATCCTTCAAGAGATACCGGTGATCTGTGAACAGTTGTTGTTGATGTGGTTGAGAGCCGTTCTTGGATCAATGGCAGTTAGCACTCGCCAGTCAATCAAATGGTTCATACGTTTCTCAAATGGTCAGGCGCCTCACACGAGGTTTCGATCTCCAGTTCCGCATGGGGTATTTATTGGCTTCGATTCCGGCGTCGTCGCTTTAATGAAGCTACCCCAGACTTTCTCACACTGTCCTCCACATGCATCCCCGCCTTTTGGCCAGTTTACCCCGAAGTTCAAATCACCTAAGAGGTTCAAAAGGCTCCTGACGATAGTGCGACTTGAGTCAGGCTGCTGGTGCCATTGTCAAGACTACAAGATCTGCCGGGCTCCGGTTACTCTCAACAATTAGACAGGGTCATCGTTGACAAATGGAAGAGGGAAGGGAAAGGTTAGTTGAGTCGCCGAGTGAGCTGAGCTTGTGGTGTTTTGGCAGAATTCCCTCTGGAGTGTAGAACTGCGAGGGGCATTTCGCAAAAGCATCAAACTTCACTGTCGCACTCCGCCATGTGCAGTGGTCCTCACCAGGGCAGCATAGTGGAAAATGTGTTACTCGGGAAGTGAACGACAGCGGAGAGAAGACACAGTTTGCCGGGTGCACTATTGAGTTGTAATCAGTCACGTGCTGCGCCTATCGCGTCCCTGCGACTGCGAGCGCGTAACAAGTCAATCACGACCTCGTATTGCCAGCCCATTCTACCAACTCAGGCCTTCTCGCGTCGCTCTACAGACTCTGTAGTCAAACATTTCAATCTTTGTTGGACAATCCCTGAACAATGCTCTATGGACATCTTTGATACCGTGACAATTTCTTCCCACCAGCAACCGGTTGAGTTGGCTCTGAGAATAGCCTAACAGCCACCCCACTGACGCCCAACAGGGCAAAGCGACGCTTGTTCTCTCGCCCTGGCCAAACTGACCCATCAGTCATCAGCCTCCATGCCTTTCACACTCTCCGAACTTCTCAACCCCGAACCCGCAACCGATTCGATTTCTTCAGATGTTGCCCATTCCAACGCTGAGTCGCATGGGTGAGATCGGTCGACTCCGACTGCTTCTACGGCTCTTAGGCTAATTTCTTCTCTAGGATGGACACTGCGGAGCCAGAGCCAGAACCTCCTTCGGCATACTTTGCGCCCGAACTTTTTCAGCCAAACGACGATGCGCCGCCCCCTCAAGATTCCATTCACTCGAGCGCGCAAATCGATGACACGACGATAGATGATGTCTCACTCTTCAAGGATAGCGAGGATTTGATCGGTCTTGATGGAGCAAACGATGGAGACCACATCAAGCAGGAGGCGATGGGAATGGGCTATCCTCCTTTGGATGAAGAGCCAAATCTTGCAGCCGGCTCTTCCATCATGGATATGGTAGAAGAAGTTCTCTACGCTGAAGATGCTCCGGTGCGGGCCACGCCAGAGAAGGCCCCGAAACAACGCAAACACCCTGGCAAGTCAAGGAAGCCCGATCCCGACGCTCCGCCTCGCTCGTCAGTCCACTCGTCCAAGAATGAAGGCCAGCACACAGACCGCAGGTATTTGTGTTACTTGTGCAACAAACTGTTTACCCGACGCCGCTCTGTCAGAGATCATATTTCAAAAATTCACAACACGAAAACCTGGGAACCAGTGCGCAGTTTGGAAATCATTGTCGAACCTTTAACGGGAGAGCCTCTGGAACCTCTTGAGGATATCATCGCCAGAGGTCCTCCTCCCCCGCCCCCTAAGCTAAGTAAGGCGGAAAAGGCCCAGAGGGCAGCAAAACGTCAAGAGGAAGAGCAGGAGGAGGAGCTGCACTCAGGGGACATTGGTGAGGATGAGGAGAAACAAAAAAACCAGCAAGATATTTCGCTCTCTGCGCAGCCTCGTGATGATTCATCGCCACCACCGGTGGTGGTACCTTTGAGGAGGGCGCCATCTATCGTGGGGTCAAGGGCATCATCTACAGAACCATTTGCTACTCCAGCACCCATCGCGGGCAAGAAGCGACCGGCACCTGAGGACTCCGCAAAACCTCTCTCAGCAGCTGCCAGGAAGAAAGGCACGGCCAAGGTGAAGAGCATCTCGAACAAGAAGGCCAGACTGAGCGAGTCCGAACAAAGTCCACCTGCGGCGCGATCGAATTTTCGCTCTCCCAGCGCTACTCCGAGCACGAACCAGCTAAAGCTGGGACCCTCGAAACTGAAAACGCAAACTTCGGCTGCTAGTGTACAGTCATCACCCACGCCTGCTTCGTCTCGCGCCGCATCACGAGAGATTGGTTCTCCTTCACCTTCGGATGCAGATACGTCATCGAGCTCCAACGATGACGGAGAGGTATTCTGTATCTGTCGGAAAGGAGATAATCATACATGGATGATCGCCTGTGACGGCGGCTGCGACGAATGGTTCCATGGGAACTGTGTCAACATTAAGGAACGAGACGGCGAGTTGATCGATAAGTACATTTGTCCATCTTGTACGAAGCCCGGCTTGCAGACCACGTGGAAACGAATGTGCCGGCGAAAAGATTGCAGGAAGCCCGCCCGTGTTACCCAAGTCCCTCCCAGCAAGTACTGCTCCGATGCATGTGGCCGAATGTTTTTCGTGGAACTAGTGCAGAGAGGCGACCCTCAGGCTCAGACTAGTAAGGATGGTCAGTATATTATTGAAGGGCCCACAACCAAAAAGCATCGCAAGAAGCAGAAGCGGAAAGAGAAACCTTCAAAGCAGCTCCTGAACCTTGCCAACGGCGTGGATCCCGACAGCCGACTCGCCACACCAGCATACAGCGACGAAGAAAGAACCGAATATGAGACCGACAGTAGTCTCGACGACGAAATGCTTCCCAATCGAGGCTCCGCATTGCGAGCTGGCGAAATCAAAGCTCTGATCGAGAAATGCAAAGATATCGAGCAGCTAAAGGCACTAGGCAGGAAGCCCGACACTCCGCCCCGCGACGTTGAAATGGCCGATGCCGATTCGAAAACAACAACAGCACCACCGGATTTGGAATATGATGACCTGGAAACAACCACGATGGCCAATATCATAGAGGAGAAGCAACGATTAAATGCGAGGTATGAGATGTTTGTCGCGCGAGAGAAGTTCTGGGAGCTAGTCAAGGCTCGATCGTCGACTATAATTGAGGAAGTCCGCAAGACACATCCGAAGATGAAAGATCTCTGTGGATTTGACCCCAGGATGGCGTGGTCCGATGAGGAGTTTTTGACATGGTATAATCACAACGGCGGGAAGGCGATTATCGACACTGGAGCAAAGGCGAGGATAGGACCACCAGAAGACGGGCCCAACGATGAGGGAAACACGAAAATACCCAACGGCGTCGCTCGGCACTCTCAGAGTCCAGCCGCGGGCGAGGAAGAAGATGAGAGTGACAACATGCCTAAAAAAGGCGGCGTCTGTATCAAGAATCGATGTCCGCGGCATAGGAACTGGGCTAAAGGCCAGCTTGCGGAGGTGCGGTTTGAACAAGACCTGATCAGGAGGGCCATTCAGAGGTGTGAGGTGCAGGAAGGAGAGATTCGAGGGCGAGCTCTTATTAGGGCGTGGGAGAAGAGAGGATGAGACCGTAATGGTGCCCGGATGATGGCAGGCTCGAGGACACGACAGGATTACATTTCCGGCCGTGAAGCACCGCTAATTAGCTTACAATCCTTGTTATATCCGCTCAAAGAAGGCGCCAGTACAGAGCGGTTTGGTATGAGAGAACACGAACGTCATTGGAACTTTGCATGCGTAGGACAGATATCTGGGCGAAGCCCGTTTAGCGAAGGAGAACTATTTTCTTGAAGATACAGAGGTTCAAGATCTTTTGTTCGCTATGGTATTCGTCTCGACGGAATCTCCTGACTACGCGCCTATGTATAGGGTTCAATTTGATTCACATTTTTGAAAACAAATGATATCGTGAAGTTTCATGCTGCCGCCACACCGACGACTGCGCCGTTCCTAGCTGGAATGGCCGTGTCGTCTGTGTCCTTCAACGAGACACGGCTAATGCCCTCGGCGCCCATAGCCCCCAGAGCCTGCTGAGGCTGCTCAACCATGAAGCCGCTGAAGAACTTGTCCATGCTCTCGTAGTCGTCCATGTCGCCGACCCAGCTGACGTACTGGTCCGGGCGGAGGATGAGGGCGCAGCCGCGGGCGCGGTCGATGCCGTAGCTCCTGTACGCATCGCCGTAGCCCTCGTGGTAGCTGACGTCGTCGACGTGGATCTTCCAGTAGTCCCAGCCGTCGCCGTCGTCCCACGGCCTAAACACCTCGGGGAAGTCGAAGATGGTGACATCCTGCCTCTTGGCCGAGTGTACTGAGAGGACCTCGATGACTGAATCGTACCTCGCCCCAGGCGGTGTGAAGCGCTTCAGGAACGACGTCGTGGCGCCCAGCTTCGCGCCCAGTCCGTCCAGACGGGCCTTTTGGGCTGGCTCCGTGATGTCGCCTGCAAACACTACCAGGCGCCACGTGCCGTTGCTCCTGAGGAGTTCCTGGAAGTGCCAGGGCCGCGCGTCGGCCTGGTTGAGGACTTTGAACGACGGCATTCGCATGCCCACCTTGACCTCGGACGCGAAGGCCTGGCTGCTGATGACGCGCAGCTTCTCTTCGCCCATCACTTCGGTGCCATCGCCTTGCTTGGTGCTGTCGCCGGACTTGGCCACCACCACGCTCGCCCCGTAGTCGACGGCCACGCCGCTAGCGAACAGGTTCCCCTTTTCAAACGCGTTCTTGAACTCCTCCATCGAGATGCCTTCCTCGTCGAGCACGTCCTTGGCTGGTCGTCCGGAGAAGAGCCGCGAGAAGCGGTGGTCGAAGTCAATCAGGTCTTGCGCTACCCTTCGTCGTTCGGACTGGTATGTTTTGAGGATTGACCTGTTGCTGGTGCCCTTTACGACACTCGCGACTTTCCACCCGAGGTTGAAAGCTGGAGTCACCCGTTACCCACCACCCCGTTGTGGAGGAATGGAGTTCCACTTACCATCTTGCATGCTGACGTTCATACCTTGGCCGGCCTGTCGGTGGTGTTAGTGTGGGACTGTCGGAACTGACAAAGTCGGAGTGTGTGTACCTTTGGACTGTGAGTATGAACGGCGTCGCCGGCCAAGAAAATCCTCTCTTTCAGACTGAACCTGTCACCGACACGCTGTCCAATTTGATAGGCTGTCCACCAGTCACAATATCGATATCCAATCTTGTAAGGTCTCATGATCCTCTGTGCGCTGGCCAGAATCGTTTCTGGGTTGATTTTGCTCCGATCTGCCCTCTTGCCACCTCCTTCGTTCTCGGTTGTGGTCAGTTGGATGTATAGTCTTACCAATTTGTTCTCCCGTGGGATCACCATCACACTCCCACTGCTTTCGCTGTGAATAGCACACCTCATTCGGATGTCAGGGAAGTCGGTAATGGGGATGATGTCGAGGACTCCCCAGATGTAGTCGGTGCTTTCGCCTTGGAGTTTGAAGCCGAGTTGATTTCTGACCCAGCTGTGGGCGCCATCTGCACCGAGCATGTATTTCGCTCTTACCGTCTCCTCTCCGCCCTCTTTCTCCCGCAGCTTCTTCGACTTCTCCAGCAGTTCTTGAGTGTCGTCCGGCGACAGGTTGCTGCGGAATAACCCATCCTGTATTCCGGATCCGTTTACACTGGTCGCAGACTGCTTTGGTGTTGCTTCTTGTTCACTCAGATGTCGAAGTGTTACGGTTATGGGATATGCGTCCTGGTCGTCGGCAAGGCTTTCATCGAATTGCAACGACACGGGCATGACACCGTGTTCGATGCTGATGCCATCCTGCCAGCCAGGCACATCTTTCAGTGTTCTCTTGCTGTGTTCGGAAATGGAGTCAAGGAAGAATCGTTCGATGCGCCCTTGGTGTAGGACGACCTGCTGGAAGCGCGAGATGTTTGGAATGGTGTCGGGAATGCGGTCAGAGCGGTGAATGACTCCTGTCTGGGGATCTGGATTCCAGAGGCAGATTTCGAGCATGTGATTTGCCTCGATCCAGGCACGGTGTCCAAAACCAAAGCTGTCAAAGATCTCAAGCGTCCGACATTGAAGTCCGTCAGCCTGACCGTTGAAAATCTAGCTCACAATTGTTAATTTTCTTGAGAACAGTAGAAGGATATGCTCGAGGTGGCCGACGTGTGTATGGTTCGACACAATATAAAGGAATTACTCAACTCACCTTGGTCCCTCTTTTGTCCACTATCCTCGTTCGAATCCCACACCGACTCATCCAGTTGGCCATCATAAGGCCTGCCGGGCCTGCACCGATGATGAGGACATCAACCTCGGAGTGTGTATCTGGCGCTCTGGGTCCCTGCGCCATATTGGGGGAGTTTCGCTCGAGTTCAAAGTCAAACCAGATAATGATAGGAACAAATCTCCGTAACCATCAAGGGGTTGTGGGTTCAGAGAATATCGCCTGTAAGAAGATTTTAGGATTGTAAGCATCAGGAAGCTCTCATGCATATATACATTCGACAACAGTAGTACATCCAGCAGCAATCATGCGTCCCATGCCTAGTGCACAGCGTGAGTACGTGGATCTAGAGATCCTACGCAGCAACCTGTGGGGTAGCGGATTCTCGGTTGCGGCACCGGATCAGGGGCAAGGCTTGACCAGCAAATCCGGGGCCGTTTCGGAGCCAGGGTGAGCGTCGGGATGGGATGCATTGCTTCGGTCTGATGAGTGCATGGCTTTTTCTTTTTCTTGAGGCGAGCCTTGCGTGGGGTGAATCCTTGAGATGTATGGTCGGATACCGTACTGCGGGCGGCAGGAATCGATTCCATCTTTTCCAATTCTTTCTTGCGGGGCTCTTTGACGGCGTAGCGAGGGACACTTGCTCGCATCCGCATCTTGGATGGATTAGATCCATATCGTAATAGCAAAATTATCGTGAAGTGTACCGAGTATGGAGTGCTTTACATAGCATTCCCTATTGTTTCCGTGGCGTTGTCGAGGAGACAGACACTAGTCCATATTTGATCTAGTTTGGCGGCCTGGTGAAGACAAGGCAGCCTTGGCAATCATTGGGGGAGGATGGTCTGCACAACTCATTGTCATGAGGCTGAGTGACAAGGCTGCCCTGCGCTGGACCGCTGGCGTTGTCCGTTGATCTTGCCATCGATCTCTCCTGTTCCCGACCAGACTGAATCAGCTCCATGAATTCTGATCGCCCTCGCCCCGTAGCCGTGATGACTTTGAGATCGCCATTATCTGTGCCTTGACCATTGAGCACAATGCTGTGGAAATACTGTTGGAAGAAGAGTACGATACCAACGGTTTTTCATACGGGAAAGCGCCCGGAAATTCGAATGCATATACCACAGGCCGTCTAGGTGGTCAGCATGTGGTCCCGGCTTATATGCCGGGTATGGGGGTGGCTAGCTCCGCTGCAGTGGCCGCCCATCTTCGCACGAGCTTTGAAAGAATCAAATTCGCCATCATTGTGGGCATCTGCAGTGGTGCCCCAACGACTCCTGACGGATCGTGATCTTGTTAGGCGACATCATTGTTGGTATGTCGGTGATTCAGATTGACATTGACCAGCAATATTCGGACAAATTCATCGGAAGGAAAGAACTCGAAGATACTCTCAGGCCGGCGAATCTAGAAATCCGAGCGTATGTCAGGAAGACCTTGGGCTATCTCGCTCAAAAGAGAATTGGGGATAAGATTGGCATCTTCCACACTCAGATCTGTGCAACCGACGCATTTACGAGCTCCGTCTATCCCCGACCAGAGAATAAAAACCTGTATCCCGCTGACTATTGGCACAAACACCGAATAGAATCCTGCGATGCTTACCGCCATTGTGACGCACAGGGTGATGAAGTTTGCAAGGAAGCCCTCCAGATCCCCTGTATAGCTCTCGCTTATAACAGTAACTCTATTAAAAGCCGCGCTCGCGTTCAACAGGCATAGGTATCTCTCGTGACCGAAGGAGATGACAGCGGAAAAGATCCAAGGTGCGAGAAAACTATCCATGCACGTCAGCTGAACAGCGTGCAGCAACGAGGTCATACAGAGTGTTCCGCACTGAGATCGGATTGCCGCCGAGGAAAAAGTAATTGGGTTCGAGATAGCGAGTGCAGGCAAATGGGATCATGTCCCTACCGTTGTGATCAAGGGCGTGTGCGATACACGGACAGCCACAAACGCAAACAGTCGCAGGTATATGCTGCGGTGACGGCAGCCGCCTGCACCAAAGAATACTGGAAGAGTGGAGGAGTGAAGAAAGGCCAGCTCGAGATGCAGTCGATCATGGACGCACAGGTGGATGTTCCGGTGAGCAATTTTGTAGCTCAGCAGCAGGTGCTGATCCACCCAGTATCCATTTCAATCGTGAATCCAGTACGATAGACCTTTACTCGCTCTGCCAACACGTTATTTACTAGGCGAAATGACATTCTCCATGGACCGTAAGTTGGATATCGTCGTTCAAGACACTGCGAAGAATCCCCAAAGTCAATGCAGGATTATCATTTCCGACATTGGTGGCCAGGATAGGAGCGAGCTCTGTTTGCAACTCGCTCATCGAGTCCAGGCTCCGTAAGTATATGTTTTATAACATCCTCTGAACATGTCGTGTCCTGATTCTCGACCAACTATTTCATTAAACGTGGCCAGCCTCTGGGGAATCTTTTGGGTCGCTGTCAGCACCCTATTGGCAGAGAATGGATTCTTGGACATTGCGAAGCAATTAAAAGTTTCGGCACGGACATGGGAGGACACAGGGCCAGGATTAGCCAATATCCAACAATCATGGATGCTGGTGCTAGACGACGCGGACGGCCTGAACATAGCCCACCAAATTTCCCCCCTAGCCGATCAGGTGTGGTGGTGCTGATATCGTGCAATCTCGACTGCGACCCGAATCCCACGGCTCAGCATATCAAGCTGGAAGGGCTGCCTACAGTTGACGCCCGAGAGCTATGACTGAAAGCACCATGTACTGCAGATAATCCGCCTTTAAAGATAGAGCAGGATACAGACCAAGGAGCTGAGCTACTTCGCTCGCACCCGCTGGCGCTGGTTCGGGCCGGAGCATGTGCGGCGCGGGGCCACTGTACTCCAGCGGAGTGTCCCCGAAGCATAAACAAGTCAACGGAAACGGCTTCTCACGTTCCGGCCCGCCCAGGTTCAGTCACATCATCGAGACGTCTACGCAACCTTGGAGGGCTCGGTCGAAATCCTTCAGGCATCAACAACAGAATCCGCCCGCGATGAAATCGAACTTTGCCGGTGCTGCTGTACGTGGACCAAATTGCATACCCCTTGAGTTATTTGCGGTCGCATGGACGTGTATAAAAAGATCGCCACTATCTGTTCATCGGAAAATAACAAGATAGGACTGAAAGTGGCATGTCACTCATCCTCTGTCCGTGATGGAAGTAAACGAGGAAGAGTGGGACAGCTTCCGGCTCATGGAAACCCCGCGGATGCTCAAATCATTCGCTCTTGTCTCGGTGAAGGACATCAATGAGGACGACACAAGGATATCGATACACCTGGTCGTCCTGCCTTGGGGGGAGATCGCCAAGATGACCCATGACAGCATGGATGATGGCTTAAGATGGCCTTTGTAGTAGCATTAGCTTGTTTGGACGCAGAGTTTTGGGCGGGCGTGCGGGCTGCCGTTGCAGCCTCATCTCCGGGCTGTGACAGCGTGGGAGATGCACTCAATATTCAGCCATGATCCACCAGCAGCAATTGCAGCGGTGCTATCGGAGTGTGGGCGAAGATTGGACAATTTCAGGGACGACAATCATGTCTCTTTACTGCTGGAAAGGGTGTTCACACCGAGCACTGGGTGAATGTGTACGAACTAAAGGGGTTGAGCTTGATATGAGCTGACAAAGCCAGGGAG
The DNA here is from genome assembly GCF_000835475.1 of Cladophialophora bantiana CBS 173.52. Taxonomy (NCBI): domain Eukaryota; kingdom Fungi; phylum Ascomycota; class Eurotiomycetes; order Chaetothyriales; family Herpotrichiellaceae; genus Cladophialophora; species Cladophialophora bantiana. The sequence continues at coordinate 1,921,554 of NW_015971578.1, forward strand.
GCCGTGCGGCTGCTCACATAGTAGTCGAGATTCAGAAGCGCACTGGCGGAGGAAAATCCAGATCGACTAGTCTCAATATATGATCTAGCTCCAGCATATCATGTAAAGGGACTGGTCGACTAGGCATTGGCGTTGTTTGAGCGGGAGAGTGCGTGCTGGACGAGGATCATCCTCTACGGAAGGTTTCTGAAGGGTGGCTCAAGTCTTTTTCGTCGACGGATGCCTGGCTCTTAGGTTGGAATGCTGGTAGCTTCTCTCGGAACATGGCAAGCTCGCCGTATTCAGCCCCTACTTAGGCCGTCCCTGGACTCGACGTTCCTGATTCTTCCACCAAGATGAGCTCGGACTGGGTCTGAATTGTTCGGCTCGCTACAAGAAGCGTTCCTGAACAGATCTCTGCGCGTGTTGCTGGCCACACTGACGCCCATCTTTGCAGCTGCTGGGCCACCCATCCGCCATTTGCATTCAACCCGCACAAGGGAGACGTTGGATACGTGTACCGAGTATATCTCTCTCTATTGAACTAAGCACTATGAATATGGCCAATCATCATGCCTCCAGTAAGCAATGCAGGGAAGACACCGGGACAGTGGAACGAGCATCAAATCATGACAGCAGAATGTCCGGGGACCCCACTTCCTGCCCACTTCCTGCCCAGTAGACCCCGCACCAAAAGCCTGCAGCCTTGGCGAGAAATCCTAGCATTCTTCCTTTCCCGCCACTTCTAAGATTGGATACACATCTTCAGTTTTGATATCGATTTGACCAAAGCTGAATGGTCCCCTAGATCAAGAACACAGCGTCATGCAGGATTGAACCCGCATGGGTGGTGCAGTATGCATCCGATAAACACTGTCAAGCGATACCCCACCCGAAGCGCACGGCCTTTGAATTACTGCACCATCCGCATCCGACAGCTCTGATCACTCGAGACTACTTACCATGTCTGGACAATGGGTTCTGGACGACTCCCAGAGTCTGTACTACCTGGACAGTGAGGATGGTCCAGGAAAAGTCTCTGCCGAGCCAAAGGAGCCTCTTTTGGAGCCGGAAAATGCACCATTTCGACATCCAGACAGCTCTTCACCTGCTGCTCATGGACAGGGCATGCCTATTCGGCATCAAAATAAGTCCCCAGGCCGGGGAACTCCAGTCACGGCTTCAGCTATTACTTCGCCTGCGTTCAAGCGCCCTAGATTGTCTTCCGAGAGCAACTACTTGGGGCGGCCATGTAGCTTTAGCCCGGCTCGGGATTCTTCAGCAGTGGATCAGGACTCGGACATTGACATCATGAGCGATGATGCCTTTTCCGTAGCAACACCTTCGACGGCGACAAAAACAAAGACAACAAGGAGAGCAACTGCAACTAGCGTTTTCGCACCCACATACCCACCTATCCTGGAAATATCTCGAAACGACCGCTCGTGCAGTCTCGCAAGCTCAAACACCAACAAAAACAACCATAACCACCGTGCCGGCCGCACACCAGTCAGAGCCCACCGCGAAGAGTCCGACAAGTCCCAGAAAGAGGCGCAGCAGGCCATCACGCGGACTCTCGCGCGCCTCAACCGAGCCACGCTGTCCGACCACACCTTCACCCACCCGCTGTCCGGCCTGGACCTGGTCATGGGCTTCAACACCAGCCTGCCCAAGTCGCGGTTCGACACGTACATCACGGCGCTGAGGCAACTGCTCCAATGTGCCGCGGAACGATGTAGTTTGAGGTGAGGCCGCCACACGTTAGAAAAGAAGCAAATCTCCTTCGCTTCGTGGTTGGATTCTGGACAAGCAGGGCTAACGGATGGATGCAACAGCAATGACTTGCAGCGCGCCATTACTGCCGAAGGAGTGCTTTGGGTGGTTCGCGAGGCATGGCCTGCAGCTGAAGGGTACTGGAATTTGACGGTACGCATGTTCTGTCCCAAAAGGCAATAAGCACACAGGGCTGGCTCTACTTTGCTATTCACAAGTTTTCTTTTTTTTTTCTCTCTCTCTTTTTCTTTCTTTTTGTTTTTCTTTTTTTTTTTTAGAAACGGTCAAGTTGTATAAGCTGACAAATCTCTGTCCTTCCCTTTTCTGCCATCAACAGGCTACCTTTCAAGGCTTCCTGCACTCGGAACTCTGGCGCAATTTTCCCTGCCAGCGCTCATACAATCAACTCCCGCCCGCATACCGTCCGACGCGGATACAGCTCTCGATACCACATTCCCCTATGATCGATTGGATGCCGTGGCCCGACGTTCGAGACATGGCGATCATGCACCAGGACCAGATCGACGTGGATGCGCTGTTCCGGATGGCCATCCACAACGTCGTCGCGCACCGGAAACGGCTGGGCCGGAGGAAACAGTCCTTCTCCTCGTCTTCTATCTCGAAAGAACACGACAACGGTTGCGAACCCGGCTCCTCGAAGCAGAAACAAGTAACCGCCACCACCGCCGACGGCGAGGACAACGTGACCGACAGGACCTCCTTCCGCGTATGGGACCTCGTGTGCCTGGAGAAAGCCAACGGCACTCCCCCGCTCGCGGAGCCGGGTCTGGAGAAGAAGCCCGTGCTGCGCTCGCCGGGCCTGCGCGCCCTCCAGCGCGCCTACGACCTCGAGTACGACGAGTTCGACACGCAGAAGCTGGATGACTGCTTCTTCGAGGCGTACCCGTGCCTGTACGCTGACACGGCCGCTTCGGCCTGGAAGGTCCGGAGTTTTCCCAACTTGCCGCACGAGGACGTCGGTGGGCCCATCGCTTTGACCCGTCCCGCGGTGTTCAGGCTGAAATCGAGGATCGAGTCCATGATTGGTGCCGCGATTGAGATCTAGACTTCCGACGCAGGCTGGCAGGCTGGCCTTGCAGTTGAATTTAACCAGTGATACCCCCAGCGCCGCGCCTCTCTTTCTTTCTTTGGTGAACGGGACGGACAGCCGCTGCATATATAGGCGAAGCTTGTATGGATGTAAACTATAGCAAATCTTGCATCCCAGATGCGCTTTGAAATGAATCAATCCATGTAGCCGTCATCGATTTCACCACACCTTCACAGGACGAAAAGTACCCGTAGGAAAACGACATCAGCCCCCGTCACAAAAGTCGCTGAGCCATTTCCTGGCGTGGACGTCGACTGCGCGATTGAACAGCTCGGGGGGGAGTTCAAAGGGTTCGCGCTGTGAGTCCGATCCTTGGGAGTGGTAGCGGTCCAGGATCGGCGAGGCAGTTTTTTGCGCTGGGAGGGTGCTGGTCTGGGCTGGAGGGGGGCTGCCAAAGAGGCGTGCGACGTCGGCGGGGTCGAGGTCGTCGAGCTCCACGACTCGAGCGCCGGCCGATAGCATCGCGCCCGGTGTCCCGAACACGACAGTACTGTCGCTCTCAGAGAGCTCGGGAGGGACGTCGATGTCGGACCTGTGGGCGGACCTGTAGTCGGCAAACGCAGGAAGATCCACGTGCTGCGAGGCGAGAAAGCTGGCATCGTAAGGAGGAGACTGGTACTGGCCGAACTCGCGTTGCAGGGGAAGCGGCGTAGCGTCGTGGATCATCTGGCTGATGTCGGGGAGAGAAATAGGTTCGTGGTGGCCACTCTGGCCAGGGCGGCCCGACTCAGAGCGGTGCTGCTCGCATGGTCTTTTCGAGGAGGTACTTCGCGTTGGCTGTGGCGGCTTCGCGTGGGATGAAATGTGTCTCAGGAGCGTATCCCTTCAAGCGCGCAATATAGATCTAGTCAGTCTCTGCAAGCTCGGCCTGCGTGGCCTGAGGAGTTCTTGTCTCTTACTGTCGTGTGAATGAGCGTAAACAGAGCGGGCATGTAAACGGTCGATCGGAATAGTGGCTTCTCTTGTGCCGGCTGAGGTGCTCGTTCCGTTTGAATGGCTTGGAGCAGATTTGGCAGCGATACACCGTCATCTGGACTGGCTGACAGTATTCTGAAAGCCGTAGCTTCAGATGTTGGAGAAGCGTGTACAAGCAAAGATTCTAGAACATGTCCACTCGCCGCTTGGGGTCGCTCGTTGTTTGGATCGAACCTCGTGCTTCGGCGAATGCGGGGATTTGTGGGCTGCGACTTGCGGGTTTCGAGTTTGCGGGGCTTGAGACCGCGGGACAGATGCAAAGATCCACCAGAGGGTTGCACGCGAGCCAGCCAGCATCAAACTCGGCTCCGTAAGCGGCGTGTGAGTCCGAATATCGGCGACCGACTTGACCTTCTGGGCCAAAAGGTGGGCTGACATCAAAGCTTCCACTTTGCGCCTCCTTGGCTCAAATTGCTGACCGCAGCCTCCAACCTGACCCAAAACACGGCCAGAGTGGCACTTGTCAGCAGCACGCCCACCAAAATGGCAGTGTTCTGGTACGGGGCAGGGCCTTTTTCATGAGTGGCACTTCGGACGAGTGCGCCGGCGACGGGTGTCCCGACCATGGTGGCCAATCCTCGCACCATGTACAGAAACCCGTTCACCGAGGCAAAGTTTTGAACTCCAAAGACCTCGACAAGAGAGGTCGGGAAGAGTGACACGTATGCGGATGCGAAAATGCCATAGAGTACCGTGAAGGCGATAAACAGGTTGCGGCTGTCAGCCTGGGTCGAGGAAAGGGACGAGGGAATCCACAACCCAAGCGCAGCGACCGCTGAAATAGCCATAGTCAGGAACAAAGCATTGAGGCGGCCGATTCTGTCTGCTGCGTGGCCGATGATGATCTTCCCAATAGCGTTGGCAGCGTTGGACAGGGCGATAAAGTCCGAAGCCGTGGCCGAAGAGTAGCCCAAGGTTCTTGCATACGAGGCGAAGAAAAACACGGGGGTGTAATATGCCGCGGATTGCAGTGCGGCCTCCAGGGCTTGCGCAAAGAAGGTGCGGGATCGAGCGATGCGATAGTCCACCAAGGGGATTTTGAGCAGGCCCACGATGCCTGGCGAATGCCTCGCTTCTGCCCTGAACCGGCGTGATGCAGGAGCTTCCCAACGCATGACGGGAGCGGTGGCACTGATGAGCACAAAGGCAACGGCTGCTGATATGCGCAGAGAGTTGCGAAACCCTGTTTTTGGTGATCAATCCATGCAGCACAGGGGCCCAGACGACGCCTCCGATGCCAGTCCCCGAAAGGATGATACCCATGGCCAGACCGCGACGCGCCGTAAACCAAGTCGGCGCCACCGTAACCGCGGGCATGTAGGATAGACAAGTCCCTATGCCGCAGAGCAATCCTTGAGTGAGCTGGATCTCCCACATTCGTTGGCCGAACGAGGCCAACAGCAAGGCGAGAGAAAACACAATCCCACCAGCCCAGATGACAAATTGGGGAGGAAATCGTTTAGTCCACGCCGTCACGTAGGGGGCGCCGATTGTCATGAGCGAGATGGCCAGCGTGCCGATGAGGTCAATCATGGCCGGTGATGAGCCGTAGAATGGCGACGAAGGGTCGTGGGACAGGCCCTGGTAGACATCTTGGTACACACCAAAGGAAAAGCCGATGCCGCATACTGTGAAAATGAGGGTTGTCGAGCGATTACTATTAGGACATGTTGACTAGATGGCCAGTACTATTCCGATGAGATGAGGGAACAGGACATGCAGGCCTACAGCCTCGAAGGTTGGACTGGTTGCATTTCCAGTTACAGTGGTGCTGGAGGATTCTGTTGATCCAATCCAATGGCGAGGTTTGCACTGCTGGCGGTATTGACCTCTATGACGGGCATGTTTGTCCTGAAACCTATCTTCTTGGGTAATTCGCAAATGCTCTTGAAAGGCTTTCCGATGGACTTGAAACATGCCACGCTGTGCTGGGGTAAAACCGACTTCTTATTCCTGAGTGTTCCAGCCAGATGCCGCTGGCTATCCCTAAGTTACACCCGCATGTCGATCATAAGGCGCATCGAAGTGAGCACGGAAATTAAAAAGCCCGACTCCGAAGGCACGGGGGGATTTTATACTTGTATATTAGGGGAAAAGGCGGGATCAATTCCTCCCAAACAACGTTCCTACTTGTTATACAAGTAGAGTCTGGGTCTTCGCCGAGAAATTGTCACCAACTCTTTTTCATCCTGCTGGTTGCGCAGCCTCGTGTGCCCCTTTTCCAGCAATGAGATACGTAGCCTGCTTGGCTGTCGACTCGACATGGTGAGATGGTGGGAGCCGACCTTGACCTGGCACCCGTATCCTATATGATCTACAAGTATTGCCTAGGATGCGGCAGTTACTATTGTACTTGTGGGAATATGGCTCACTCGAAGACGCCTCCCAGCGTCATGCGTAAGGAGCGGCCACACCGTGAAGAGCGACAAGGCTGTGTGACAAGGCTGCGCTGCCAAGGAGATTGCTTCCCTTCTGCCGAAGTTGATCCCTTCCGCAATTACGCGTTGGATGCGTACCCAGATAATACACAACTCAGCCCACACGTAACACCTCTCACCTCTCACCGTCAACCTCTTTCTTGTCTCTAGCAAGCCAAGACGCACGACTCAGAGAGACAAAGGTCACCCCGACTTGCCATGAAAACTGTACAAGGGGCACAATTCTTCGGCACGTGTCCAACATGTGATGATGCCTCGGACGTCCCAAGACCCGCCAATATCCCAAACTCACGCCACCAACAGACCACCTTTTTAATCCAGTATTTTGGCGAGGATCTATAAAACCACCTAGGGCGGCCGCCTCAAAAGATTAGATGATGGCACTGACATATTGTCAAAAAACCAAACACACAAGAACTACAAGATGACTGATCGGATTGCTATTATTGGAGCCGGAGAGGTAGGCGCCGCCTCGGCCTACGCTCTCCTGCAAGGCTCCCTTTATAAAGAGATCCTGCTGGTCGACATCAAGCCGGAGAAGAGAGACGGCCAGGTACGAGACCTCTCGGACGCCTGCTACGCCGAAGACAGCAGTACCCGTGTTCGGGCCGGAACATACAAGGAAGCCGGCGAATGTGACATTGTTGTCATTACTGCCGGGTCGAAGAGGACAAGAGGTAAGAGAGGAGACCTTGCTCATGGGCGCTACACCTGTCTTCTCTTGTGGTTCATGTTCTGCGGACAAGAGTGACTGACGCATGCAAACCAGGTGAAACCTCACTTCAGCTGGTCGAGAGGAACACTGCCATTCTCCGGAGAATCATCAACTCGATGAGACCGTTCCGCTCAGACCTCATCATGATTGTCGTGTCACACCCCGTCGATGTGCTCACGACGCTGGCTCAAAAACTCTCGGGCCTTCCAACACGTCAAGTCATAGGCTCAGGCACTTTCTTGGATACGGTTCGACTTCGGAGAATGCTAGCGGATAGGTTCGAGGTACGTACATATCAGCACCGATCTGACCCTTCCTTGCCATCCAGCTCGCGGCTAATCTGAAACTCTATCACAGGTTGCGACTGGTCCGGTCAGTGCATATGTGCTGGGAGAGCACGGAGACTCTCAATTTGTGGCCTGGTCACTTGCCTCGATCGACGGGGTACCGATCGGAGAGGCTCTCCCGGAAAAGGAATTCAACAGAGAGGAGCTCGCTGAAGAATGCAAGCGCGAGGGCCAACGGATCGTCGACACGAAGGGGGCCATCGCATTCGGCATCGCGTCCGTCGTGTCCAACATTTGCGGCTCGATCATTTTCGACAGGCGCGACGTCCGCCCCGTCAGCCACTTCCAGCCGGAACTCGACTGCTGCGTCAGCATGCCCGTCGTTCTGGGTAGACATGGCGTTGTCAAGTCTTTGCCGCTCCCGTTGTCGAGCGAGGAGAAGGCCAAGTTGGCCGAGTCCGCGCACATCGTGAGGGAGGCGGCCCAGCAATTGCTGGGTCCGTAGTTCTTAACGGCGTCAAGGGCTCGAGGGGATAAAAGCCGACAGGGCGGGCTAACGGGGGTAATGGATAAAGGGGTAAAGGACGAAGAGCGAAGGGGGGCCTCTTCCGGATCTCGTTGCAAGCCTTTTCTTTTCTTTTTCTTTCCTCTTTCTCCCATGCGTGCTTCCTCTGACTGCTCTTCCGCAAACTACTGCTTTCACGGTATATTCTACCATGGGACCAGGGCCCCGCGACCCGGGGCCGGGAAAAATTGGATTCGTACATTCCTGTTACCGCTACTGTATCCAGTGCTGCGCTGTATTGAGTTATCAAACACGAGCGAGCTTAGGTCAGGCGGTATCAAGCAAGGCAAGCCGTATGACAGGGCTGGGCCGCAGAGCAAGGGAGAAGGATTTTAGGGCCTTGAGGAGGGGGGGGGGGGGGGGGGTTAGGGGTCAAGGGGGACTTCGATACATTACAAATGCTACATTTTGATATGCCTGTATCCTGTACCCAGCCAAACAGCCTAAAGTAGACACAAGGCACACGACACGAGACAGAAAGACCGAAGATGAAACACTTTTTGTCTTTTTTCTTTCTCTTCCTGGCTTTGGGGAACAGTACACTCTCGCGCTGGCCTGATACTTCTTACATAGAGATATACCATCGGATGATGGACGATAGAGGCCAAATACCATATACATGTGTGGTGCTTGTAATGAACACCCTCGTGAAATTAACTATGATTCTGAACGTATGTAACACGTTCGTACCTCGCACGTTATAAGTTGTTTTGAGATGATTCTTTTACAATATCCATCTTTTCCTCCTTTCCCCTTCCTCCGTACTTCGCTACTAGTACAATAACGATCAAGAACCGTTCGTCTTAGCCTGCGCCAGTGCCTGTTCGCTCGCCAGGACGTGCTTCTTGACCTCGAGGAAACTATCCGGGCTGACCGAAACAGAGCTGATGCCACAGTCGACCAGGAACCTTGCGAATTCGGGATGGTTGCTGGGTGCCTGGCCGCAGAGGCCGATCTTGCGGCCGGCCTTGCGCGCGACCGTGATGACGCGTGAGATCATCCACTTGACGGCCGCATCCTGCTCGTCGAAGAGGTCGGCCAGCTCGGCCGAGTCGCGGTCCACGCCCAGCGTGAGCTGGGTCAGGTCGTTGGAGCCGATGGAGAAGCCGTCGAACTGGCGGGTGAATTCCTCGGCCAGGATCACGTTAGAGGGGATCTCGCACATCACATAGACCTGGAGGCCGCCCTCGCCGCGCTTTAGCCCGTTTTCCGCCATCACTTCCATCACCTTTGCCGCCTCGCCGACGGTCCGGCAGAAGGGAATCATGACGATGGCGTTCGTAAAGCCCATGTCTTCCCGTATCCGCTTGATTGCTCTGCATTCGAGCGCGAACCCTTCTTTATAGCGTGGAGAGTAGTACCGCGACGCACCCCGGAATCCCAGCATCGGGTTCTCTTCTTTTGGCTCAAAGTCCTTTCCGCCGATGAGATTGGCGTATTCGTTTGTCTTGAAATCGCTCATCCGGATAATGGCTGGCTTGGGGTAGACGGCGGCGCACAAGCACGCCAGCCCGCGAGAGAGCTTGTCGACGAAATACTCGGGCTTGTCCTTGTAACCGGCTGTTAGTCTGGTGATTTCTGCCTGGGCGTTTTCATCCTTCACTTTCTCGAAATGGACCAGGGCCATAGGATGAACTTGAATGCTGCTGACGACGAATTCCATTCGTGCCAATCCGATCCCGTCAGCGGGGAGACGCCACCAACGATAAGCGGACGCCGGGTTGGCGAGATTGAGCATGACGCTGGTTCGGGTGGCTGGTAGCCCGGTCACGTCAAGCTCCTTGGTCGTGATGTCCGAGATGCCTTCATAGACAAACGCAGTATCGCCCTCGGCACAAGACACGGTAACGTCTTGTCCTGTGTGCAGAACATAGGTGGCATTGCCAGTTCCAACGACCGCAGGGACACCCAGTTCACGACTGACAATGGCTGCATGCGATGTTCGCCCGCCATGGTCGGTGATGATAGCTGCGGCTCGCTTCATGATTGGCACCCAGTCCGGATCAGTCGTTGCCGTAACCAAGATCGACCCATCGACGAACTTGCCGATGTCCTTCGCGTTTTCGATGAGACACAGACGACCCGACACGGCTGCCTCGCCAACCGAAAGACCAGTCGCCAGAACACGGCCCTTCTTACCAATTTTGTATGTTTTGAAGACACTGGCTTCACGGCGTGCTTGCACAGTCTCGGGCCGCGCTTGGACAATAAACATCTCTCCAGTGATGCCGTCCTTGGCCCATTCTATATCCATGGGGCATTTGTAGTGGTTCTCTATAATGCAAGCCCAGCGCGCCAGGTTGAGGATTTCCTGATCGTTGAGCACGAAACTGTGCCGCTCTTTCTTTGAGGTGGGCACGTTGCGGGTTGGCATATGCTCATTTCCATATATCATCTTCATAGCCTTTTCACCGCGTTTCTTCTCTATAATGGGAACGAGGTCGGGATTGGTGAGAAGCGGTTTGAAGACTTGGTATTCGTCAGGATTGACGGTGCCTTGAACGACATTTTCGCCCAGACCCCAGGCGGCGTTGATGAGCACAACCTTGTTGAAGCCACTTTCAGTATCGAGAGTAAACATCACCCCGGAACCGGCAGCATCCGATCGAACCATGCGTTGCACGCCGATAGACAGGGCGACTTTCAGGTGATCAAAATGTGCGGTCTGTCTGTAGCTAATAGCCCGGTCCGTGAAAAGTGAAGCGTAGCAACGTCGACAGGCGGTTAATAGCGCAGCTGGACCCGAAATATTCAAAAACGTTTCTTGTTGGCCAGCAAAACTTGCGTCGGGCAAATCCTCAGCCGTGGCGCTGGAGCGCACGGCCACGGACAGATTCTTAATGCCTGCTTGCGCAGAAAGCTCCTGGTAGGCGTTTGTGATGGCGGTTGCCACATCCGCCGGCCAGTCACCACGCAAAAACAGATTGCGCACCGCATAGCCAGTTTCCGAAAGAGTTGCCTTGCCAGATTGCCATTCCTCGATCAGCTTGGTCATCTTCCCCCTAATGTCGTTTGCGTCGACATAGCGCCAATACGCGTCTGCGGTTGTGGCAAAGCCAGGCGGAACGGCGATGCCCTCTTTCTTGAGGCCACCGATCATCTCTCCCAAGGAAGCATTCTTGCCTCCGACGGACGCAACGTCTCCTCGCACCACATTCTCGAAGTTGCGTACCAAGACCTTTTGGCTGGGTCCGTTCATGATCTGTTTGTTTCTGTTCTCTCCTCTCGGTTCAATGGGGTATTTTGACAGATATCCAAGTGATGATTATTGGGGGTGCATCCTCGATCCTCAAGTGACTCGCTTGCCAGATGTATGCAGCGATCAAGCTTGATTAAATGAGGTTGTGAAGTCATGAGATGTCTTGGAGCTGGAGCCCCGACGAGCGCATTGATGCTCGGGTCGGACGTAAGACCAGAGTACGCGCATGCCTCCTCTACTCCCTAACCAATCTCTGCAAGCCGATGCTACACTTTTGTGGAGGATGGCGCTTGGATCTCAAACAGGTGACGATGGAAAGTCCATCATGAGAGGTTGAAATGTCCAACTTACCGAGCTTTTCCGCAACTAACAGCAGAATCCTGCAAGAATCACCTGATATTGGAGCGAATCCCTTCTCATAACGTAATGCAACACGAGAAGATATTAAAGCGGACATGGTCAATAAGGAGATGGCCAGGAGATGGCATCACGTGTAGCATCTCATCTCCTTGTTAGAGTCATGAAGGGAGGAGATTGAGATGGTGAGATGGAAAGGAACTTCGCAGGGGAAATCAGTAGAGAAAAGCTTATTTGCACCACTCGTGAGATCATCACCAATATTGGGGGCCTTGTGCATAACCTGGATTGACGCGATGATCATCGTGTCTGATCCTTGTTAGAATTCCTCGAAGACTCTGCTTTTGAAGGGTGACCAGAGACACCACTCAGTGTACAAGTAATGGCGCGAATTCTTTCAACAGGCCATCTGCAACGAGGTACTGGACAGTTACAAGTCTCGGAGAATAAGGGGGATAACGGCGGCGACCATGGGACTGCTTGTCCACATCCATCTCTCGCGCGTTGTGAATGTCTGGGATTGCATTTTGGTGTCTCATCTTCATCCGTACAATCTGACTTCGTTTCCCCGACTGGCAAAATGGCAAGAGTAGTGAATAAAAAGTCATCGATTCGTGGCCAGCCCATCCAACGCCCTCTTGAAGCTTTGATAAAAGCCATGTTTGGACCCTTTCCCTTTTTTTTCATCAGTATCTGGACAAAATCCGACGCTCCGGCCCCGATTCCATCATCATCATCATCAACACTTAGATTAGGCCGTTTCTTCCACGTGCCGAAGCACAGGGTAAAGTTGTTCTTCCTCGGATTTCTCCTTGTGTTCGTCCGTGCCAGTCATCTCGGCGTCTGCGTGCTCGCCAGATTCCTTCTCGGCCGAGTCCTTACCCGCCGCGTCACCATCCTCGTAGTCGCCGCTCTGAAGCTTCTTCTTGATGAACTCGCGCATCCATTCAATCAGACGCATATTTTGAACCCACATCTCAGTCTGGTCGGGAGCATCTTTGGATTCACCGCTCTTAGGGGTCTCAGCGCCTTCGGCACTAGCGAGGGCAGGGTCAATGACGCTATCTTGCGGCGACGCCTTCTTTTTGCCCTTGGCCTCTTTGTTGGCGGCAGAGGCCGGAGGAGTGACGGAGCCGTCGCTGCCGGTATCCATTTCGTCCTTGAGCTTGCCAGGAGCAGCACGCTGAAGTCGGCCACCATCCCAGCGGCGGCGGTCATCGCTCTCGTAGAGACCGCTGAGTGTCGCGGCATTGGCAGCGGCGTATGCCATGTCGCTAGCACTAGCTGGCAAAGTTGGGTACATGGCGCTGCTGGTTGGTGCGGCGTGGCCAGGTAGGGGGCTTTGGCCGGACGTGTAACTTTGCGCAGACGACGGAGGGGTGAGCCCCGGTGTGCTGGCATCCGTGGCACCGCTTGCAATGCTGTCTTGGTGCCCGTGCTGAAGCAACGAGGCTGAATTGGTGTGAGCGGCAGTTGATGGATGATGGTGCTGATGGGAAGAGCTGGGGGGACTGTTGCTGGAGCGGGCATATGTTACATAGCCAGAGCCGGTGGGTGCTACGCCGGCGGTGAGATGAGCATCGTTTTCGTAGATGGTGGCTTGCATCTGCTCCAGGATTTGGTCGATAGATGTCAAATCTTCCCTTGTCTTCGCGTTACCCATGGGTGGCAAGCTGTAGGCTTGGATAGGGTCTTCTTGCCCATAGGCACCACCGACCGCAACCGGTTGATAGGCGGGAGTCGGAATGGCGGCTGGGATGATCTGGGGCAGCTGTAGGCCTTGGAGCTCAAATAGACGGCGGCTGACATTGTGGAAATTGATCGGGTCGACCTCCCGGCGCTTGACCTGGCCGAAGAAATGGTCGAGAGCATCATAGCCGCGCTTGCGGGCCTCATAGTCGTAGGTGGTCTGGGGCGCGGTGCTGTAGTACGTCACGGGGCCATAGCCTGGGTGTTGTCCTGTCTGCCATCCGCCATTAGAGTCGTCCTCGCGAGGAAACAGGATCGGAGCAACAAAGAGATGGTGCTTACCGGGACCGGGGGATGCGGCTGGTAATACTGATTGGGGTGATGCTGGCCAGTGTAATCTTGCGGACCTGGCATGGCAGGGGCATAGTAGTTTGGAGGCACTTGTCCAGTCAGACTGCGACCATAGTATGAGTTGCCGTACTGCCCACCTTGTCCCATGCCGTTCTGAGATTGACGCTGGCCACCACCGGGCTCCATGTTGGGAGAGCGCATGATGACGCTATCGTCGGCGTGAGTTTTGACATGTTTCTTCAGGTCTTGCGGACGCTTGAAGGCCTTGCCGCAGAATTCGCACTTGTGAGGTTTCAACGGCACGTGAACGCGGATGTGGGAGGTAATGTGGTCGCGTTTCACCGTGGTGGTGCGACAAGCGCCCCAGGCGCAGGTCAAGTTGAGATTGTTCGTCGACTTGCGACCGACATGGCGCTCGCAAACATGCTCCTGGAGTATTCCATGTTAGAGCGCGTCGACGGACGTCAGGATAGAGGGGAGATTGAAGGGGAGGTGGGAGGCTCACGTAAAGCGCTTCAGCTGAAGGGCAGCGCTCGCCGCATCCTTGCCACTGACACTGCAGGTTTTCCCCGGCAGCGTTGACGCTGGGCGCGGGCTGGTTTGAAGCCAGCGGCTGCTGCTGGAGTTGAGCTGGTTGTTGAGCAACCTCCTGGGAGGCCGGAGGATTGGGCGTGGGCGTGTTTCTCTCTCCCAAATCAGCCATTGTTTGCTTGGCTCGAAGTCAACGCCAAGAGCGATGTCGATACTTGGCGGCGGAATCGAAGAGTCCCAACTTCAGAACGCGAGGCTGCGATGCGAATCCGATCACGCAATAGAATCACGCCAAGCGGATGGTGAGGGTGATGAAAAAGTGAAAAAGTGAGGATAGAGAAGACGAAGAAGAGTGAAGGGCCACCAGAATTCCGGGTGAGGGAAAAGGTGGTGAAGGTTTTTTTTTTGGCCTGAGTAGTTAGGCGGGTGCGGGCGACCGACTACTATTAAGTATATCGTCCCGCTGGGTGATCTGGCGGTTTCTGGACTGGGACCGCCGACTAAGATGACGATAGGATGAGGGATTCTAAGATCGCCTGGAGGGCAGAAAGAAGCACTCAGAGAGGAGCAGGTTTAATTAATTAGACACGAGAAGGGAAGACACTACTATTCTGCTCGCGGCTGGGGGGGGGAGGGGGGCTTTGATGCTGTTTGGGGGAGGGGAGCAATAGGTTGAGTGAGGTGAGGTGATGGGGGGGGCAGGAGCCACCAGGCGATTCAATTCAGCGAAACAGAGGGGAAACAGCATGAAAGGAGGAGGTAGGAGCTGAGCCTGGGGCCTCAGAAGACTGAGAACAGAGAGAGAGGAGGCACCAGAGGGACCAGAGGGAGAGGGCGACACGCATCTGGCCGTCGAAGCGCAGAGTGGCAGTGACTGAGCACCTTCCAGGCTTCCATTAGCGTCTTGGCCTGAGCCCGTGCCAAGCCGCTAGAAAATCCCACCATTCAGAGGTCACCCATTGCTGCGTGCTGGTGGGGCCCTGCCGCTTCATTGCGCCGACTACCAACTAGGAGAGCAGCTCTGGGCACGCTTGAGCATGCTGAGCACAAGCACTGAGCAGACTCTCACTCTCAATCCTGAGCTCGTGTCGGCTGGCTGTCAGCGTGATACGAACTCGGAGGCTGCAAAGCGAGTCTGCATTCCGGAAATATCCATCTCAACAACCTTCCTCAGCGGTGAAGTTGGACGCTGCCAAACGCCGGCCCATCTGCCCGGCAGCCCCCTTTCACGGTGCTGATTGCACGCACACCCCTCTTGTGTTTTGTCGTGGTCTCATGGCTACGCGCAAGAGCAAGAGAGCTGGCCGAGAAAACGAGGAGCTGAGAGCGGAATGGGACCCCGATGAAACCCTGATGAGTCTTGGTCTTCTTGGAACGTCGGAAATCCTTGGAACAAGCCCAGCGGGACGAGAAATTGGCCAAGGGAGGAACATGGACCAAGAGTCCAAGACATGGTGAGCGAGGCGCAGCACTGTCACTCCCTGTGGTGACACCGCCAGAGGGGACGGCCCCTTGCAGGCGGTGGCAACCTGGTCCAAAACTTGGTGGCCCCTTGCTCCATGCTCCGTCATGCTAATGCTCGCAGGAATTTGCCCATGGTGGCCCCAAATTTGCTGTCCAAGACCGGAATCTCTTGGTCTTCGTATCTATTTCCTCTGCCACGGCTTCTCCGGTCTTAGCTTCTATGTCTACGCCTTGCACGGTCACATGGACGATAAGCGCGATGAACGACTCGATCTAGAGATTATTCCTCGTTTCGGTGCGGCTTCACTCACTCGTCTGCGGGTTGGATTATTCCTTTATTCCTTGAGTGGCAAAAAGAGATCAAAGCCCAACGAGTGGTGTGACAGTTGCACCATCTACCAAGCATAAGCCATGATCCGTGGACATGCCTGTTCCCCATACGCCACACTCTGCAGAATCTCTGAAAAATTCCTAACCAAGCAAAACTTGCGAACCACATGGCAAGAAGGAAGTCGTATGACGTGCTCATACTTCGGCTCATACTTCTACTTGTACTGGTATCTCGCCATGCGCAGAAGCCGTCTCGCCAACTAGGTTAGGTTAGGTAGGTTGGGTAGGCTGGTAGATAGCAATGTACTGGTAGGTCGGGACATTGAGGGGTACTTGGTAGATTTTTCTTGACCTCCATCATACCCCGTTGATCACATTATTGCCTCGTCGAAACATGTGATCCGACGAGTTCATCACAAGCAGATCGAGAAAAAGACTCCTAAGCTTCTTCTTGTGAGATAAGGAGGGGGAAAGGGCGTGGACCATCGCAAGCTTACAGGTCCTTCATACTTTGTACCCTTGGTGAAATCCGCACCCCTAAGCGAGGTTCCTTTCTTTGTCCCCCTTTTCCTTGGTTTCCCCCTCTCGCCTGTTTCTTGGGGTCTCGGGGTGCCAGCAACGCAACGCGCCCAGCCTAGTAGCCTCGCCAACCGTGGCGGAAGTCTTGGTGTGACAGGCGAAGAAAGAGCGGAAATTCTTGGGTGCTTGGGTGCTTGGTCTCGGGACCGACAAGATATACGGCGACGATGATGACGACGATCATGTTCTTGTTCTTCATCCCTGCGTAACACGTTCATCTCGCAATCCGCGACCTGTAGTCGTAGACACTTTGTTGTACTTTTGTGCATGGAAACGGATCGGTGTGCGGCGCAAAGTCCTACAATTAACAAATCTCCGGACTCTTACTCTTATTTTTCCATTCGCAGGGCATTTTGTCAATCCGCCATTCTGGCCTTGAACAGTTACATAAAAGACCGCACAACGCGAGTCGATTGACGGACTGACTGGCTGCTCCTGGCACACACTTGCTAGGTAGGGACTCATATATTACAATGTCGCGCTGTGGCTACTTGAGCATTTCCGGACTTCACGATTATGACATGGCCGCGCTGAATTGAACAAAATTGATGCCACACTCTGACAAACCCCCCTCCCTCCTCTTATCCAAATACACAGAATAGCCCAAAAAAGGGCTCAAGCACGACGAAGTGGTCGCTCTAATGTAGCTAACGGCGTGTAAGTACAAGGACAGTGGACTCCCTTGTTTCCAAAGATAAAAGACAATTCAACGGAATGCTGATTACCAACGAAGAGCCACCTCTGCTCGAACACCCCAGGACTTCGATTCGTGCCCCTTATGATTTTCAGTTCGGCTTGATGGCTCCTGTTGGTGAAATATCACGCTCGGTCGCTGCCGCTGGTCGCTGCCGCTACGAAACAGGGCGACACCCATCGCATGTTTCAATTTGGTCTGCGTGATTCTTCTCCTGCAAGCCTAACGACCAACTCGCTACATACGTAGATGACAGTTCTCATCGTGTGTCTTTTTTTTTTGATCCTGTGCTCTGATTTAACCACAAATCCAATTTTTCCCGCCCCTCACAAATATCACTGCTGTCCACTGCGGTTACATCCCCGACTCACTCACCAATCAACTTCAACCCCAATCAATATCTTTTGCGGACAGAAATGATCAAGAACGCCGTTACGCCAAGGACCCGTGCGTGGAATTGCCAATCAGCCCCGTTTCCCCATTCCAAACCCTGTGGTATCATCATAAAGCAGAGAACCGCGCCACCGTACCTGAATTCAGATCGGGTCCCAGTAGAACAAAAACACTCCAGTGCGCCAGATGCCTGCCCGTTCGTCACTGCTGGGGGGTGCTGCCGTAATGATGATGATGCTCGGCCCAAGTTGGGGTCCAGCTCTCAGTGCCAAAATAATCCATGCTGGTCTGTTGCACCCCGGGTGGCAGCCCGGTTCCCAGTCCTATCTGTCCTCCGTTGAGATGTTTCCAGTATTCGTCTGGATTCGTCGAGGCGCTCACATCGCCGCCCCCCATGTTCATCGATTCTGTCGTATTCGGAACTCCTCCTAGGTGACTCATGTCCGTCCCCAGCGCGTTCTGCATAAGGATATCGGTAAAAGGCGCGTTAAAGTCTCGGCTGGTCTGGCTGCCAAAGTGCTGTGCTAAGCTAGGGTTTTCATTCAACGTGTGCTGAAAAGGGTAATCATAACCCGCGAAATGAGGTGTAGGTATGGGCATCTGATGGCTGCTGCTCGGTGTTCCAAAAATATTCGGGTCGTTGGGGGTCATGCTGGGCTCGGAGAACGAGTAGTGCCCATCGACTGATTCAATGGCACTCATGGGTTGATTAGGATACGCGAATGGATTGTCGCTGGGGAACATGACATTCTTCAAATCCGGTATTTGGGCATTGCCCAGTTGCGGCGTATATTGATAGTTCGGCGACATGGGAGACGACGTTGACGGGCTTTGGAATCCCATCATTTGAGCACTTTGTACTTGCTCCGAGAAGTTCGACATGACCGGATCTGGTAAAGAGGTTCTCTTTGCCAGTTTGGCTAGATAATCTGAAGGTAATGTTCTTGCCCTGCTGGGCGTCGCCGAGTGTTCTCGAGAGCCCATTGTATTTGCGACGTCTGGGCCAGGTTGTCTCTCCTGTGCTGGGCCTCCTTCGGTCCCTGGGGGCGGGCGCTTGCGAGTGCTTGCTGGAGCGAAATTGAGGGAACTCCGCCGTTCCTTCAGCTTTTCCGGGAGAACATCGAAAAGGCCCTACGAAGTGGAACAGTCAGTCAGCATTGTAGCATTTCTTGACACCCGTCGTTGGATGCGGCTTACCGTCAGGCTGACAGTACACCTATCGGCCGCGGCGCTTCGCTTCGCTAGACTTGCTAGTGTGTCCCGTCCTTCCTTTGCATCTTTCAGGATCTCGGTGCTCGTGGGGTTGTTGGGGTTTTCGATGACGAAAAATACGAGCGACAGGATGGCGAAGTAGGTCGTGTACATGACAAACCAGTAGGATCCTACCAATAAGCCTCGCCTCTTCATTTCGCTTGTTATGTGAACAATGTTCCTTGCGACACTGATGCACGCGGCGGCACAAGCGA
The DNA here is from genome assembly GCF_000835475.1 of Cladophialophora bantiana CBS 173.52. NCBI lineage: Eukaryota > Fungi > Ascomycota > Eurotiomycetes > Chaetothyriales > Herpotrichiellaceae > Cladophialophora > Cladophialophora bantiana. Next base: position 1,940,450 of record NW_015971578.1, read on the forward strand.
AGCTCCTCTTATCGACGTTCCTCGCTTGACATGCCTGAGATACATAGTGTATAAACGGTCGATAGACCATCATCTGGACGTGAGCGTAGCCTATTCGCAGATGTTGTTGGACTCTGGGCACCGTCAGCTCTTCATCGCGCCCAAACACATTGTAGAACCCACCTTGAGAGCTCCCGACCTGCATTTTCCGAAGGCCTCAACTCGGTGGGCAATTGATCCATCCAGTTCTGCAGATCTCTTTCAAGCTCGCGGATCTTTTTGTGGCTGATGCTATAGACGGGCTCGGCCTTGGAGCTACCTGGAGATTTCAGAGGGTAGATATACCGAACCACCTTTCTCAGAAGCATCGTCAGCCTCGTGTGAGCGTTAGTTGCTCGTATGAGAGGAAATGTGCCAGTCGGCATTGGTAGAATGCCTTGTTCGGTAATGTACTCATCGTTGACCTCGGCAGGAAATTCTTGGTCGATGTCGTCGTCACTCAACATTTGAGGGAGACCAAGTGCAGTACCAACATAACAGTCGAGCTTCCGTACCAGCCAGAATATTCGCTTCCGTTCCTCCGACTCGATCGGGTTGAAATTATTAATGGGCAGATTGCGGTGCAAGCCCAGTCGGCAACATGCTCTCAATGCAATGCCAATATATGCGTAGCAAGTCGGCAATTTTGCCGACGATTGCAAAAAGAGTATCATGAAGACGATGGCTTGAATGGTCACCAGATCCCTGCAATCCGTGATGTCTAGTAACTGCTTAGCGCAACTAAAATATTGATATCTGATGCAGCGTTAGCGAGGGATCGTTCTCAGATCGACTTCAAAAACAAAAACCCTCACCCTTGTTCAATTGCCTCCTTGTAGCCTTTGAGATCCAGCATCGTGTTCTCGTTCTCGGTCTTAGAGAATAGGCAGCCAACAGCCATGACCACATAGAGTTGAGGCAGGAATTGAACATGCCGATTGTTATATTGCTCGGGATCAGTATCGTACACTGCGTGCAGTCGCTTAAAGAAAGTCGGTCGGTGGATGGGGCGCATGAGAGCGCAGCAGTCGTCCAGGGTGTTGCGACACAACTCAATGGCCACCTCTCTAGGAGGCAGGTCGACATGATGAGGGACGCTGAGATCTATCGGTGACGAGTTTGCCGATTTGGGAGATTCGAGGATTTGGGCAATTGTGCGGTTTTTGCTGGGGTGACGGTACTCTGCCAGGAACTGGTCGCCAAACTGTGCGCGAAACTTTCGCATGAAGACATAACCAGATGAATGGCCATGGAAATCCCAATTGCCATGGTCGTCTAAATCCAGCGAGCCGGTTCGGTCAACCATCGATTGGAGTTGAGCATCATCTTCGGGTTTTGGAAGGTCGGCCGCGGGTCTGCCATTCCCAGCTCCATTGCCATTGCCATTGCCGTTGCCGTTGACATTTGCATTTGGGTTTGGGTTTGCGTTGGTATTGGCATTGGCATTGGCATTTGCACGGCTTGCCTCGATCAACTGTTCAACGGTTCGCGCGTCAAATTTAGGATCGTCGAGGTCGAGTCCCGGTAGGACCGAGCGCAGGACTGACTCGGCCTTCTGCAGCCTCTGCTCCAACGCCTCGATATACTGTGGGGCAGGATTCCGCCGTCGGTTGGAAGGTTGATCATATGTACATTCTAAAAGCTCAAAGTCAGTGAATTCATGGCGCCGCATCGGAGGACGGATGGTCCTGGATTAGTAAAGGCACGCACCGTAGCTGTAGACGGTGCAATGCGTACAAGGCTGTTTGCCATCACACTTGATCTTTTTGCGACGACACTCGTCACAGGCGCGGGTCACCCGTCGTCGCTTTTGCATAGGGACGGTTGGCTTTGTCCCAGAGTCACTAGGCGGCGTCTCAGCTGGAGGAGATTCGGGCCGCGATTCCGAAGCATTTTCGTCATTGTGGTTTCTGGTGGCAACTGCAGCAGTGGTCGAAGGTTCGTCTCTCAGAGCCTCGTCGGAAGGGCGACCCATAGACTGGGGCGTTATCAGTTCCTGGTCGCCCATCCGTCCTCCAGCCTCAGGCAGCCAACCAAGGGAGGAAACACTGTAAAAGGAGAGGACGTCGTAGCACTCATTCGCTCACGAGTTGTCGGGAGGGTCGAGGTTGTCAAGCACAGAACTGTCTGGTGATGGCATACAAAAAGGCAAAGAAAAAGCACAAAAGTTTTGAAGGATCAGTTTGTCAGGGCCGGTCGACGGTGCCGGGTTCGGAGCCAGATACCCCGCAGCTCCGGTGCGTGCTTTTGAAGGGGGGACAGCGATATCGCTGAGAAGGAGCGACAGGAAGAGAAAAGGGAAAAGGAAGAAAATGATATCGTGTGCAAGAAGCAGAGGTTTGGGAACTGATCAACCTTTTGCTGGTACGAGCCGTACGAGAAAATCCGTCCGCCGCCCAACGACAAGGACAAGGGAAAAGCGAGAGGGCACCGTGCTCGGGTAAGGGACAAGGGAAGAAGGGAACAGGAAGGGGAAAGGAAGCATGTCCACACCCATTCCACACCCATTCCACCCACCGGGCTGCTGTGCCCTTTAGGCGCTCGTCACCCCCCACTTGAAGCCGTGACATTATTAACCAAAGGACCTGTTTTAACGGCGAGGGATGCGTCATTGGACATGGTGATGGAGTCTGGTCGTGCGGGTGGAAGCTGGGATTGCTGCTTGATAGCTTGCTGGGGACCGGAAGCGGATACCTGTGCGATGGCCCCCCTCGCTGCCCCCCCTCGCTCCTCCTCCTCCTTCGTATCCCCTCTTGGGCCCTGCTAGGCTTCTTGCATGGCGGGAGCAAGTGGGCGAGGCGACAGGCTCGGTGACAGGCCCATCGAACGCACACACACGGTGGATTCTCGATCCCATGGCTGCGTGGTAACTGGTGGGCAGACGCCGATCGAATGCTGGTTTTTGACTGATTTTTTTGCATGTTCAGCCTAGCAGCCATGCCCGGAGGCGGGTTCAGTCAGGGTTTCTGGGGGTCTCGCAGTGCTGGAAAGGTAGGACAAGGGCGTCACAGGTACGACAAAGCCTTAAATGCAACCCTTGTGTCCAGCACCTCTAAAGGGGACGCATGGCTACAGTAGGTAGGGAGTACCTACCTACGTACTACTGACTCATGCTTCTCTTCCTTCTAACCTAGCAGCTGGTGGTTGCAGCCGCTTTATCCCCGGAGGGGCAGCTCGCTCTTGCGAGACCGAAAATAAGAGAAGCAGCGGGATATGTTGTGTTTATATGTATATCGTGTGTACTCCGTTTTCTGCAAGAGACTCTGTCCACAGTGTCTCGAGTCCGACTCTGCTCTATCTCACCGGCGCTGCGCATTGTCCTCGGTCAGTAAGGCGCTCGCGAGTCAAACCTACCAGCCTCCATGCTCGTCCTTCGCGTGGCGTTTGGGGACCATCGTCCTATCGCGTAGCGGGCCCTCCCTCCACTTGCTTAACTCCGGCCTACTGAACCCAGGGGGCCCCGCCGATCGCTCAGGGCCCCTGGGCCAGTCGGATACCCTCAATATACCCCTGTGGTGGGTATCGTGATGATAAGTGTTGCTCATGTCACGGCACAGATGCAGCCCCAGGACCCAATATGCCCTTTATCAACAAGCGGTGTATGGCGGCTGAGACATGGGCTCTTCATGCAGAAGAACATGGCCATGCTATAGAGCCTAGCAGACGATCACAAATATATCTGGCGGATTAATCCCTCAATTGGAGGTTGCTAGAAAAGCTCTATTCGCTGTACCCAACGACCCACCTATTGCCACACTTGGTTCTTCTGTAGGTAGTAGGGCAGTCGAGAAATAAGGTCGTCATGCGGCGTGATGGAGATGTCGTAAATATATCATTACGTGAGGCTGCAGACGAACCGAGATGATGCAGCCCCTCGCACTAAGGCGTATTCAGGCACATCCCAGACGCCCATCCTCCCACCTAGCCCAGAGGCTATTGTAGACAGTATCAGGCAGGATCAATTTGTTGACTGCAGGGGCGCCCCCCGGTCGACTCAAAGGCTTTCATCGACTCAGAAAGCGGATCTGATCTGGTCGGTGGTGTTTGTTCTTCACCCACAACTTTGTCCTCGTTCATGGCAGCAGCAAAGGTGACGTTCCCGGTTGAGTCTGCGGAACTTCGAAGCTGGAGATCACCGAACAATTCATTCACGGTCTCCAAAGTATGCCCTTGTGTCTCAGGATAGAAGAAATAGACCACGGCTGCAGCGACCCAATTAAAGGCTGTGAAGATATAGAAGTACCGGTAACCCATCCCCGAAAGTGCAATGGGCGAGCACTGTGCGAAGATCAAATTGACTGCCCAGTTGGTGAATGTGGACAACGAAGTGCCTTTTGCCCGGATTGCCGTTGGGAACACCTCGCTGCTGAAAATCCAGGAAATGCACCCAAGGCTGGTGAAAAAGACCGAGAAGACAAAATACATGGCCACACACGCGCGCAGGGCGTTTTCGTTGCGGCTGGGGTCTTGGTTTCCGTCGATGTAGAAATGCGATAGGGTCGCATTGACGCATAGTGCTGCTCCCATGCCAATCATGGACGGAATTAGAAGTTTTCTTCGTCCCACTCGGTCCACAAATGCGATGCAGATCGTATTGTAGACCTGGGCAAGGGCACCGTATATTCCAATAATCATTAGAGACCTGCTCCGTATCAGAACCGGCTATAAAGAACCCCAGGATTATTGACAGCGAGCGCTAACCTGGTCGTGCTAAAATGAAGATAACTGTAAATCCTAGGTCCGTAACTAGTCTCTCATTAGCATCGAGCAGCTTCATCATCAGGGACAGGGCCTCGACGCAAACATCCTCCAGCGCCGGCTTTCTAGGAAACCTACTAGTTGATGACGTTGATTCCCGACGTTATCGTGAAAAGCTGTATCCCGCATGCCAACAGCACTCGTCGTCGGAGGCGTGATTCTCGAAACATGTCGAGCCACCCCATGCGAGACTTTTGCTCGGCTTCAAGATTGTCCTGAATGCGCCTGTACTCGGCTTCGACAAGTTCATGATTGCGATGGAGTCTTTCCAAGATTGCGTGAGCATGGAGTGTGTCTCCGCGCTCGGCGAGGAATCGAGGACTCTCGGGCAAGAACCAAATTCCCGCTGCGAGGACTAGGGCCGGCAGCACTTGAAATGAAAGTGGAAATCTCCAGCTGAAAGGGCCGTGGACCAGCGAGCTTCCATAGCCGATCCATTGGGCGCAAACGAACCTAGCGTTCAATTAGCCAGCAGATTCAGGGACTATTGCCCGATTGTGACTCGAACCCAAGGCCGATATTCCATTGTTGCAACCCAGCAAGAAGGGCTCGAAACTTGGGAGGTGCGACCTCTGAACAGTAGTTTGGTATCGTGGCCGATAGCAGCCCAATAGCCAGGCCAGCGATTACGCGGCCCACAATAATAGTGGCCACGTTGTTTGCACCGCCCTGCAGTGCGCCTCCTAAACAGGCCAACAGGGCCCCAAGAAAGATGGCAGCACGTCGGCCGTACTTGTCAGAGAGCACATTGAGAAAGAGTGATGAAACTATGGCGCCTCCTGTAAAGGATGATACAATTCCGCCTGCTGTATTGTCCGCTAGAGTTCCATTGCCAAAGCGGTTGACAAAGTCGGTCTGGGCGATGGAAGAGGAGATGATGCCAGAATCTGGTCATTCCAGCAGCTACTTGTCAGCCAATGATCTCTAATGCTGCCGTGTCTGCAAAGTAAAACAGGGGTCTTCGCCATCTCGTACCAAGCCATTGTAGTTGTAGGCTCTGCTCGTGTGTGTGCGCGCGGGTAATGTGGCAGTTGACGCGAACAAGATTCTGCGAGAAGCGTTGCTGAGAAAGAACTGCTATTACACTCACCATAACCAAAGAGAAAAGCCCCCAAGCAAGCAAAAGTACAACAAAAGCCTACTAAGAGCATCTGACTGTCATCCGATCGCTGCCGGACGGCAGCAGGACCTGTGAGAGAGTTGCTTATGTTATTGACCAGATGTTGCGGTATCAACAGTGCAGTTTGAAAAGCAGTCAAAGTGCTGAAAAACTCTCCGAACTGACCGACTGAGGGACGAGGTTGATGCTATGGACGTCGAATTCAGCAAAGCGTCGAGAGGCAGGGGGCCATCGGCACGCAGTGGGCAGAATTGGAGCCTTCCCCAGATCACTCTGGCCACTCAGACAAGCCACTTTGAGCGACCAAAAACCCACCAAAGACCCGGGCCTCGTATTGCGATTCCCAATGAAAAAGCCGCACATGTGAAGTCCATTCTCTGATAATGCATCCAATCTCAGCAGCACCCTTAAGGTAACAGTTTCGTGTTCGAAACCCTCTGCTTAGAGGTCTTCATCGACTTTGAGCAGCAAATTACCAATGGTCAAAACTCAACGGTCCTGCACGTTGCTCGGGAGGTCGTGGGTCAAAGACGAACAGGGTAGGGAGCTCAGCCTGCCATTTGCTGGACCTTACCTAGGCGAGAGTAATTCCCGTCAGGTGTTTGAACAGGTGGACCCGCCAGGGAGAGTCCGGTGAGCCCTCGGCTCAGGCTGCCGGGAGTCCAGGGATGCCCGTGCCAAAACAGCCTTTTGACCTCGTGAATGCTGTTGCGGTCAGCCCCGCAGATGGGTAATGAGCAAGAACAAGCGAGAAAAGCTGAAGGGTCATTTTCGGCCTGCCTAGGTTGCCAGAGAAGCGAGAAATCATGGTGGTTCCAGCATGAACCGGGACCGATAACTGACCAAAGGGGCGTTCAAAATCTCTGCACGGAGCTCGTCTTCCCAGTCCAACATGGCGGGTGCGAGCCCTGGGCCCAGAGACAGGAAGTTTAGGAGTAACTCGTTCAGCCTCTCAAAAGTCGGTCGGGACAAGCGCTTAGAGACCTTGAGCATTCTCCCCACAAACCATGGTCTCTCCGTATGAAATAAGACAGGGTTTTTGCTCCCACTCAACAATATTTGTATCAGTGCTTCCACTGAAATGTGTCGATCTAGTTCATTATGTATGATGTTGTCCATGAGCTCAGCAAAGAATGCTTCGCTGAATTCCGTTGAGTGACGATACTCCCAAACGGCTGTGTTGATTGTCATCAGAGACGCCAACCTGGAAATGATCTGTTTGAATTGTCCCGTCTCCGTGTACCGTGGGCCATTTGGGCTTGCAAGGAGATTGTAAAGTGGTTGTCCAGGTAAAAAGACAGAGTAGCGCAAGGGTTGTTGATTTCGTGAGATCGGGTTGCCCTGCATGCCGGCTTGGACAAGGGCAAGATGTTCGGCGCATTTGAGGAAGGTGATGAATTCCTCACACTGCTCGGCGATCTCAGCACGAGCAATAGCCTCAGCCTCTTGGTCAGATGAGTGACTCGGTGATGACTGGTGGTCAAAGTAGAATGTAGCGCCATGGCCTTTATAGCCGGAAAAAATGTAATCGGACCAATTTATCAACATCTGTAGTCTGTTGTTTTGAACCAGGGCTGCTGGTCCACCTCGGTCTCTGATCTTTTGCACCACCGCGTCCCAGTGCATCCATGCGTATATACGGCGTTCTATGCGCGGGTCAAAATCCTCTAGCGCCGCAGCAGAGATTGTGGCCGATATGGTTGCATCCGAAGTGTCGTGTGGGTACTGTTGGTAGTGATGGAGGAGCAACTGCGACGCTTTAGCCCGATGCTCGATGGCGAGACGTGTTTCTGAAAGACCTTGGACCCAAGCTTGAGTATTGGCGGCGTGAACGAGAATGGTGTTTTGGAAGCACACGGCACCTTTCATGGCCTCCGGGATGAACACAGTTAGGTACCAATTGTGTGCAAGGGGGCTGCGTCTTTCAAACCCATATGAGCAAGCTGGCATGACGTTCGCATAGAAATCGAATAGTTCCTGATCTTGAGGGCTTAGTTCCATTGGGAGCGAGGCGAACGGATCGGTTCGCGCAGCACTCAGATACGATTGTGGTTCCGGGCTTTGAGACGAAGAACCGCTCGACGGCCAACGCCGCTTATGAGGTGGTGATGAATCACTGGACTTGGTCGAGGACGGAGGAGTGAAGGGAGCGTTGGGGATCATATCCGCCAACTTGGCAAAGGCCGTAGAACCTAGACGAAAGGTGGTCGCAGGCTTCGTCCGTCCCACCACAAGGTGTGGGATCTGACGATCAATCTCCTCGACGGCTTCATCTAGATAGCTCTGTCCGTCAGCGTTGTCACTTGCAGTCGCTTTCGTCGCTATACTCCTGGTCGATTCTCGAACATCGGTCGCTACCGCATCTCTACCCTGGAGACGTCTCTGACGCGATCGCGGTCGCGATCTAGGCTTGTCTGGCTTCTTTCGAGTCGGTCCTTCAGATCCATCGGCGGTGTTGGAGTGAGAGCGAGCCTCCCATCGCTTCTCCCTCATATATTCCTGCATTACATGGCGCCGGACTTGGGTGGAGTTGGATCCCATTGAGGTAACATCACTATTGTCGATGAATTGAAAACGACGCTGTGGTTTCTTGGAACTAGGGGCAGACATGGTCGGCGTTATAGCTGGCGCCATTCTGCGAGACCCAAAGCTTCCAGTGCTTCCGCTCCAGTTTCCAAAGCCGCAAAGGCTCCAGACAGCCACAGGAGGGAACAAGGAGTCTGTATTGACGGCAAGTCCACAGCCTTATTTTAGACCTTGAATGGAGACAGGACGACTCCTCTTGAAGAGCATTTAGTAGGAAAAGAGCGTGGGCGCCCTTCTACCGCAGAGGCAAAGGCTGGTCGAAGAGGATGGCACCTTTGTCATGACGTTTTTGGTAGTTCTTCAGGAACTTTTATTCGCACGTTCAAGTCCGGTCCTCCACGTGTGCCTCTGACAATGAAGCGAAGGAGGCGACCGAGCAGGGACAGTCAGACTTTTGAGGACCGGGGATTTGCCTTTTTTCTTTTTTGGCAAGCCTGCCGTCTGGAAGTTGGGCGAGCAATATACAAATTCGTGACTGAGCTCTCGGCGGTCGCCGGGGCGCTACACGAGGGTCAACCGAAATGGCAATTGGTGTCTGTGATGTTCTTGGTAGATAGGTGGACAGGCTGTCATTGTTACAGCGATGTCTGGATGATGATGGTTGTCTAGAAGGAATAGGCGTATCTCCTAGCCCTTTCAGGCGGCTCGGGAGTCGGATTTCAGTGGGCACTGCCCAGCAGACGCGGTGGAGTCCCTCGCAAACAGTGAGCACTGGCCACCATCGGTGGCCTGGGGCAGCTGCTTGATGTTAGTCAGGCGCCTTGGTGCACCTTCTTCTTGTCCATCATTATCTGTTTTCGGGGCTTACCAAAGGCTTAGGAACCACCCGTGGAGTTCTCGTAGGCCCATTTGCTTCGGGGTCAGTCTGCAAGTAGTGAGCCCTGGAAGAGCCCAGCTTTGTCGTCCTTTCTCGGCCATAGCTCCATGACAAAGTCCTGCTCTGGAAAACACTGGTTGCATCATGGCTCAGGGAATGGGCTAGAACTTGTGCAATGATAGGATCGATATTTGTCCAAGCTCCTCAAGACATGACTCGGCCTCGAACTGTATCGCTGCATTTGGGGCTTCTGGGAGTATAGTTAATACGAGGAGGATGACCACCCGGGGAGAATCACTAAAAGCGGACAGCCAATTGATGGTCCGAAAGCTCCTCGTATCAACGCAATCAGGTACCGGCGAGCAGTGGACATGCACGGGTGGTACTTTTGTGGTTCGTAGTTCTCTGAACACCACTGAGATGAGGGTCCCAAAGGGAATGGAGATAGACAGTGGGCGGCCCGCTTGAAGCAGATGTAGATATATACCATTCCAATTTGCTGCTTCCTATGGCGACTTCTCAAAGACTGCTCTTGGTTTTCCCTTGCTGACTCGACCCCTGCCTTGTGCATACGGCACTGGGTACAATGACTGAAGAAGAACAAGAATCTGGGCCATCGCTCTTGATGGGAAAGGCCTACTTTGTTGTTGATGTGATGTGCCTCTTTTAATATCGGTCGGCTGCTACCTCGCATTGTCTCTCTATCCCTCCCCTTTGAGGTGTTGTTTTTTCAATATATCACCATCTCTTGCTAGGGTCTGGCTACGAAGTCTGGAGAAGGAGCACGCTCGTCATGAGGCGCGAGGGTCGCAGTGCTGCTGTCAAGTTGAGGTCAACAAGGCCCCTCACACCTTACTAACCCGACAGTACCGAGTAAGAGCTTGGCCCATGTCCGGGTTGAGCCAAAGGAGACCAAGCGGTGGGACACGCTTCCCACAGATGATTCTGAAACGGGATGCTCTGCGCTGTTGGCTCTGCCCTGACCTGCTCTCACTGCTCTCGCCGCTCTCGCCAAACCTCCACCTGCCATTGGCTCCCTTGTCGCAGGTTTCTCTCCAGCGAAGCCTCCAACACTCCCAGCGTCTCAGAACCTGCCTCAGCCAGTGGTCATACTGCTTGGCTGGCTTCTTTGACTCGTTGCCTTGGTGGCCTATCCCAAATCTGAATCCCAAGTCAACCCAAGTCCAAAACCCCCAAACCACCCCCGGCGACGTCGACCGCGGACGGTGCCGTCAAGTGGTGTGCTCGTCCAAAACCCCCTGGACCCTGAGTTTCCTCGTCCTTCTCCTTCTTGGCCCATACTCCATCGTCCTGCGCCCTCTGCAGCAAACTACGGTGCACTTACTTTTCCACTGCATCAAGCGGTGTCGACAAACTAGTCTCTACCTGCTCTCAGTCAGCTCGATCCTTTCACCGAACTGCAGGTGCCGTAAACATCGTGTAACCTTTACACTGCGGGCTCGACAAAACTTTCAACAAACGCGCCTAACCGCTGGACACGGTTCGCGTTTACCCATCCTGCGCTCATTCTGTTGAACCTGTGCCGAACCAGACGAGCACCTGGCCTGCGCTGCGAGCGCGAAATTACTCAGACGACGTCGACAGCTCGATCTCAAGCTCGCCTGGTCTCTCTTTGGTTGTCGTTGAAAGTCCAATCAATTTCTGCGAACCATGGCGCAACCAACTCAATCAATAAAATGCGTGGTAACTGGCGACGGTGCCGTGGGGAAGACTTGTTTGCTGATATCCTACACCACCAATGCATTCCCTGGCGAATACATTCCCACAGTCTTTGACAATTACTCCGCCAGCGTCATGGTAGATGGGAAGCCCGTTTCCTTGGGACTATGGGATACTGCCGGTCAGGAAGATTATGACAGATTGCGACCACTATCATACCCTCAAACAGACGTCTTCCTCATATGCTTTTCCATCGTTTCACCGCCGAGCTTCGACAACGTCAAAGCAAAGGTAGAAGACCCCTTTCTCCTCAACTTTGGTAATTTTGCCACTAATGATTTGGGCGTAGTGGTACCCCGAAATTGAACACCACGCTCCTAATGTACCTATTATCCTTGTTGGGACAAAGCTAGATTTGAGGGAAGACAAAGCAACAGCGGACAATCTGAGGGCGAAAAAGATGGAACCTGTGTCTTATGAGCAAGCCCTGGGGGTAGCTAAAGAGATCAAAGCAGTCAAATATCTGGAATGTTCGGCACTCACACAGCGAAATCTGAAGAGTGTCTTCGATGAAGCCATCAGGTGGGAGACTTCTCCATATGTGCAAGACGTACATTCTACTCACGTTGCTACAGAGCCGTCCTCAACCCTCGACCTACGACAACCAAGAAGAAGTCGAGGTGTTCCATCCTCTAGTCGTCTTCGGAGCACGGTTCTGGATTGGGGTTATCTGGGATTTTGCCTTGTTTCTGACTCGGGATGCATCGCAAAAGGTGGTTATAGACTTCATCTGCGTCGCTGCTTCCTGGTTCCCATACAATTTTGCCTTACTTCTCCTAGGCCAGCCTCTGTACACACACCAGACACGGTTGGCCTGGGAGCGATCTCACGCATACGAATAATACAGCGGCAATGTAGGCAGGAAAGGAGGCGTTGATATAGGACGGGATTCACATCCAATATCTTGAGCAACAGCCGGCCTACTTTATCACAACTTTGCGTTTTGTAGCCGCTCCCAGCAGGATCTCGGTCACTCAAAGCGTTACCCGAGACAGTCGACTGGGATGGATGTCCCCACGGTCGTCCTTGACCTCACTGCCGGCCACAGCGGTTGCATTTGCACCCGTCTCAGGCGGACCTTTTTTCTTCAACCCGGCCTTTTCGCGCTCAGCTTTCTCCTTGATCCTTCTCCTCTCCCTCTCCTCTTTGAGCTTTTCATTTCTCGTCTTGATCTTGGCCTGGCGGTCTTTGCTTTTTTTACCGCCGCCTCCGGCGGTCAATTCAACATTTATCCTTCGCCCTTTGCGTTTCTTTGCTTGCCTCTGTGGTGACTGTTCTCCTTCATTTCTCCCACCCTCTATTCCGTCTGTTCCTTTCTCCTTGCCATCTGGGTCAAACATAGAATGATGATACAGCTTCAAACAAGTCTTCATTTTGTCGTAGTTGTCGAATTCAACAAACGCAAAACCCTTGCTCTTCCCTGTTTTCTTGTCCGTCGAGAGGCGCACAGAAGCCGGGGCGATTTTTGAGAAGTGCTTCTTTATTTGCTCTGGTGTGGTCTCGAAAGGGAGGTTGCCAACGAAGACAATGAAACGAGTAGGAGTAGTCGTTTTCTTTTTGCCGTCATCCCTTTGAGTTCTTGGTTTCTTCGTTTTCTCCTGGGTCTTTCCTACACTCGTTTGGGGGATAGCATCGCTTGGGTCCCCCGCTGTCGAAGCTGCATCGGCAGCAGAAGTGGTCGTGCCCTCAATGATAGAGGTTTCTTGTCTCGTCTCCTGCTCCCTCGACTTTCTCTGCTTTTTAGATCTCCTCTCCGACTTCGCTTGCCTTAGCTGTCCCTTCGACTTCGCCGGGGTGTTCGACACCGCCGTCTGAGGATTAAGGTTCGGCTGTTCTTGAGTAATGGTCGAGTCATCCTGATCGTGATCCTGGGCCAGATCCCACTTTCTCTTCTTGGACATTCTCGGATACTCTAAGGGAATAATATCTTAGTAAGAGCAGGTCAGTAAATAATCTGGCGACCAAAAAGGTCATTCAAGGCACCGTTCACAACTTGTGGAGGTTTGGGGGGGAAAAAATTGATCTGCGGACTTGGTCGGCTGAAGTAAGTCACCAGGGAAGATCGGAGGGCACGTCATGCCCCCGAGGCAGCCGACAACCTACCACTCACGGGCCTTCCCTCACTGGACCTTGTAGGCACATTGAGCGCCACTGAAGCGCAGGGCAGCCACAGGCTCACTGTCAAGCGCTGTTCAGCACTGCCCCATGCATCGACTCCAAGTTCCGGTTAAAATGCCTACCTGATACGGCGCAACCTGGCCAGTGTACACGGGGGAAGGGCACAGCGTACAAATCCTCTTTCCTTTCTTTTCAGCGTTGCCTTGAGATCCACGTTTAAGAACGTCCTGTCCGTTTCCTTCTGCCTTGGTCCGTCAACGCTCTGGCGGCCACATTCCCTCAACTTCCCCTCTTCGTCTCTCCGCTATGATTGACAGATAAACGAGGACGCTCGACGTTGTCCCATCCCACGTCTCAGAAGCTCCCCCTCCGACTCCCAGCTCCAGCTCTGCAATGGCAGTCTACGCCTCTCAGCTTGGTGCCAAAGGGCCCTTTACAAACCATGCTCCCGTTCTGCCAGCCCACGCGCCTCCAGCCGGTACGTTTTTGCCTGGCACCAAAGTCCAGGTGGGCGATCACAGGGTTATCATCGAGCGGTATCTCTCCGAGGGTGGCTTTGCCCATGTCTATGTTGTCCAGCTCCCTCGGCCCGTTGATGGAAATCAGAAGGCTGTGCTCAAACGAGTGGCTGTCCCCGACAAGGAGCATCTGGCCAACATGCGGACAGAAGTCGAGACCATGAAAAGACTGCGGGGCCAAAAGCATATCGTCAAGTACATTGATTCGCATGCTTCCCAACTAAAGGGCAGTGGATACGAGGTGTTTTTGCTCATGGAATTTTGCCAGGGAGGGGGACTCATTGACTTCATGAACACCCGGTTACAGAACAGGTTGACCGAGCCCGAAATCCTCAAGATCTTTACCGATGTGGCCGAGGGTGTCGCATGCATGCACTACCTGAAACCTCCTTTGATGCATCGAGATTTGAAGGTTGAAAATGTCCTTATATCCACGAGTGGTTCATCTAGGATATATAAACTCTGTGATTTCGGTTCTGCGGCTCCTGCGAGACCCGCTGCTACGACCGCTGCGGAAGGTCGCCTAATTGAGGACGATATCAACCGCCACACAACCCTACAGTACCGCAGCCCCGAAATGATCGACGTCTACAGGAAACAACCCATTGACGAGAAATCAGATATTTGGGCTCTCGGGGTGTTCCTATACAAGCTTTGCTATTACACAACGCCCTTCGAAGAAGTTGGGCAGATGGCCATCCTCAACGCAAAGTTCAAATTCCCTGGCTATCCACGATTCTCTGACCAACTTAAGCTGCTGATTGCTTCCATGCTTCGGGAACGACCAACAGACCGACCAAATATATATCAGGTGCTACAAAAAGCATGTCAGTTGGACGGCCGTGAATTAACGTTCGAAAACATATATGCTCGTCGGACGCAATCCGAAAGTCGTAAAGACCAAGTGCTACCACAACCATCTGGTTCGCAATCTCGAACTGGGGCCACCTTGTCTCCTCCAAAACCGGCAGCTCCCCCAACTATTCCTGATATCGAGCCAATGCGGCGGGGACGACCAACCAAACCTATATCTCACCATGGTTCAGCAAAACCGAGCCCCTCACCTCTGCGAATGATGGACAACTCAAACTCCGATCCCTTTGCGGCACTGGACGGGAGCAAGGCTTCTGTCGAAGACGAGCTTTCTTCAAGATTCCCGACACTGGATCAGTTCTCGTTACTGACTGACAAGGGCCAAAAATTTGCGTTTGAACCTCAGACCGAGAAGAAGAAAGAGTCTGTCGATGTGAATCTTGCACAACGAGTCACGAATGCTCTAGCGGATGATGCATTTGCAAGGCCACCTAGCCCCGCAAAGCCGAAACCACCAACAGACAAGCCCGCACCTATTAGCAAATCGCAGACTGTGTTGCAGCATAAGAAGTCCCTAGAAAGTAAAGAAACACAAGCTCGAGCGAATGCAGCAAACCCACCACCCGTCACTGCTCTCAAACCCACTATGGTGTCCATCGGCACCATGACCTCGCCATCACCACCTCCAACAACGGACGCCAAACCATTTGCAGATCGCCCAATACACCGATTTGCTCCCAGTGATCAACCTCTGAAACTTGCTGCGGCGCCGCAGAAATACGAGAGCATGGAATTGCCTCCTAGGGAGCCCCGTTCTTCTCGCAACAAAGACGCATCGAGGTTGGCAAATCTACTCAGAGAAGATGGGTACAGGTCGCAACTTGCTGGGGATATGGAGCCAAAGTCGCCAACTTCGTCACGTCCATCTTTGGAAGGCGGTCGTCCGACCATGCGGGAGCCCAATTCTGGAGTGAGCAGGTCAAGGTCGCTGAATTTCCGAAATCGACCCGCCAGTGTTAATATCGGGGCGAGGCCGACTCACATCAAAGACAAGGAAATCAAAAGCCTTGACTATGACACGACGTTCAAGAGTGCAGAACCTGAAATGGCGCCTTTGACGCATGTCGAATCCGCAACAAATATTGCCTCGGACGTAGACTTCCTCAAAGCTAAAGAGGAGGAAGAGAAGTCACGTAAGCATCATAGAAGGTTGGGCAGTGGTTCGAGGCATCTCAAAAGAGCCAGTCTGCCATCAATCGTCCCCAATATCGCGGGAACGACCAGATTGTTGGCAGGCAAGTTTGGAGACGCTTTCAAGATGTTTGAGAGCAACAACGACCCGACTCATCACCGGCAGCGGAGTGACTCGCCCTCCCGTGACCCCATTAACATTCTCACCCCAATTGCAGGTTCCGAGGCCACAGATCTCAGCGACGACCGTCAGCCATGGGACGACATGGAGGACCTTTCACCTGAGATGAGACGAGAGATGGAAAAGCGGAAACTCGAGGCCGAAGAAAGAAGAGTAGCTCAAGCAGCCGCAGAGTACAGGCAGCGAGTAGCAGCAAGAGGGGCCGGGGCTGTAGGGAGCAGTGGAGGGGTTGGAAGGTCGGCTACCATTCAGAACAGGGTGAAGTCATTATTGAGTGAAAATGATCGACCTGCACAGAAGACGGCAACGGGCTACGGTCACTACACCGAATCTTCATTGCCTCAGCAAGCGCATGCAGATGACAGGCGGCCATCTCAACCGTCCAGGGCGCCCCAAGCTCAATTGACTGGCAAACTGGAAAGACACAGCGCCCCTGAAGTTGCGGCGTCTGCACCAGCCTCTATGACAGATCTCAGCAGGGTAGATTCCCGAGGACAGAAGCCGAGCGCGCCGCCGAAACCAAAGGTGCTGCGGACCGGGGGTATAGCAGAGTCGGCTGTGGTGAGTACGAGCGAGCTGAATGCTCCTGCTACGAACGTCGATGATGACTGGGAGGCAAACTTCAGCAGAAGGTATCCGAGCCTTGCTGGAATCGAGATGGTGGAAACCTCGATAGAGGGACCAAAGAGCGGCACGGCTGTGCGCACAAAAGAAGTATAACGAGGAGGTAGAGCACATGTAGAATCTCAGCCAGGCATACGCGTTTCTGTTGAAGTCGGCACTGGTGTGATTTGCGTCAAACTAGTGAATGAAAGTAAAGTGAAAGTTGGTGGTTACAACGCAGCTGGTAGTAAAGCCTGCCATTTACGCACCCAACACTCTGCTTCTTTTCCTTCCAGACTTCCATCTTCGACGGTAGCAACCTCTTCTTTTTATCACCTCTACTATTTCTTACGCAGAACCCTTCGATCCATTGGTACGCCTTGCATGGTGATCCCGCTCACCAGCCCTCGAGGCTCAGCACGGCGTTGTACAAGGCTTCAACCCCTCGGCGTGGGGCTTCAGACGCTCAAATGACCAATCCACATCCACCCCTAAACCCTGACCACGACAAGGATCATGGAGCCGGAGTCGGGCCCCCACAACCCAAGGGCACTGGGAATGGCGCCGGAACACCCAAGACCCCCTCTACCAGGGCTGGAAGAGTTGGCAGGAACTTTCGAAATGTTCGCACACAACACGTTGTCCGTCACCAGAAGACAGCATATGTCTACAGAATTGGCATACGCCTCCCCAAGGAGAAATTGCGACAGTTCCCACGGTATAACGGCAAAGTCGGCAAGTTTTTGCATGATGGTAATGGGCCGTTTGTGACGCTCAAGGTCCCGCCGCTACATACCATTCTCAACAGGGGGGGTGGGCAGATTCGAATAAACACATCTGCAACAGCAGTCTCAGCAGCTATTCTGCCAGCATCTACAGGGACGCTTTTGTCGGGAACTCCATCTATTTTCTCCGAGGAAGGGCGTGACTCCGGTCTCATCACTCCCATCACCAACGAGTCTTCACCTGGGGGAACTTGGCCCACCAACCATCTTGGTCACGAGTGGAGGGGTGCTGAGAAGGAACTTCTGTTGGCTACCACTGGATCCAGCATCGTACACGATCAACCTAGACTATTTTGTCACGATACCAGACATCCGGCCGCTTCTACAAGCTTTGAGGATTCGTTGGTGTTCTCCAGCAAGTCCCGCTCCGACTTTGAGGATTTTCCTGTTGCCGAGCGGCTCCTGAGCGCCTCCAACGCCAACGATACCACAATGGCGCCAGTCAAGGACACCAGCAACGTGCACAATACCATCAAAGATATAATCCAACATCTTACAGACATCCAGATCCAAACCCATGGCTACATCCCTGCCACCCAAGACTTGCTTGTTGACAAACTTACCGATCTGGCCAATTCTCTCTCCCAATTAAAACGCCTAACTTCGCCCACCGAATCTCCCAACAACTATATCCATCAAGTCGCGATAGCCCCTGAGATAGTGGACTACGTAGACGATGGCCGCAATCCAGATATTTTCACCCGAGATTTCGTGGAGAACGTACAGAGAGGGAATGCGGTGATCAACGGCAAACAACAAGCGTTTAAGGAGTTCACCGAGATTTTTGCGCAGAAGTTGAAGGAAGGGATTCCAGGCGTGAGTAGGGAGGTGGATAGGGTACTGAAGAATGCTGGGTTTAATGAGCAGGATGGTGCAACGGCGAATGGCGACGAACAGGTGGGTTTACAGCACGGTGACGGGAAGGAGAACGGGCCTTCGAATGGGTAATGGCTGGCTGAAGGGTTGGCCGGTATTTCATATCCATGAGAAGTCCACGACACCAGCGAGAAATCCCAACCGCTTCAAAGAGACTTGCAAAGGTATCCAGCTATTGAGCACTATGGGTGAGAAGATTAAAGGCAGAAGTATGACTGTTGTGGCATAGTCCATCGGCATGGCCACGTTGGGCTGGGAGCATCAGTACTATGGGAGCTCAGGTGCAAGTGTGCTGAAGCAACATGTGGAGCTAGGCAGTGTCCAGAATGAGCCGCAATATGGAGTTGACTGCCTGAAGATGAACAGATTGCACCATGATCGAAGGCAACTTGGCTAGCTAGCTTGGTGCAAAAGGCTGTCGCATGTCAATACGAGGCTGAGCTGTTACTATTTTACTGGCTTGGCCGGAAAAATCCTCCGCCCCGAGCTTCGACTGGCGTCATCACCCATCAGTTGTCACCTGCTGTAGTTCATTGTCCTCCACAATCACCGAAGCTGTGTCTTCTTTACCTAGCCATCTTCGCGGTAACTAGCCCGCAATGAATACCTCACCAGCACGCACTCTCCTTTCTAGGCGAGTGTGCCGCTTCACATCCTCGAAGCTAAGACCAACATGCACGCCAACACCCAGTCCTCGCCTAAGTCGACTCCTCTCGAGCAGCGCCCCAAACAATGAGTCTACAAGCGCACAGTCATCTTTCTCCTCCCCCATCCCGACTTATGGCTCCTCCGAATTACTCCGTCGAAAATACCAAAAGAACAACCGGGAATCCGACATCAAGAAGGACAAGGCCGAGCAAGCCAGAACAGTAAAACGCATGCGCTGGGCTGGGTACGGGATTGCAGCTTGTACTTTGGCGATCTTTGGTACTATATCACTATACCCGGATCCCACGAAAGAGAAACAACTTGAACCATCAAAGACGGAAGCTAAGTCTACCTCGAACGTCGTCCGATTAGACGCACCTCCCTCCATAACCAGCTCAATCATCGGCCCCTCGTCCAAGCCCAAAGACGACGAACAGATAGCCACTGGCACAAGTTCCATCCCCTTCTTCCCCAGAATCATTCATATCGCGTCCGACGCACCACCATCCACTCCGGCCTCTGCCAATGAAGGTGGCCAATCCGACGTGGAATACCAGCTTGTCGGTTTAGGAATCCGCACTGTGTCACTTCTCGGCATTCAGGTATACGTTGTAGGCCTCTACATCGCGGTGCCGGATATTGCCGCCTTACAGCAACGCCTCGTCCAAGCAGCCGTGCCTCCAAGCGAAAGCGTTGCAACGACGCTTGTGCCCAGCGAGAAAAGCCAGCTCAGAGAGCTGCTTCTCGATCCAGAGCGCGGAGAACAAATTTGGAATGAGATCATCAAAGATGGCCAATTACGCACAGCATTCAGGATCGTTCCTACCAGAAACACCGATTTCATGCATTTACGAGACGGGTTTGTTCGCGGAATTACCGCACGCTCGGCGCATTTCGCCTCGGATAAAAACGACGACTCCTTCCAGGACGAATCGTTTGGCGCCGCGCTCAACGAATTCAAATCCGCATTTGGGGGCAGTGCACGGAGGAAACTCCCCAAGGGCGACATCCTTCTTTTGGTAAGAGATGCACAGGGAAAGATGACCGTGTGGAATGAAGTCAACAAAAAGGGGGATAGAGTTCAAATGGGGGTCGTGGCAGATGAGAGAGTGGGTCGACTATTGTGGTTGGGATACTTGGCTGGAAAGAATGTTAGTAGCGAGGATGCGAGGCGGAATGTCGTCGAGGGCTGTATGGAGTTTGTGGAACGGCCAGTTGGGACTGTTGCGACGCAGGTTGTATGAGGCGAGATCCAGGTCGGATGAGTGATATCAGGGGCCCAGGTGCATTGCAGAATGGCTGCGTCTCCATGGACTTCAAATGGACGCGACCTTTTTTTCAGATGAGATTGAAGAGCGCGGTATGTATCCCGCAGGGCATGCCAACGAACTGTTGACCGTGAGAAAGAAGATTGAGGAGTTGCGACCTACATACTCGGCTCACAAAACTCACTGGTGTAACAAACTGAGGGACAAAAGGAAAAGCACCCTCTGGGATAGGTGTTGTGTACAAGTACATGAAGAATGGAAAAAGACCATGCATGCATCCATGCTCTGAGTTGTACGTGCAAAGCTCACCATGCTGTAGAATTCAGTCGGCCTGTTGCGCCGGGCTTCTTGTTGTAGGACGGGCCTTGTCTTCGATTTCCTCAAAACGATATCTTCAGTCAACGAACGGAAAGTGTGTGCACAAGACGGTATGGTATCTCCGCACATAGTTGAACAAAATGGCGTCTCTGCAGGAAGACATTCTTCGCCAAAGAGGTATGGTATTCATCATCTATCCGAGTCTTGAACCAGCCATTGGGTTCACCATTGAATTGTGAATTCTATCCCCCTTCCAGATATCTGGCCGCGGCCGAAGACTTGCAGCGCTGCAGTTCTATTGTGATACCGATTGCCGCGAACATCGATCGTCGAGTCTGATCTAGCCCGCGTGTCAAACAACTGTTGCATACGGACGAGGTGTCCTTTTTCCACACATCTAGGCGGTCGTTTAAAGAGCGCCCGCTGCACTCAACAAATTATTGAGTTGCCCTCGTCTCGCCTGCAAATCCGAATTGCCTCCAATGTGTTTGTGGTCGATGAAGATGTTGGGAACACTGCGCTGGCCCGTGATCTCTTCGAGAGCATCTTGGATTGCGGCGCCATCGTCTAAACAAGGAACCAAAAAAAAAGTGTCAGCACATCCTGCCGGCGAGGGTGCTCGGGCGTGCAGAAGGGGGCGCAGAATAAGACGTACCAACTTCATCCAACTCCAACAAATAGTATTTTGCTTTTAACTCATTCAACAGCGTCTTGGAGGCGCGACAGTATGGGCAGTAGCTCTTGGAGAAGACCACGACGGCGTTCTCGTCGATGATCTGTTGGGCCTTTTGTTTGGCGGCAGACATGGCGGCGGGTGATACCGATGGAGAGGTGAAAAAGGTGCGTACGAAGGCGCGGAAGGGGGAAAGGATTGAGGAAGCTATTGTGGCGGTATTGTTTCTGGGATATGAATCTAAAGAAAGGGCTTCGGGGGAAAAAGAGGGTGTATGGGCCTCTATATGTAGCTGTCGCAGCAGGGGCCCGAGATGCCGTGCGTTTCTAGACTCTAGTCGGTGGTGATGACTCGGTGAGGATTACCAATTGGAGAAAAGACAGCGATTGCGAAATCAGCGCTGGGAATCAATGAGAGTTGCGCGAAGAGGCTTTTTGGGACGCAGATTGACAAATCTTGGAGGGCGATGACGATGATGGCAGCAGCGGGGGGCCAGTTCGGTGCTGGTGGTGCCGGTAGTAGGGGTTGATGCGAGATGGTGGCAGTTGGCGCAGTTGGGTGCAGTTGGTGGAGGAGGTTTGATATGCGATCAGTCATCAGCGCGGGAGAAAAGCCGGGAGCCCCAATGTGGTTAGATCCATCCGCTGCTAAAAGTGGCGCAGGACCTTCTCCCTTGGGCCCGAGCTGTTTTCGCTGCAAAGCTGCAAGGCTGCCCAAGGCTGTGCCAACTCCCTCCCATAATCAACCAAAGCAAAATGGAAAGCAAGGGCGTGCTCTTGATCTCGACTTGTTATGCTTGTACACGGGGCGTCCGCCTTTGACACGCTCAAACCGAGACCATTGGGTCGACCAGCGTCGCGACGGCCAGGGAGATGGGGTCGGTGTGACTTCAGATCCATCTTTCTTTCGAGCACTGACCTCGTCCTTGCACCCAGCACCCTCATCCCAATCTGTCGCCTCCCTTCTCTTGTCTCTGCTATCGAAACAAAAATGGTGTGAAAGATGGTCAAAAGCCTGCTTTCATTCTCGTACAGCTCTTTGCGAACAACCTTCTCCCCTGAGTATCTCCTAGCACAAACCGACGAGGAAAAATATTGGTTCACTCCCGCTAAAATTGCAATCATGGAAAAAAGCAAAGCATAGGTCACACACTGCCAACAAACCCCGTCACAAATGAAATTGAAGCCCACGTCTTGTGAATCTGTACAGAAGAAAGTGGTCGGACCGTTTCTGCCCATCTCCTCACATGACGACGCAGCACCCGCAGCCCTTCTCCTTGACCTTCTCTTCCATCTCGTCTTGCTGCATCCGCTGCACCTGCATCCTCGTGTTCGGTTGAGTGGGCACAGACGTGATACTTCCCATCCCAGGGTTTTGTGCGGGATTCGAGACCCGGGGCATCGTGCTGTATCCGCCATTCTGGCTTCCTCCCGTGCTAGGTCTCATGCTGCCAGCTCCAGAATTCCTGACGCCGGGCCCGGGTTTCAAGGGCCAGGCGCTCCCGCCGTCAGCCACATCAGCCTCCTGTTCGCCTAACTGCGGCGACTGGGGAATGATTGGCGAAGGCGACTTGACCTGTCCATTACCCGTATGAATCGCCAGAGGCGAGAAATTCCGGTCATACGTGCTGGGAACCGCGCCTTCATCTTCCCACTGCGCTTGTTGTTGTCTGCGAGCGTGCGTTGGAATGATTTGCTCCTCGGGAGGGAGTCTAGGATCTGGTTTATACATGGTGGCAAGCCACGGCGGATCCCCTTCAGGTCGGTTCACAGCTGTTCGAGGCCGATCTAATTCTCCTGACCTCGTCCCCGGTCTTTGATTTGTGGACGGCGTTGCGCTGGGTTTGGCGTTAGTCGAAGGTTTTCTTGTTGTGGTAGATGTCTTGCGTCCGGCTGACGTGCCTGGCGGTGAGCCTTGGGCGGTTTTGGGTCCATTTTTGGTGGGCGATGATGTTTTGGATGTTAATTGCTTGCTGGGAATCGGTGTCGTGAGGAATGTAGAATCGCTTTCGTCCTGCATCGTCTGACTTCCTGTGCTTCCCTTTCTGGTTCTGGTCTTGAAAACAGGTATTCCATCTTCGGGACTCATACTGTTACTAATAGTACGCTTCCTGACCAGCGGGGTGTCTCGTTCAATTCTTTCTTGCGGTATGGGCAGTGGACTCGACGTCAACACTGGTATTTTTGAGCCTGACTTCCTCAGCACAGGACTCAAATATAGTTGAGACGCCGTGTTCTCGGCCGCAATCTCCTCCGGGGTGCGGAAATCCCAGTTGGCTCTTTCGTCCTCTTCGGCTTCTGGTAGAGGCTCGGGGAGCCGTGTTTTCGTCTCCTCTGACTCCACCCTGCGATATTCGGACGGATTGCGGTCCTCACTTCGTCGACCTCGACTTGTGTCTCTTTGCCCACCCTTGGTCACATTCCTCCTTGCCTTGGCCAGGTTAATACCGGCCGCTTGCAGTTCCTCGCTTTCGATCTTGGCCAACTTGTCCCGATGAATCCAGCCTTCGGGATCGTCATCGGCGGGCCGGTACATGTTTTCGGGGATATCATTGTCGGCGTGATTCTGACTCACATTACCACTGCTTGGATTGCTCTTGTATAGATCAAGCAAGCTGTCAGGCTCGCTTCCACTCCTTATCAAACTTGTTTCCCGCTGGCCCAACTCTTCAACTCTATTGTGGGAGACTGGTCGCCCATTGACGCCAGTGCTGTCTTTGCGGTTTGGCGCCAGGGAGGATAACGGTGTACGCGTGGATCCGGAGGAGTTCTGGCGCAGTCCTCCAGGGCGGTTCTTGTTTGTGGTCGTGTTCTGGCGCGTCATTTGTGTCAGTGCCGTCCAATCCGTGCATGTAGCGTGTAACCCTAGCACAGCGCGAACTCACCTCTTGACTTGCGGAACCCACTGCATCGTACGGCGGTCTGGCCCCGTTCACCACCATAGTAGAAGGTCCTGCAGTTGCTATGCCTGCCATCAGCAGTATTAACCACTATTGATGTGCGCGAGCTGGGCCTCCCCTCCTCTCAATGGGAATGCGCCATGTACCACCGCGAGACCCAAGTGCCCATACGAACCAACCCGTTCCCAAAAATAGCCTTGACCGGAGCGACAGGGGACGAAGTCGGACAATAACGTCTCGACGGGCCCTAAGGTGAACGAAGGTGGGCGCGGTACGCAGAAAGAATGCTTCGTATCGAGGGGCTTGCAGAATGGCGGTCTGCAAAGGGGGCGAGAATGCGGGATTTCAGGATCTAGGCGGAAGAGCGCAGGACGGGGATGGTGAAGAGGAGATCAATGCTACAATATCATGGGAAAGAAACTATGCTTTTGCCAGACAAAAGGAATAAAGACCACAATCGATAGGGCGTGAGGGCAGAATTGTATGTAGGTGTGCTGTTGTTGCTTGGAGGCCTTGGGACCTTGATTGACGACCGTGAACGTCGGGGGCGTTTTCTCGCTTAATCCGACTCAACTCTCCATCCACGTCCCATGTCAACAAAAAAACGGCCACTGGCACTCACTAGCCACACAAGGACCCCCAGGCAATTTCATAGCCAACACGATGTGTCCAATTCCGAGAGCAAACAGCACCTTGGAGCATCATGTCGTTATACTCGATTTGGTTTCGTCATTTCGTCAATTCCCTCTGGGGAATTATTTGTCATATACGAGCTATACAATCCGGTCGTCCCTCTAAAATCAGCCAAAATCCTTCTCTTTGTTCAAGGCTAGCACTACCCTTGGGGGTGTAGGCGTTGATAAGTCCTGTCGACCTGCGGTTTCTGTCTGGTTTAAACCCTTCCCTCCCGGGGGATGCATATTACTCGGATGCCATTCCATATGTCTCTCCATATCCCTTCGACCGTGTCCATGCTCGTCCAGCCCAATCCATTCCCCCCCTAGTCGCCCAGAAAACTTGTATTTAGACAAAGTCGGCGCATCCGAAGACGGCCATGAGTGAACTCGTTCATGATATATACGTGAGAGAGGGGTCTGTAAAGTTTGTCCCCGGCGAAGGTGATGTCGAGCAGGGGCATCTGTTCGTCGTCGACCTCGCCTGGCTCAACAGGCCAGGCAAAAGAAGTGAGGTCTTTAATAGGCGTTTACCGAAGGCCGCCGAGGTGCCATTCGGGGCGCTTCACGGAATTGAGATCGATCGTTGGGTTCGCGATACTCGTACTGCGAATACTGTGGTTCTCGACGAGGGGTGACGTGGACCTTGTCCGCAGGATATGGCCGGGTATACCTCGAGGGCTCTCGTTCCTCGGGAGACTCTGCAAATGCCTTTTCACGACCACTGTTGTTGCGCGAGATGGGTGGCGTGTCACGGGGAGAGCGTGGCGATGGTCTCTCCTCGTATCGTGCGGACTCGCCTCGTCGGGCGGTAGGAGAGGGTGGAATAAAGTCCTGCATCAAAGATGCGCCACGAGAGGATTTTTTGTTGGTGTCAACCCGAGGACGCTCCGGTCTTTCCTTTCGGCGATCGGGTTCCCGTGATGGCTCGACAACAATGGACTCTGGGCTACGGTGATATCGTCGGTGAGAACGATCGTCGCCGTAGACCTCCCGGACGCGGGGGGTCCTTCCGTATTCATCGGCGTCAAGGTCCTGATCCACGATCTGATACTTGGTTGATGTGGTCGATGGATATCGGGGCTTGCCAGATCTTGGCGGGCTCTCTTCCCGCATCTCGGGTGTGTGCGGACTGGAACTGCTGCCATATCCAGAGTCATGCACATTTATCTCGCCATGCTTCAAGTTGGAGCCTTTGGCGGGTGCAGTGTCTTTTCTCGATGACGACGCTACTTTGGGCGCTGGTGTAGTCTGAGAACGGTGCAGACCCGGCGGGGCCGCTCTTCGGTGGTCAACACGATCTCGCTCCCGTTCCCGCTCCCGGTCGCGCTCCCGGTCATGATCCCGTTCACGTTCCCTTTCACGCTCCCGTTCACGCTCCCGTGTCGTGGGTCTCGGTGGGGCTCGCTCTTCGACATGAGCTCGGAGGTTGGATGGAGAGGATGTAGCCTTGGTGAAAGGTGGTGCAAAGTAGTCGTCGGTGTAGGTGCGCCGCCCCTTGGACGAGCCGGGTCTCTTTTCATTGTCTGAACCACTCTTGCGGCCACCACCACCCCTCGACTCTCCGATCCAGTATTGATAAGCATCTGATCCGTTCCGATCCAGGCTGGGGCGATTTGTTGCCTTGGCCATATAGGCCTTGCTCTCCTCGTGGTGTCTTTCCCATTTCTCATCAAAGCTCTCCTCATCAAAGTCGCGAGGCCGCTCGGTCCGCGGGGACGTTCTGGGTCTCTCTGGAGGACGATCGAAAGCCGAGGTGGTCCTGGAGCGAGACGACTTCATCGAAGGACGAATTTCCGGGTAGTCGTCGGAATCGCTGTCGGTGCCTTCGAAGTTGGCTTGTCTTCTCCTCTGTGCCTTCTCGGTTCTTTCGCGCCTCTTCTCCTTGTCGTTTCTCTTTTCGTCTGCTTTGCTAGTCCTGATCTTCTCCGCTTGAGCCTTGAATTTGCCCGCTGCCATTGCCGCAGGCCAGACGCCCGTCGGCTTTCTGGATTTCTCGGACGTCTTGGGAGGTTGAGCGGTGCGTCTTTCAAAGTCGGGGTACTTCCGCGAGGTTGTTCGTGGAGGTTGCTCATCATACGGGTCTCGGCAATCATAGGCATCGCGAGGTTGGCGGATCTCTTCAAAGTAATTGCCTTGGTCATTGTACTCGCGAGGTTGGGATGCCGCAGCCTGCGGTGCAGGTCTTGTGGGATAGGTACGAGTGTTGGTTGACGGTGGCGGCTCTCTCATCATCGTCTCTTTTCGAAGCTCAGCTAACCGCACCTGGTCATCATAACGTTGCCTGCGGGCAGGGTCGGAGAGAATCTCATAGGCCTGCTGGATCTTTTGAAATTCATCTTTGCCTTTCTCTCGCAGGGCTTCGTCCTTTATCCGATCCGGGTGGTACTTCAGAGCGAGTTTCCGGTGAGCGGCGCGGATAGCCGAAATATCAGCATCTTTGGAGACACCCAAGGCCACGTAGGGATCTGGGGGCACGGGTGAAGCCATGGTTGTGTTCAATCCTGGTACAGATGGTGAAAGGGGTGGATTTTAAGCAGAAGAGTGGGATCGAAGGAGGAGGTGGTGGTGTTGTTGTTGTTGTTGTTGTTTTTGTACAGGGCGGTCAACAGGTCGTGGCGTGCATTGTGTTGGCCTCGGTCGGTGGTCGGGATTTGAGTTGGCAGGTTTGGAGGTGAGGTGGCTGGTGAAGAAAAGACAGTACAAGGAACAAAAAACAATTACAATAATAATGATAGTAATAACAAATGATGCTGTGAACAGGTTCCAGAGAGGCTTGGAAGCAATCGACAAGTGGGTTTTTTCTTGTTTGAAAAGGTCCAGGTGCAAGTCGAGGTATTTGGTATTTGGCGGATGCGCAGCGTCAAAGCCGCTGACGTTTGGGACAAAGGAAGGAAAGAGTTCAAGGGGGTGGAAACCAACGGCACCGCGACGGGATCAAGGGAGCGAGGGAGGCACCGAGTCAACGGACTACGGGGGTGTCCCGATGCGGTGGTTTGCGAGAGCGTGGTGTGTTTGCCAGCAATGGTGTTTTCTTCTGGCCCTGATGGCTGATGGCTTTTGGCTTTTTTTGGCTGATGGCCGCTGCCGGCTTGCCCCTAGGCGATCGACGATGGATGGCCTGGTTGCTTCTGGTGCTCCCGATCCGCGTGGACGATTAGGTAAGGGGGGCCGTGTTCGATGCTGCAGTTTGACTGGCACCAGCAGCGGGCACCGGGGGCTGTGGTCGACGTGTCGAGAGGGCAGAAACCCAAGGACGTAGCAGGTTGGGTTGAGATACAGCAGAGCGGATGGATGAAAAGTAAACGAAAAGAGTAGGTTTGACCTGAGACCCTTCAGAGGGCGACGGGAGGCAAATAATGGCTGGTCAGTGTTGCGAATCAATGGCTATGTGTCTGTCTGGTCCTGCATCTTGCAATTGAAATGGTATAGCCGCGGGCTCCTGGCCTCCTGGACTCCTGGGCTCGGACTCTGAGGTGAGAGAAAGGCAAAAAAACTCAATCCTAGTACCGGATACGCAGTTTGGCAGCTCGCTGTTCGCTCACTACCAACAAGCTGCGTGCTGGATGCTACGGAGGGCGGAGAAGAGAGCCAAATGAGCCAAACAAGCCCAAAGTGGAGCTGCCGGCCGTCAGAAAAGAGGCGCGGCTTGGGCGTGTCGTCATTCGTTATTCGCCCAGTTGGCAGTTTGGCCCTCTTTTTCTTTCTCTTCTGCTTGGCACCTCGCACCTTCACATCTTTGCAGCACCCACCATCCATTATTCATCACCTGCGCCCATTCACCCTCCCGGCCGTTCCCTTGCTTTCCTACGGCGTAAGTACGCTCTGGCTACCCGGGCCCGACCCTTGTTTGCCTCAAGCAACTCTGAACATCAACCCCTCCCCTCCATTACCCCCTTCCCCCCCCGAACAATTCCGCTTCCCAGGGTTGATGCATGTTCTATCGACACCATCCACTGCCTGTTCCTGCGTGCCTGTGAAAATCTTGCTTGCCCTCTTCCTAAAACGTGGCGTGGTGGCCTGTCGATCTTACATGCTTCAGGGGAAGAGGGGAAGTTTTGCGGGCATATGAGCAACAGACAATGTGAATGTGGTACCACCAGTGCCCGCTGTGGTGACTGCGTTGCAATAATACCTCCGGGACCGAGGACATAGCCTAGGTACTGGGTACAGGGCAGTGGTGGCAGCGAGCTGTCATGACACACTCATCGTCACTCAGGTAGGAAAGCGATATACGGTCAGCCCAGCCCCCATTGACCCGTATTGCCCGTACTTACCAAGTACACGCCGTGTCCCACTGCACCGCATCATTGGGGGGCATGGGGGGGGCAGCACATGGGTGGCATAGGTAAAGATAGAACAGCGACTGAGGAGTGACGGACGGAGAACAGACTGCGGTGGTCGCCCATCCCCTTCCAGCTGACCCGTCCCGCTGCTCTCACTCTTGTCTTCCCAGTAGTCGGTACAGTATCTCTCACCTTTCATCACCAACCTTCCAACCAACCCTTTCCCCATCATCTGCTTCGGCTTCGAAGGCACTTTGTGACGCCAGGCGACAACCCCATCGCTTCGTCCCCCTCCAAATGACTTTGATTTGACGTTCTGATCGCCAACAACTCGCCCGCTTGTATCAGTGTGCAATGTGTCACGCTTTCACATCACCAACACAACTCTCTACTGGTCGCCCACCGGTCCCCACGAAGCTCCATTTTTGATTCATGCACATCGCTGGCCATTGTGTGCCGGCTACCAGGAACTTCGACCACGCTTGTGACCCTGTTCTTACTCGCCCACGTCGTGCCACAAGTCACGCCTGGCCCTTGACCGAAAGTCATCTCCACGGTGAGGGAGCCTGCATGAGTTTCCCCCATGCCTCCACTCAAACAGAGATGGGTGATGTCGCATTGGACAAATTCATCATTTTGTCCATTGTGTCCATCTCCCATTCAATCTAGCTTGCGAGGCGCAGCCCAAACAGCCTCCTACTTACTTGTCGCAAAGACCCAATGCATGACTAGACCAGGCCGATGGGAAGGTGTCCCTAGGCAAACTCGCAGATGGCCATGGATGTGTCTTCAACTGGGGTTTTCAGCAGGTTCTGTCCGTTCAACCCATCCAAGTCGAAGCGCCGAAAAAGCCACTGCAGCGAATCCGTGGCGCTGAGGAGCTTTTTCCTGAGTCCTGACAGCCCCATGGCCCCTGCACTACTCCACCCATAAGCCAACCGAGCGGCCCTCCACGCGGACCGCACCCCAGACCCGTCCAGACGCCGAACAAAGGAAAAGAGAAGACATGACCAAAGAGGATGTGCCTGTTCATGATTGGTGGAGCCTTCCTTCCATCTTCCAACTTCTACGAGCACGCGCACCACGCGTTATCCCACACGATCGATCAAGGACCAGACTTGGGCAAAGGTCCAAGACAATACCCACGGAAGTTTTGTTGGAGGGTTGCGAGAACTGCTCAGCGATCTGAGGCTGTCTGAGCTCGGGGTTTGGCGGGCATCTTCGATCTCGCCCATAACCCCGCACCGATCTCAGGCGCCTGTTCCAAATTCTTGCCTGAACAACCCTCAAATGTCTCGAGGCAATCGTTCAGACATGCAGACTAACCAGGAAGCAGTCCCATGCGCCACCCAAAAGCTGTGCAACCGATCGATTCCTGAGACACCTTCTCGAATCTTTGCGGACATGTCATAAAGCGCCTCCTTCGCCAATCAAAACCCCACAAATGAAGCCATGACCGCCCTCTTCCTTGCATGTCACACTTTCATGTCGATCACATGTAAATATCTCTGTTCGCGCCTGGCACAGAATTGGATCACAAACCAGGATGAACATTATTGTGCTTTAGTCTCACAGCGAATCCGACGTTGGCAGAGGTTCTGGCTCCTTCCAAATGTCGTGTTCGTGGATGCCCAACCTCGAATTGATTGAGCAGACATCCAGAACATGACCCCCAAGGAGGAATGTAGCCTATCAGCATCAAGCTCTCTTCGCAAAGCGCCAAATCGGTTCCCAAGGACGTCCAGCCGAGAGTTATCTTTGTTCCAAAGCCCCAGGTCAACACGACCAATAGGCCACCAAGGCATGCATGGTTTGTGACACAAAGAGTCCTTGCTGCAAGTTCCACGAGACTCGATCATTTTCAGCCTCATTTCAACCTAGCAGAGGCTTCGAGACCCAACCTGTCGTGTTCAAGCAGCCCAACCCAAAGGGCAACCCATCAAAGCACACAAAAATTAGCTTAGGGCGAGATTTGCAAAGTCGAGCTTTTGACGGGTTCACTCGCCACGTCTGTGGCTGATGCCTGTTTTGTGCAGACTGTTGCAGGCAGGACTCCGAACCGGTCGACATACCCGTTACTTGAAGCCGTTTTTCCTGCTCCCTCTTTCCCTTAACGGTCTATGTCCGCGGTTGCCTCGTGGCTGAGAACACGGTTTACGTGTGCATCAATTCATGGACATGAAGGCTATTGGGTAAGATGTGGAGTTCTCATCTCGCGCGCGACTGTCCAACCGAGCCCACGGGTATCGTCTATTGGTCAATTCTATTCCCTCGGGCGATGCGGTCTTTTTCTCGCTCGAGTCTCGTGCCTGAGTTAACGCCTGGCCGGTTATGGTATCTTCACAGCTTCAACGTCTGTCAGATGAATCTCTAGCGAGGTGGGTAGTAGGTTGAAAGCCGCCCTCGCCACGTTGGTTGTGCTCGGAGTATATTGTGTCACGGTGAGAAGATGCCTGGTAGTGGCAAATGGCGAGATGGATCGAAATGGTTCCGAAATGGTTTGGACGGCGATACTCTCACTTCTCGGTGGAGGCGAGCATGCAATTGTAACCTTCATCACATGATACTACAGTGCACTTGCGACAATGGATACGCAGTTGATCTGCCCCTGGAGCGACAGCACTCCCACCCGCGGAGGGTCTTCGAGTTTCGAGGGTGGGAATACCTGAGAACAATCCCGAAGAAAATCCTGATTCTCCGAGCCTGGACATCTCAAGCCATGCTTGTAGGAACTTGGAATATCCGACAGTCACAATATTTGGTCTGGAGACCTTATCTTCAGGGGGCCTTTTTCTGAGTTCCTGTTCTACACTGGTGGCCACCGACGCCAATCGCCAAACACTCTTAGTGATTTCCCCTCACGATCACCTTGTTCAATATTTCACAGTACGAAGATTGCTTCCAAGTCGCCGCTACCACTATCAATCAGGCATCCCTCCGTTGTTTCTTCGCCCCTCTTCAGCCACTCTGCGAGCTCTCTCAAAACCGCATATCTGATACCCACATCGTCTTCGACGTTGAAAGGCTGACTTTGCGAACCCTTTGCGGGGAAGCCGGCGGGATAGGCAACAGTCTTGGGGTCCTCCACAACCATTTGGTGGCTGAACGCCCCGGCCTCAGAGGCGAACGTGAGTGGATTGCCCGGTTTAAGCAAGGGAAGCAGGTATTCTTATCTCGACATTGCCTTCGCCGTCGCCATCCATCAAACCACTCACAAGCTCACTGAAACAGATCGGACCAATGGCCGAACTTGGAGGTGGACGCGGCAACCTTCTGCCTTGACACAGCCAAAATCCAATGGAGGCAGAGAAAGGTAAGGCGCTCTGTGCTGCCATCTGGCTTCCCCTTTCCCGGCTGCATGCGTGTGGGTGGACCGAGCGTGAACAAAGAATCCTTGGCAAAAGAAGGGCGCCATCAAAATCTCTCATGCTATGGCAAGCTGCACAGCTTCATTGGTGATGTTTTTGAGTGATATACGACAGGAGCTTGGAAGGTAGCTTGAAATTCATGGGTAGGTCCGTGAGCCAATCCTTACGTCTTCCCTACCCTCCTTTTTTTTTTGAGCTATACCTTTGCTGCCTTGTCTTTGACCACCACGATGTGCATGGAGTGCTTCGTCTTGGATTTTGCAGCCACGACTAGGACACCCTTCGCATAGAGCGGGACGTTTTGTTCATAACTCCTTTGATGCTCGTCGGCGTTTCCCCGGGTGACAGATCCCTGTTCGCGCTTGGGTACATACCTGGACGTTCCTGTCCCTTGACATGTATCAGAAACTCTAACACAATGTTATGGCCGGTTGTCCACGAAGGGCGACTTGCAATTCCGGAACGAAGAGAAAGTTGGCTGATAGCGCCATTTAATGGCGCGAAGGTAAAGATGCCAAACAGATGTTGGACACCTCCAGAGACCATGTAAGATTTCTTTTACGTTTGGCCTGCCTACCCGCCACTCGTCTAATCTCCACGCTCAATGTGGCCGTTCACCTCCGGCTGCATGGATGGTCTAGGCACCGTTTCTTTCTTTCAGCCGCACCATATTGAAAAACTCTCCCGTCTCAGCCTAGTCGCCAACATGAGGCTCTGCGGCATAGGAGTAGAAACCTCGCAATCGACACAAGCGGTAGGCCTCGTACGAAACAATGGCGTTTCAACCGCGGTACGACGGACGTGGTAGGTAAAGCTCGTCGATGCAGTCTACAATCGGGAGAAGACACCCGTTAAACCCCTTTACAGAAGCCATCCGCAGCTACGTACGAGGACGAGTGGCAAGCCCTGTCAGGTTCAGCCGCATCACCACACTATTGCGATCACTACCATCACCATCACCATCGCTAGTATTACTGTTGCTATCGCCGCCAGCTAGCCACCTATCCTACAACCCTTCAAGCCCTATACATAATGTCCAAAACTCATCTCGACGTCCGGTATGCGGAGGACATACGAGTTCTAATTGGCATGGTGCAGGGTATGGCAAGCTACATTGATAGAATTCTAGCCGATGCTCGTGCTCATGTCTAAGATCATGGTCCCCTCTCCCAAAACAAACCACCTACGCTTCCTTTTTTCCTCACAAAAAAGCCAACCATGCTTTCATTCTGATACTTGGTACTTAAGCCCTACCTTCTCTCGCTGCCTGCCTACATGCCCTCGTATGTAGCAGTCATGTAAGGCTCTGTAGCGAGGACGACTACGCAGCTAGCGACTAGTGGCAGATTGATGAATTGACTGACGGACTGGTTGATTGGCATTCCCCCTCCCCCCTTTCTCTTAGGCTACCCAGCTACTGACAGAAGAGGGAAAGAAAAATACACAACTTCGTTGATCAGTGCCTCCAGAAGCAGACAGGCAAGCAGGGTGGCTATCTATTCATCTACCGAACTGGAGATGCTCCAACGATCTTGAAAGAGCTAAGCTGTTTCCAAAAGAAAAAGGAAGAAAAACACCAAGAAAAGGCAGACCAAAAATAAAAGGAGAAGAACAGTAAAATGAGCAACGTCGTCTCAGTCGTCATCGCTGCCATATCCTTCGCCGGCACGTTGATCACGGCCGGCGTGTCGGCGTGGTACAAATGGGCATCGGACGAGCAGCGGTGGCGCAACGAAGGCTGAGAAGCTGATATCCAAATACCGAGATCCGCTCTTGCTCGCGTGCCAGAACCTGCAGTCCAGGCTGTTCAACCTTGTGGATCAGAATTTCGCCATCTTCCTGTTCCAGCGCGGCGATGACGGCGACAACGACCATGTACGAGACAACGTCCTCTCCCGCACGGCCTTTCTGGTCGACCAGTTCTTCTCGTGGACCTTCATTCTGCGTCGACAGGCCCAGTTTCTGCGCTTCTCCACCGACGAGGCGAACAAGGACTTGACCAGGGTGCTGAGCGGCATCGCCCACGAGTTCGGCACCTACCAGTATCTCGACGACGGCCCCCCGCTCATGTTGTGGCAGGGCCAGCAGATCGCCATCGGTGAGGTCCTGACGGTCGACAAGGGCGGCGAGCTGATGTGCCTGGGCTACGCATCCTTTTATCAGAAGTTCAAGGACTCGGCCGACACTCATGTCGATGCTGCTGCTGGTGGCGGTGGTGGGGGTGCGGCTGGAGGACAGAACCCGTACGGCGCCGTCAACTGGAATGGCGACTTTCGGCACTGGTTCCGACCCATCATCCAAGCAGTCGAGCTGCTCGCAGAGGCCAGCAAGCAAGGAAACAGCCCTCCAGACCAGAGACTGAGGCGGCTGCAACGCCTTCCCATAGACCTGATTAACGTCCTGGACAAGAAAGGCCTGCGGTCTGAAGCGAAACGCACTGGCCGCTGTCACCGGGCCAAGGTCTGCAACTGCACGACATGCGCCGGCAATGAGATATGTCCCTGCAATGTATGCAAGGGGTCCCGGAGGCCAGCTCAGGTCTGAAGGCAGCTGACGAGAGGATCGCAGCAGCTCAAGTCGGGACAGTAGATCAAGGGCATAAATCCCCCTTTTACATCGCTGCCGTAGACAGCAACGAGACGTTTTTCCGTTTTTCTTCCTCAGATTTCACCTAAAAGCCCACTTCTGCTGCACCTCGATAGTTCACAAGAGCTCACCCAGGCCTTTCTTCCTTTCTTCTTTTGCTCTGTCTTTTCTCCAGTCTAGCCTGCTGCCACTGCCGGCCGCCTTGACCTCATCTGACTTTCCCAATTTCCACATGGTATTGTCCATGGTTGCGGATGGCAGGAAACCTGCACGGCAGTCCAGTCAGCTTGGAACATGACAAAGGGGACAACCAACTGTCTGCTTATCTCGTTTATACAAAACCGAATCCCCAAGCAGCTCTATCCTACACCACCCGTTCTCATCGGCCACCTGACTGGTGACAGGCTCTAACTTGAGCCACAACGTATCGACCAGACTTGCGAAAGCCTTAAACAGAGAAAAGAGACTGGCACTGGGAGAAAATGGGAATCAGTGGTCTTGGAAGGTAAGTAGGCAGGATGCAATGTGTCTATTGACATCAAGAGCCGAGAACCTAGAGATTCGGGCGAAGTGAGTCCTGTTGCTGGAGGTAGGTTCCATTCATGCCCGCAGTGGTAAGTCAGTAAAAAGCAAGCACAGCTGAAGGAGGGGATATGAAAAGCCGCGGAGAGTCTGAGTTCCCTGAGAGTTCCAAATCCGAGCGCGTCAGAGGGCATCGCCGTAACAGGACGTTCATGCGTCATTTTCTATCATCACCTTGATAAAGCAGAGAATCTGTGGACTCGCGGCGGTGGAAAGACGGTAGAGGACTGTTCGATACGTTGATTTGTCTTTGAGGGCGATGAAGCTGTCGCTCTAAATTGTAAGTGTTGAGAGGACGGTCTGGCCGTTTCTCTGACGAGCCGACAGCGTCGAGCACGATGACCCAAGATCGTGTCCAGAGCGGTTCCCATGCTCAAAGGTCTGATATCCCAATTACAACCAGGAATTCTGTGCAACACCTCCTTTATAGGTTCTTGCGCTCTTCAGGCACAAACAACACCCTGGAAATCGCTCACAGCTTTGCGGAAGCCGTGCTCGAATTCCCAACCGAACGGACATTTCTGTGAATCTGCAACTCCCTCCTGACACATGCGCTTGAGGATCCAGAGATCCAACGCACCAATCATGTCTGCCCCTATGGTTAGGTTCTCATCCATAATGGGGGCTTCATGACTGGCAGTCGTGCCATCCAAGCCCATGCCTCCAGCTGATGTCGCGGTCGGAGAAACGGAATTAGGACCGGACCCAGTGGCAGAAGGAATTTGTCCTTCCAACCGTGCAGCGAAGAACTGTCGGGCATCTGTCCATCCTAGATCCCAGCCATCGCTGTACCGCCAATGCTCGAATTTTCCTCCTGGACTTGTGGTTGTCCAGTACCCGATATGCCCATTCAATGCGTCGTGTAGAAGCTGGCTCTTCTTCTCATCCGCTTGCGCAAGCCTGAGTTTTATCTGTTGAACCGTAAACGTAAACTGCTTCGGGCACACAACCTGTCCACTATCGCTTGATGCTTTGAAACCCCAGTCCCAACCAGGCATCCAGTCCATCTTGAGAGTCCAGAACGCCGACCCCGATGCTCTACTCTGCCATCTTTGACTCTGAGCCAGTCCAAACTGCCGCATCAGCTCATCTTTCTGATCGGAAGGGGCTCTGCTCCATGTTTGCGGCGCCAAGGCGAGGCTGTATTCGCCAATGTATACTGCCACAGCGGCCTGATGGGAGAAGACATCCCCGACAAGAGTCGAATCAAGTTCATGAAGCTCTGTCTTGACTTGTTCGATGATCTCATAGGGCGATCGAGAGGTATCTTTTGCATCAAAGGCCCAATATTTGTGTGTATCTACGAACACCGGGCATCTCGGCGTACCGGGATTGTTGTATGCTCGAGTGAACCGTACCGCGCGGCTCAAATCCCATCCATCGCTGATGTAGATAGGTAAGGAAGCATCCACGGCAGCTATCCGTTGTATGACATCGTTGTACCACTCGTACATTCCGGGCGGATCGAATACGGCTTCGTTGCAAACTTGGATACCGATAACGCCCGCTAGTTGTGGGTCACGAACCGTCTCTTCCGCGACGAACGTCAGACATCGGGTAGCAAGTTCAAGGTTAAATGAATTCCCCCAGAGCTCGGCCTTACCGCTGCTCGTGCCCGAGTGGGATTCATGATTAGCGCCGCCAGGAACGCCGTGCAGGTCGATGAGGACGCCGATGCCGTGTTGCAGACATCGCTGGGCGAGGCGCTTCACAGCGGGCCATGCGTTGACATAGACTTGGGAAGGTACCCTAGCGAAGGCTGTGTTGGCACAGAATGCTGGACCCAATGTGAAATAGCCGATTGGCAATCGAATCGAATTGCAGTGTGCGGCATTGGCGAGCCAATCGAGGTCTGCGTCGGTGAGGGCGTTGGCCCAGTGAGCCTCCCATTTCTGGCGAGTGGCATCGAGGCCACGGGCATTAATGCATCTGAGCAAATGAACTGTAAACAGGTAGGAATGGGCGAGGCAGAACAAGGAGACTCACGCAACAACCGCGTCAAGTTCACTGCTCCCTGAAACGCCCTGATCGTACATGCTCCCGAACAGCCATTGCTCCAAAATAAAAATACTTCCTAGGTTGGTGCCATGCTGATAGCGATATCGAAGGACGTCCTTAGGGGTCGGTCGACTTTGTTGGCGGTCGGACATGGAGGGTGTGGAAGCTGCTGGGAATCCCCAGTGTAAGTGCTGTGTGGGGACCCAAGAATTGATAGGGGCGACGACCAAAGGGACAAAATGGTTTAGGGGTTCGTCCGTCGTGGAGGTTCGAGGTGGAGGAGAGCTGTATCAGGCGGTCGAGATGAAGATGAAGAAGATGAAGAAGGAGGCGCAGGTGAAGTGAAGCTCGCGACATCAACCTCGCCAGCGCAACACTACTCACTTCTTCTTACTTCTCACCTCTCACTCTTCTCTCTTCGCGCCTTTCTTCTCCTTCCTGTGCGGCGTGTAGGGGGCAAGACGTACTCACAGTCTCATTCTCCTTCTTCCCATCCACCGAGTCTCTAATGGCGTGAATCGCCGTCTTCAACGCTTTTCTCATGATTGGCCTCAATCACTTTGCTGCACGAGATGAGACGCAAGGTGAAAAGCCGTTGACACCACTGTTCCCCCCGAGAACATGCCGATTGGGCATCGATAAATTGACCTACCCAGGTTGGATTATTGCTTCTTGTCCTCACTCTGCAAGCATAAAGCGGATGGAACAATTGGCAACGTCTCCTCATGGGCAGGCAAAAGGAGAATGAACATTTGAACGGGTGATAAAGCAACCACTCTCCCTCTATTGCTTCAGTGTTCATCTTTGCCTGGCTGTTTCCGTTACTTGTATGCTCTAAATAAACCATCCAATGTTGCAACGTTATGCTGGCTGGCAGCCTCAATCAAGCTCTGGCTCGGCCAAACTTCTACACAAG
Source organism: Cladophialophora bantiana CBS 173.52 (assembly GCF_000835475.1). Classification (NCBI taxonomy): domain Eukaryota; kingdom Fungi; phylum Ascomycota; class Eurotiomycetes; order Chaetothyriales; family Herpotrichiellaceae; genus Cladophialophora; species Cladophialophora bantiana. The sequence continues at coordinate 1,978,790 of NW_015971578.1, forward strand.
CGCATCGGCCGCCCGTGATTCGGAATAGAAGGAAGCTGCTCTATCACCGTAGCACTGCCTCTCTCCTTGCCTCTCCTGAAACGTCGTTCTGTGCTGTGGCGCCTTGTCCTCGGAACCGAAACCCCCCCCCAAGCACGCGCCGCAATCATGCACACTAGGGCCGATTCATCCTGAACACCACCACGCCGTGTATGTCCTTCAAAGTTCGCGTGCATGAGACCCCCTTCTTATTTTCTTCGTCCCGCATGATCCCAAAAGATCACCAAAAGCATTCCCGGCCATGAGAGAATCACTTCATCAACAGCTCCATCTGCTCTCTTCTCCTCGCCCGCATAGACATTGACAGACTCTGCTGCGCCATCGGAATGTCTTTAGCCTCACCGATGCCCAAGGGATCCAGATCATCCGCCAACGTCTCTGCAGGGTCTCTAATCTTGCTATTAGATCCATCTCGTTCGATATCTCTATTTTCTTCCGTGGTCTGATCTTGCTTTTGGTTGGCTTCTCTCTTCCCCTCCCTATCCTGACCCAGCTCCTGCGGTTTGACGGAAGGAGACAGACTTGGACTCGCCGGGAGCGGGACTGACTGCGCCTGCTGCTCATCGGGGAAATGGTGAATCATGACCGTGCTCTGATCTGATGTAGAAAGGATATTCGACGCAGACGAGTCGTCCTTAACGGCTCGGAGGCGGTCGCTTGTTTTCACATCGTCGTCGCGGTCTTTCTTTATCATGACCTCGTCCAGCGGCGATTTGGAACTTTTAAATTCGGGTTTCGGCGACGGCGCAACGGGGACGGGCGTCCTTGATCTCGAAAAAGATTCTCTCGGCATTGGCGATGCAGCCCGAGATCCCGACCGCGACATGTCAAGAGCAGGGGTAGATAGACCAGGAATTCTCGCCCCGCCTGCCGCCGACTCATGCATTTTCGAACTCAACTTCGCAGAAAGAGAGCTCGTTAATCCCACACTCCCTTCACTTGTCTCTACACCCACCAGCACAGGGGTCCTAGCCCTGGAAACGGGCGCCGACATAGAGGTTGAGTAGCCAGCTTGTGATCCACCAGCGTCCGAGACAGACGTCCATAGTTCGGTCACTCCCGCCTCACCGGCACCATTACTTTGGGGTTTGATAAGGGGTTGAGGTTTGGCATTCATTTCATCGTCCGTGCGGCCGAAGAGTTCATTCCACCATCTCACCTCGTCGGGTCTGGGAAAGATGAGGCGTTCTTTGCCGCGAACGTTGTCGTCGATGACTGGGTCGTATTTTGCGTTGAGAAACTCTGGTTTGCGGGCGAGAAAATAATCCCATACACTCCGGGTGCGCTCGCTGAGTCTGAGTTCTTTGCGTTCCTTTTCGTTGTCGCCTAGAAACGTTCCATATTGGCAAGAATAGAGATGAAAGAGGAGACGCCGCAGGAATCGTTCGCTAAATTCGAATCGGGTGGGATACTGGTACAGCAGTTGGTATGTTGCATCCAGAAATTGGTGGAAAACCGGGGAAGTCTCCTTGACCTTTGTGATTGGCTTCTCTTTCTCCTTCTTCCCACTCGCAGACACAATCCGTCTCCCTTGTTGCGACTCCGAGTCATAGTTCCCAGACGCATCTGCGTCCGAGTCAACATTGATTGACTCTCTCGACTCGTTGTTTTTGGTGTTGGAAAAGAATCCCTTAGCAGTCAGAAAGGCATTTTCGAAAGTGGCCATGGGGCCGCTCTTCTCTTCCTTGCCATCCGTATCTTCACTGCCTCTGCTGATTCGCTCGTTCTCGATCTGAAACCACTTCTCCGAGCTCAGGAATCCAGATCGATGTTTGAACATGTGGCCAAAGCTCAGCCAATCTTTTTCGACAAGTACCATGAACCCTTCCATAGTTCGGTAGTATGGATCGAGGCATATCTGGCTGAGAGACGAAAGTTGGCTTGTTCTGTCCCAGCCATCACTGCAATGAATCAAGACATGGCTGTGTTGCAGCCCTACTTGTCGGGCAATTAGTCCCGAGCCATCCAGAATAAGACCAATATGTTTCAACCAATTGCTTTTCTGCAGCAACTCCTGATTGGGACCCAGCGGTGTCAGGTCGGAATCTCTGAAGGCGTCGATGACTTTTTGGAGACTGTCTCGCATGACATGAACATTGTCGATCCCCAGATATGCTTTGGTAGCAAACTTGTAATTACTCATATCCTCGGAGCCCATGCCTTGCGTCTGCATGACCAGCGCATTGATGGTGGGACGCGCATCCACGATCATATTTCGCTGCTGCGCTCCGTAAACCATGGGCCTTCTGTCATCTGAGCCTTCCGGCGCATCATCGTCACCTCGAAACCGGGAAATGATGGCATCTTCGACCGCCTCGGCATCTGCCTGTGGGGCTTCGCCATCCAGGACCACTGCGCAGTTGGTGTCTTTATTGGATCCAGAATCCTCGCGTTCCGGCGGCGGAGAGTTGTAGGCAGAGAGTGGTCGTTCAGCTCTCGTGGTGTTGAAGATTGCCGCAACGAGCTTTTCATCCTGGATACTTCGGTTTCCTCTTACTCCCACAAGTGGCTGAGATGAACGGGTAATGGTACAATCGTTGATCGGATGAAGATAGGTCAGAACCGGTATTCTCGCCCTAGATCGATATCGTCCTGCGTAGTTCAGAGTATTATCTGAGATATTGGCGGGGACGGCGAGGACGGCAGGATATGTCGGAGAGAAACTGTAGTCCTTGTTGATGGTGGAAATCCTCCAGTTTGTCTTACGACTCTCGTCACCGAGACCCATTCTCCTCCACTCACGCATGGGATCATACAGCGACCAACCTTGTCCCCCGACATCCTTTTCGGGCCCAGTCGGATGATACGAAAATGCATACAACTTTTCGATCCCGCTCAACTTGCATGTCCAAGCTTTGACACTGTCGTAGACATCCCTAGCTTTCCGATCATCATTGAAGTAGAAGCAATAAAACGTGAAATCGCGGCAGCGCAGACGGATGGACGAGGGCTGTCTGGAAGCAGTCGGACTCGGCCGAAAGGTACAGAAATGAATGATGGGGTATGTGATCCAATTTTCTCGGGGTCGGGCAGGCTTGCCGTCGGCGGTGGGAGGAGCGGCGTGAACGAATATGAGGTGATGAGGAGTCAGATGCAATGTTCCGCTGACCTGGGTTCCGCGGCGTGAGAGAGTCACGTCGTCGACCTATGGAGGAGACATTGTCAGTCTCATTGGCACCAGGCATGTCGCGCAACAGCCAGCGGATCATACAACCTTCGCAATGCGAGTGCGCTCCATGGCCATTTTGGCGTTGTGCTAGGCCAGGCGGCTGCCTTGCCGAACCATGGGCGGGGCTGCTAGGAAAGGGCGACTAAGCGACGATGGGCCAGTGGTATGCCCAGGTTATTTATTCTGTAGAACCAAGAGACATGTGAGAAGAAGAGACCAACTAATAATTGAAGTATTTGAACGAAGGCACAGTGAGTGTGGAGGATACACAGTCAGGTCGAACAAAACAACCCACAATCGACGTCAAACGGAAAAGGCCGAGTCGACCAGGGCGGCCCGCCGCTTCCTCCGCATTTCTCTTAGCGCAGCCTGGTCACTTACTTTGCTGCCACCTCCTACTTGTTATGCACGTCGCCAAAGACAAACAAGGGTCTGCGACGCCATTTCAGACAAGACAAACACTATGTGTGATCTATGAATGAAATTTGTATTCGACCGTCTCGTGAACCAGACAGTGGCTGTTCATTCAGCTGTGCAAGGCACGTATGTCTTCGTCCTCACTACATGCAATCGCAACGTATCCCTCACTGGGAACAAGACGGTCCTGTTCGCTGTCTTTCGAATCCAACCCATCAGATTCATACGTAGCTCTTTTGACGGCGTAGTATCCGAGCTCTGCCCATTTTCTTGCTGCATTAACCACAGCACAATCCGTTCCTGTCATGACTAGTTGTACAACTTGTTTGGAAATTGGTATTTCCCAACCGTCCTTTTCGTTGGGCTTGGAGGCCCCTTTTCATGCATGTTTGACCCATTATCTTCATGGTTTTGCTGTCCCTTTGGCTTCCCATTGCCAGAAAAACGCCATGCTATGTTGAAAATACTTCCACAATGTCCATTCTATTTCAGACATTAATCCAAAGAGAATAAGGTCATGCCTTGCCCGCCTGTCCTGCATGCGTAGCTTCTACTCACAAGAAGTCATCAATGTTCCGAAATATCTCGGGTGCTTCACCTTGTTGGTGTGGACTTCGGGGATCAAACGGTGCTGGTATCTGGCCCGCCACTGCATATGACGCCGGAGGCTGCATTTGTCGTGGAAGCAAGACTCCTCTTGTCGCCTTTTTGCCACCGCCATGAGCCACGGCCAGGTCAGCGGCAGTCGTAATCCCAAATGGAGATATCATGAACTCTGTGGCTCTCGGTGACAAGAGCGACGAACCGTCGGGTCCCGCCGTGTCAGCATCCATCTTGGGCGAGCTGGTAACGAGCCCTAGTTTAGGTGTCTTGGAGGGATTGTGTGGCTGCTGCTGCTGCTGGTGAGGAGGCGGTGCATCGAATCGCTCGCGAAACGGCAGTGGCCTGGGTGACACACTCCGTGGGGGACTTTGAGGCCGTGGTGGACTACGGGCCTCAGCAACGGGTGCTGGGTCCGGTGTTTTCGTCGTCTGCGGCAATTGCCGCGCAATGCCTCCCAAGATCTGGCTCAACTTGACTGGCGTAACTATCGCATTCGCCTGCTCATCCTTGGGAAATAGGGGCACTGGGGGTAGTGCCTTGTTGAGCTTCAACGGCGGCAGCGCTTTCGCATGAGGCTCGGAGACAAATGTGTCCGTAGGAGCCGGCACTCTTTCACCATCAGTCCAGTGCGGGACACGCCAAGAAGATTGTTGAGCAACTGGCGTGTCCATAACAGGAGAACATGACGATCGTATCTTCCACCAGCTCGGTTTGGGGTTGTTGCAGTGATCACCATAGACTCCTTTGACAACCTTTGACCGAAAGTCCGTCAACTGATAGATCAAGCTCATATTGGGTCCTACCCATTCACTCCGCTGCTTCACCGCCATGTACATCGAGTGGAAATCCGGTTGATAGCCTTTATAGAGGCCGTATGCAATCACCAATGAGGCAGAGCGACTGACACCTAACTGGCAGTGTATTAAGACTTTTTTCCCTTCTTGTATTCTTTCATCAATTAGCCGACATAGGCAATACAAATCCTCCAATATTTCCGAGTTATGGTCCCATGGGACGTGCAAGTATTCGGGTTGCTGCCGCTGAACGAAGGGATTCGGCCGGGGAGTCGTAGGCGTCGGTATTTCGTTGGATCGTGGCCATTCCCACGCCGACTTGAACGACAGCTCCGAAATGGCTGTCTGTGGCTCTATCTCGGGTTTCGGTGGTTCGATTTCGAAAGGGTTCTTGATTTCCTTAGCCACGTTGATGACCATGTCGAATTGACCAGCCTCCTGCGCTGTTGGCTCTAGATACAGATAGACTCCGCTGTCATAAATCAATACAGGCCCTTTTGGATACCCCCTCTCTTGAGTTTCCCGTGATTTTTGCGGGTGAAATTCGTCCTCCTCTTTCAGCTCCGGGAGTTGGGGATTGGCCGACTGAACCGAATTGCTCGGCTCTGAACCAGGGGCCGACGGAACAGTGCCGGTGGTGGGCAAATGAAGGAATAGACCTCCTGGAGGAGGTTTCGTAGGAGAAGCAAGTGAGGCAAGGGCAGGTGAAGAAGCCATATGATGTAACGACGGTCTCGAACTGGGTGTTGGGGGTACGTCTAATGCTCGATTGAATGTCAACTGTTGAAATCCAGGAGTCCGGATGGTGAGATTGGTCGGCTTTTTCCGCCCTGTTCGCGGAGTGTCCTTCGAGGGCGATGTTGGAGCGGAGAATGCATGAGATTCGAATCCATGTGAAGTCGCAGGGCGGGGTAGCACGACCGCGCTCATATTCAGCGACAAATTCTTCACATTCTTAGGGACTTCTGGCACCAAAAAAGCCTTCGTTGAAAGGTCGTCCGTGTTTTCTCTGGTTGGTGGTTGCCTTTGCTGTGGAGGGTTTCGAGGTTGTTCTAGCGAAGGTCTAGCCATTATGTTCCGGAAAGGGGACACTGGAGCATTCGAGGAGGCCGATTCCGGAGATGAAGAGGGCGAAGATTCGGTTATCAAGGGAGAATCAAAGGTTGAATTGGTGGTCGTAGGTGAGGATTCCGTAGAAGCGGATGCCATGGAGGTGACGCTGTCGCGATGGTGTAAGCAGAGATCCGAGCGCTGTACAGTCGAGTCTGTTGAAGGATTTGCGTCGGTCACGAGGATTTGGGTATCACTCTCAGGTATTGTCTCCGGAGCGGCCGTCAACTCTTCCATAGCCTTCAAAATACTTGTATCGGGTTTTCCAACAACTGACATGAAGGACGGAAACGGTGTTGACATGATCGAGCCCACCTCGACCGGGGGCATATTCGAGTATTTGGTCGGGTAAAGAGGCGGTCGTCTCTTGCTGGAGGGGCCGGGGAATTGGGACGATTCAAGAGGGCCTATTGGCAAAGCTATCGAAGCTGAACCATGGCGAACTCGGCGGCGTATAGTACTCGTGACGTCTTGATAGTTGTTGGCCAAGTCAAATGACCTCTTGCGCTGGTGATTGTTAGCAAGGTAATCCATTGAGTCTCTCAACATTGCGACGACAAGTGGTGACGGAGGAGCGACGAAGAACCATTGCACCGCCGCATGGATTGCAAAAGGGTAGACGACAAAAGCGAGTAATGAGGGTACTGACGTACGATGGTCAAAGTTGAGGTCTCAAACAAATCCAGAAGAGTTTAATGGTGCCCGGAACGGTCAATCGCGGCGCAATAACGGCGAAGGCATGCGACACAAAACGAGCAAGAAGTTTCCTTGTCCCTGCTGCAGCAGGTCCCTAGAGTGTCCCTAGGAGGAGGGGACGGTGGTGGTTGTCTGCTTAACGTGCTCCTCCGCAGTTTCAGATTTCAGCGCGTATCCAAAGTGTGCGGCGCAGCAAGTCAGGCTTTCCTCCTTTGTCTCCTCCGTTCTCCGACAAGGATGGCTCCACCAAAGTAACAGACTGTAATACGGATTTGGGACTGTGGGATTTCCGTTGGGAGCAACAAGCAACAGACTACCTCCTCTTGCGACAAGTTATAGAGTGAATGCGCAACGGGAAAACCGAAATAGACGGATGCGACCTGAAGGTCAATAAAGGTTGAAGTCGCAAAGGAGGGGGAAGACCAAAGACCATTAGTCGACAGCAATTCGTTCAAATCAAAGAACCCGAGGACTGGCGGCAGAGCGAAAGCGGACTCTGCGACAGGTTGCGGCTTGATGTTTCGAGGAGTGGTGGGTAAAGGGTAGGCCAGGGACTCGGTAGGGTAGTTGGTATTTGAGAGGAGGTGGACAAGGTCTCGAGTTTCGAGCGCAGAGTGGAACCGAGGAGCCTCTGCCTTGACCGACCAGCAACGAACAAGGAGGAGGATCGCGGGATGGCGCAATAGCTGAGCCTGGCCGAGTAGACGAGTCCACGAGGAAGCAGCTGGGGTGGAGATGGGCTGCGTATGGAGGTTGTGCGATCGATGGCCGGAGGACAACGGAGCGGTCGTAGGTTTCTTTGAAGTTGAATTGAAGGTGAATTGATGGAGCACACAAGGTCGGAGTAGGTATCACCACAGTAAAAAGTCGAGTCTGCCAGTCAGCGCCCGCAAGTTGTGGTGGTGTCTCCTCTAGGCGCCTAGACAAGATTTCACCTTTTGGGCACAAGAAGCGAATCACAATTACTTGCGCCAGTCAGGGTTGGGGAGGAAGGCAGAAAAGGTAAAGGGTGCCGTTGAGGCAGGGGGAGGTAAGGGGGGCCAAACGAAACCAGCCAGCGATTGGGCTGGGAGCATGCGGGAGCCACCAACCTGAAACACAATGCCAATTGCCCAGGCCACCAAGACTCCCCAGGACAACCAAAGACACCTACCAGCGGCCATTAGGGCTAGCGAGGCCCCCGTCTTTGCTTCTATTTCTGGCCTCGAGCCTGGAAATTTGCCGCGCGCATCCGCCTTCCCAGAGCCAGCACAATAGCACTGTTACAAAGGGCCCAGGTGCCTGTATTCCGTCCCTGTACACAGGCGCGGACTCCGTATGTATATCCATTTACCCTCGCACTCTAGTCCGATACTCTCCAAGACGCATCTTGTGCATCTTCCGACCTCAATAGTCAGATGCAATGACCCCCCAAAAAGGCAGCCTAGAAAAATTTACAGACACTTGGCTGCATGCACAACATCATACTCCATATCCATTCGTTAGAACAACGAAGGAAACAAAGAAAAAGGCGAAGACAACTTCCCCCCACCGAGTCACGCGGCATGAGACCTGCAAGATTGCACCGCGTTTCAGATTGCTACATGCACCAGAGTCAACTTGTCTGTGCGCCACGCCCCCGAGGCTGAAGGCTGGAGGCTGGTGGGCTGACTGTATCCTTCACCCCATCGCCATCATCAAAAGACCCAGACGTCGCCAGTCGCAATAATTGTCCGTGGACCGAGTATTAACAATAGAAACCTCATATTTACCTCACCCAGAAGCTGGAGTCTGACTAGCACACTGACTACCTGCTTACATCCCTCCAAGTTTACCTACATTCATTTGCATGGCCGAGCTTCCCACTCGTCAGGCCTTCTTTCTCATTTCATTCTTAGAACCACATTGTGAAGCCATGCCTTTAGTCTCTCGGCCTCGTGCTCGGTTACTGACCACCATTTAGCCAACACCAAAACGCGGCACCCCGTGCCTCGCAAGGAAGCGTGGTTGCGGGCTGAAAATAGGGCATGCTCAAGCGAAATCGCATCAAAGGGGTTTGATCTAGAAGGCCTCACAGTCTCATGCTTGTTTCCCTTCTCGGATGAGGTTGACATTTTCAGGCCTATATCCATGCGAGCGCAACCTCTGCAGGTTGTAACTCTAAGTGACTGAGTATCGTGTCTATCATGCCAGTTCTTCCTAAATGGGTTTGACCCCCGTATCCCGAAATAATTCACATCAGTCCAAGCTCCAATCGCTTGTTGTGGTATGTTTCCTTGTTTTTGGAACCCATAACGCCGTCGACTTTTTGTGTCATGACCATGCTTCCCAGCTACCAGAGTCAGCCGCGCACCCGAAGCCGCCAGGAGATTGACCGCCCATCCCTTCATTTGTAAGTTTGCCGATATACAATCCAAACGCCTTTGCATGTCTGGTCGAAGGGCGGACGGGCGTCTTTCGACAGGGGAAATGACGAGGAAACAGAGACCCAGGAGACCCAGGAGATCGCCGTCTATGTCCCCAAGAACCATCGCCCATTTCCCGCGCTCACTTGCCATCCTTCCATTCTTGTTTTAAGACTTTTGTGCATCCGATTTATTCTTCAGGTACAGCTCCCCTATCCCTGACTTGGCCTTGTTGACCTTTTGCCTGGCACTCATGGCCGCCGAATAGTGTGAGAAGGAGAACGAGGACCAGTCTCGGTAGTCTCGAGTCGGCCTTGAGACCTCGACCACTCCTTTGGTGAGTTTCTTTTGAGGCTTGTCATATGTGAAAATATCTTCGAAGTCGAAGTCCTTGGACGACAGGTCGAGGGCATCAAAGTTAGTCGAGGCCTTGTCTAAGAGTTCTCTCTCCGTCTCTGACAGCGATATGTCGAAGCTGGCAGTGCGGGCATAGGGGACGAGTTGAACTTTGGGAGACAGGCGAGGTGAGATTGGAATTGTTGGTTGTGTAGATCTAGACGAGGACGTGGACGTCTTTCTCTCCATTGACGATCGGCCGGAACCCGAATCCATCGAACCCGGACTATGTAGTGGCGGCGATCTGGAGGTATGCTTTGCAAAGGCTGCCATGATTTGAACGGACCAATTGGGACTTGTCGGAGAAGGTGGCTCTCGAGATATATACAGAATATCGCGTGTCAAACTCGAAGCCTGGACTTGACGACCAAGGGTATCAGGTTGGTGTGAGGTGAAGGCAGACTGAGGTATTTGGTCCGGTCAAGGTCGTATACTGGCTCGGTTGCAGGCAGTCGGGATCAGCTGTACACAGATAATGGACAGGACCGAGCACGCAAAAAGGTGCAGAGCTTTGATGTCACTGGTGTTTCGTGTTCCCTGACACTTCTCCACAACCTCGACAGGTACAGGACACTCCGAGACGAAATGGATCTGCCTTCCAGAGTCTTACGTGTGATGCCAGCGAGTGCTCTGCCGAAGGGAAGGAATCGGATAGCCAAAGCCACTTTTCCCCTTGAGTTAGACGGGGATTCTCTGCAAACTTCAAGGATGGAGGAAATGCCTCGTCCCCTTATATCGTCACACGCAAGAGGGGCATATGCAAACAAGGCCGAAGAGTGAGGACAAAGGAAGTGTGCCTTAGACACATGCCATCTCGATTGGTGATGGCGACATCCAAGGGGCGAATTAGACTCGAGGTACGCTCACCTTATCCTTTTCTTGCGGGCTTTTAAGGTGCTCAGTTTCGTCTCCCTTGTCTTTGACGGAGTCCACTCGACAATTGTTCAAGCGTCATCGTCGATGGCGTCTTGTCCGGCGTACGTTTTCCACCGCCTTCTGCCCCTCAGCTCAGGACAGGATAATGCTGGATTTGTTGTGCCAAGCGAGTCAAGCCGGGAGCCAGAGGGCATGCAAGAACGTGATATATTTTAGTCATAATCCCAGGTGCATGTCCGAGCAATTGGTGTGGCATGATGGTAGCGGGCTCTGGTGGTCCTGTAGGTGGCCACCGGAAGGAAAATTTCATCTGCACGTGGACGAGTTCGTCGATGATTTGCCCGTTGAGATGGTCCATATCTCTATTGGGTATCCATGTTGGTTCTCCAACTGGAGTCTTGATTTCATCCTAGACACTTGTCATGGCTCGTTGCCAATCGACGTGTTTGCACGGGTACAGACCAGTGGTAGAAGGGACGACATCCAGAAACGGGGTTCTAGCAATCAGTAAAACAACTGCCACTGTCAAGTAGCCCATTCTATTTTCGTTCCTGACCTGCCAAAAAGCTCTCACCGGCTGGTGTCGGCAAAATCAATGGAGAAGGACTGCCTTCCCGGGTTATCCATTGTACAAAGTATGATACAATTTGAGCTGATGATGAGACATGTTCATCAAGATTCAACGCTCTGGCCGGAGCCCTGTCTTTCCAATGGCATGGTATTATCCAATTCTTGCCTCAATGGTGCAATATCTTTCGTTCCTCGTGCTTCGGTGGCTTCTCTTGTCGCTGCATTCCGTTCTGCTTTGGCAGCTCGAAGTCGACTGCTCACACTGCTGATCCTACTCGTGAATCCAAGACTTCTTCGTGTTCCTGAAGGTCGAATGGCTACCTGACTCTCTGGGGTTGCTTCTATCGGACTAGATGCAGCCGCTGGGACAATCGTTATCCGACCCCAAGGCTCTTTGGGCGTCACAGGGGTCTGCTCTTGAGCACCCACGTTGCTCACATTCGAGGAAGGAGCAGCGTATTTGCGTCTCGGGACCAGATGCGTACTGATATGGGAAGGAAGCTGACTTCTGGTCACGTTGGTAGTTTCAAGCGCTGCAGGGACGGGATGTTGAGGCATGGGGTGCTGGGCGGTGTATTCTCTCGAGTACGCTGCTCGATCTCTTGCCAATTGGCGATACGTGCTCACTTCGGTCATAGCTCGGCTCACTGGTCTGACTGAAGGACTACTTTCCTCGTCGTCCGTGGTGCCATCCATATTGTACCCAGGAGTTCGCCTGCTACGCACCAAGGTAGTAGAAGTTCGTCCTAGCCGTGCCGACGAAGAGCTAGATATCTGGGGCAAGGCTGTAGGAGGTGTTTGATACGTGTTCTCGGGTGACGTTGGCTGCGGGTTCAACCCGGCCCCGAGCGGTGCGCTGGTTCGTCGGGTCTCTAGGCGGGATTGGACTCGCGACGCGACTGGAGGTCGATCGTTAGGCTCATTGCTGTATCGACGACTCCGTAGTCCTGCAGATGCCGGCTGGAATGCATCGCGACTACCGGGTCTCGTTACAGGCTGAGGAGGCTGTTTGTGGTCTGCTAGGATTGCTATGGCCAGCTCCGTCAGGCTTCTGCACATGCTTTCCGTTCGTCGACGTATCTGACGTTCCGAGACCGACGATATCCCAAGGGTACTGGCCGCGCCGCTATGCCCCTCTGGGTTCATCATCATGGACAATTGCAAAGCATCCTGAGCCGTTGCTTGTAGCTTCTGATAAACGTCGTTACTGAGGGCAGCTTTGGCATTACCAAGTGCCTCATGGAGATTCGGGTGGATGTTAGACGGAATCCCTTCGATCGCGGATTGCAATTGGGCCACTGCCGGTTTATGTTTTGGAGAGGACGACATGGTCGTCGCCGCCGTTGTGGCGGTCTTTGGTCTCTCTGACGTCGTCATTGCCGCAGCCGAGGACGGCGGGAGCTTCCCTGTAAGCTCCAGCTTTCTAATCCTCGATTTGAGGTCATCTAGCTCGTCCCAAACCGTCGAAGGAGCAGTTGTGGAGATCGTTGACTCGGTGGCATTGTGATCGGGTACGCGGGGGCGATCCAGAAAGCCAGACTCCGAGACTAAGCGGCCGCTGTTTCGAGCGGTGCTAGGGCGTGAAAACGTACGTATCGGTTCGGTATTGGTGTTAGTGTTCGAATTTGCAGTGGAATATCGTCTCGATGTGGCCCTTCGAGGCAAATCCGCGGGATGAGAGCTCTGCGCGTCAAGAGCCCCATCTCGCACCGATCCTTCCTGGGCATACGTCCGCGAAAGTGCACCCGGCACATGTTGCCCGAGGGAAGATCGCTTGCTGTAGTAATTCAGTGCCTCTGATCGGCCGGCCACGCTCGAAGTGTCAAATCTCTCCTGTATGGGAGAAGATTTATAGCCGGTGGAAGGCCGGGTACTTGAGAAGAAAGGAAGTGAAACCCTCGACCGTCTCTTGTCAAGTTTAGATTGCACTTGAACCCCTCGAGGCGCGTCGGTCCTTGCAATATTCAAGAACAGATCTTCGCTTTTCTTCTCATCGCTACTCGAACCTTTGCTGTCATCGTCTAAACTTATGGGTTTCAGTAGTCTCGGTTCCGAGTTCTCCGTTTCTTGCAGATTGGTTAGGTTCACAGCGGCAGCTTGTTCTTTACTCATGGTAGAGTTGGGAGTAAGCACACTTTCTGTATCTGCGGTCTCTGGGCTAGATGCTTCTACAGTGGTGGCCTCGTCGGTCGAAGACTCGGTCGTCGACGGGGTCTGGTTTGGCTTCACGGGCGACGCTTGCGCTGGACTAGACTCGGCGGCTGAGGGAAGTTCATTGGCCTTGGAAGGGGACAAATCGCGCGTTGTGTCGTTTGTAGATCTCGTGGACGGATTTCGATCCAGTCGGATGCGGTCTTGCGATAGCGTTCGTTGAGTGCTGTAAGACGGAGGAGGGCCACAGATGGTCTCGACGCCGTAGCTGCTATGTGAGGCAGGAGGTCTCTTTTGCGAAGGGGATCGTTGGAGCGTGTGGGAGTTTGTTCGATGTAAAGGGGTGGAGGGCTGGCTGATTCCAGAGGACGAAGAGGGTCGGTTGTCGTTCGGATCGGGGTCGAGGGAGATGTTGAACGAGGGAACACTCAGGGTTTTTGAGATGCCTCCTGGCTTGCGCATTCCAGAGGGCGGCTGTGGCACGGATGCTGAATTAGAATCGAGGGCATTGGAGGATAGTTTGGGTTTCTTGCGGAGCGGAGGTCGAGAAAACGTCAAGTCATGGTTGGCGTCTGCAATGCGGGCCGGATAGAAATGGGGATAGGGAGAGCGCGGTGGGAACACGGCTGCGGTGCGAGCATCAAGACCATGGCGTGTGCCCGGGGCATCTAGAGTACAATATGGCAGAGAACGACGATGCTGATGCTGATGCTGATGGGGAGGAAACGTCGAGATCTGGGGTGGGAGTGAAGATGAGGGTGAAGGTGAGGTTGAGGGTTTGGTGGTCGTGGTCGTGGTGAGCGTGTCATCCATGTGCTCTGGCAGAGGCTCATTTGATCCATGGATCATCCAATCCTTGCTAGCCCCGTCTCGCTTGTGGATGGTGAAATCCCCTACATCGGCACCTTCAGCACTTGTTTCTCTTTGTCCATTTCACCAGAGGGCACGGAATCTCCATGCCATGGGAAAGAGAGAAGCTTGCAGTTTTTTCTACGGGATAGCTACTTCTTAATCTATGGGGGAGGGAGGAGTCTGGCCCGTGAGCTTGCAAGCCTGCGTGAGCTGCCTCCCTCTCGCTCGTCTAGGCTTGTCCCCCAGCAACTAGCACGCGTCGGAAGATTTGTGATGGAAGTGTGACATCTCAGAAGAGTTGCTGCGCTTGGTGCTGTGCTCTGTAGTGGCCTGCTGGTGCTGCTGCGCGAGCGTCGCGTCTTTGTTGTGCGGGAAAGGGGCACGGACTGCGCTGGCCATGATTCGACCCGCTAAATCCTTGTCCAGGCCTGATCTCCCGGTCCAACGGGCACTAAAGCTTCGGGCACAGGCGCCATTACCAGTTAAAGCCAAGCGCCTGAGACCGACCCTCCAGGCTTGGGAGTCCGAGGCTTGCCCCCAAGAGGCCCAAACAACCCCCTATTGATTGTGTCTCCGCTCTTCGCTCTTTGTTGCACGATCCAAACTCATCACATCTCCAGAGTTGGCACTCACTGATTCCCCGTCGGCACAATCCCATTGATCCCTTGTCAAGAGTCTCATACAATAAGACTCATATGTTACTGTTCCCTGCTCATGCACTCTGATCAGCAGTTCATCAAAACCTGCCTTGCCGTAAGCAACATTCACTCTCCGTTCTTGCTCGGTTGGGCTTCGGATATGCGGGCTCTTCAGCGAGGAACTAATGCAAGGAACGAAAGTCACCCCCATGCAATTGCCCCTCCTTGTCGCCACTCAGCCGATCCTTTCGGTTTCGTCGTGAAGTGGACGAGGTATTGTGGAAAGAGAACTGCACCGAGAGAAATACTCTGAGAATCGGCTGGCGATGCAAAAATGGCAGAAGGCTGCGCAGCGCCATGACCAAATAGGACGTCGAGAGCCATTCTCAGATTGCGCAGTGAGTCACTCGCAGCTGCCTAGTGGGCGCATTTGATCCGAAGAGAGAAAAAGGAAAAAGTCCTCCTGCTCTCTATGCTTTTCCTTCTCCGACGAGACATCGTTATGATCAAGGATGACTACTAGACGGACGCGTATTGTTTGTATATCTGATACTCACAATCAGACTCCCCACCTGCCGGCTGGACACGTTCTTATCCACGCTGGAGACCTCACTAACCAAGGCACCTATTCAGAGCTTCAGAAGACGGTTGATTGGATTAAGAAAGCCCAGTTTCAGATCAAAATCGTCGTCTGTGGGAATCACGATGTCACTTGCGATGTTCCATTCTATCAAATGTACGGAGGCTACTTCCACAATAAGAGAAGGGAAGATCCCCAACGCTGCCTCGACTTGCTCCGATCCGACCCTTCGCTTGTTTTCCTCAACCACGAGGCCACGCAGGTTCGCATCAATCACGGAGACGGTCTTGTGTCCTTGCTCAAGATCTTTGGATCCCCATACTCGCCAGCACATGGCTTTTGGGCATTCGGCTACTCCCCAGAAACTGCCCCTCAATTATGGGATCAGATCCCTCTGGACTCAGATGTCGTGGTAACGCACACGCCCGCCAAGTTCCACTGCGATGAATGTGGGAACCGCGGCACGGCAGGATGCGAGATCCTCCGCGAGGCTTTGTGGAGAGTTCGACCCAGATTGTTTGTATGTGGGCACATTCACGAGGCCTATGGTGTCGAGGCCGTTACATGGGACCTATCCTCTCCCAATCTCAGATACAAAGAACGGAGCGTCCGAAGGTGGGCGGACCCAGACCCGAGTTCTAAGAAGCAGTTCACCGTGGATCTATCATCGAGAGCCAAGTCGCTAGCTTTGCGCAATGACGGAAGCATTGGCAATCTGATCCCATCAACACAACTCTCAAGACTTCGGGGCGTGGGAGTCGATGGCACTGCTGATGATGCCAGCACAGATCAGCAAGACAGATCCGGATCGCTCCCAAATGTCCCATCTCCCCCAACACCTCCCTTTCCTGACTTCGGAAAGGCACAGAGACCCGCCCCTTCTACGATCCACTCTTCGAACGTCAAACATCTCGGCACCACCGGTCAAGGTGGTCCAGCATCAAGCTCTAGGTCTGACCAAGAGGCCATTTCCGGTCGAGAAGGAAGGGTGGAAACCTGTATGGTCAACGCAGCTTACATGGGGTCGAATTGGCCTCATAGAGGTGGCAAGAAGTTTCACAAGCCGGTCGTGATTGACCTAGATTTACCCATTGTGGACGTGAAAGAGATTGACTCAAAAGGCGCAAGATGAAGTGGATTAGTCCGGATTCTGATTCCGTGACAGCTCCTGACGTGGCCGAATCATGCGCGCTAAGCTATCATCTTGAGCGCCTACCAATGGCTATGGAGCGAATGACAATGTTCTTCAGCTTGTGATTAAGGTATACTGGTCCCATTTCAAAGAGGACAAGTTGACATTGTTCGGGACGCGCGAGCTCTTCAAACGGAGGCCTTTCATCATTGTGACCAGTTGAGGATTCGGAGGAGAAGGGATCGGGGCCCCTTTCTCTCGACAATGACAGCAGCGCCTCCGCGAACAGTATTGAAGATCGACAGCATGATCTGCCTCAGGCACAGTCTTACTATCAGCAAGAGGCCTACCAAGTCAGGCCAGCGATGTTGCATCACATTTCTACCTTTGGAGATAGATGAACTGTATCACTCACGAGAAAGGAAGGACCTTGAGGCCCTTTTGGCTCCTGCGACCCCATGAATCTTGCCACGGTAATAGCGAGGATGCCATTCCTGGTGCGCAACAATTGCCACCGCATCCTTTCTCAGTCATCATCTCACCTCTCGCAAACTCGATTCCGGATCATGGCAAAATCATCGCGGAGATTGCCCACTCTCTACCGTACTCGCTATCAACTCTAAGGTTTGTCGATGTGGCATTGCTGAGTGCTGCATGAGTAAAAATCTAGGGGAGCGGATGTTGCATTCACCTCGATAGTCGCATCGAAACAGCGCTAGGCGGGGGGGTTTGAGATCGCACAGAGGCGCAGAATCAAAGGAATCGAAGTTGCATGGAGCTTGGAGACAAAACCATTTATATTCATTGATCGCAAAGAGAACAGTATCAAGGAATGAACACCGCATCCATCATCCGTGACCCACTGTCCGCGGTGTGAGAAAAGTTCGGTCCGTAATCCAACGCAAACCGACATTGCTTGACCTTGTGGCACGACCAGCAAAAAGCCATAGGTCACCCTGTTGTATCCGAATATCATATAACAATCCACCCGGCATAGAGGGGATCGATCTGGCTCCAGGCACGGAGGGTGGAGTTCCTTTCCCTGCGATCTCCCCTTTGCTGGTCTGATGGCGACGTACTGGATCCAGCATCTGCGCGTCTGCGGCCGTTTCGAGAAGAAGGCAGGAGCGCGGGCGACGGCGAGGAAGGAAACCATGGCATAGAGGAAAGCGGGATGTCTCTTGCATCCGCCATGTTAAAATCGGCTTCCACGCCGAGAGTCGAGGTGCTCCAGTTCATGTCCTTCGTATCCTCGAGCGGTAGCGGAGAGACTTGGTTCCCGTTCGTTTTGTTCTTGTTCTTTCTCCTTCCCGAGCAGCTGAAGCACATCACGTCTACCATTTTGCTCCAAAAGCCCTTTCCACCACGAAATCCCTGTCGGGATGCTGTGTCCGTGGCCCCTGTTTCCACTACTGTCGTCACCATCCTGACTCGTCACTCGTCTCTATTTGACCTTCTCTGGCCTCTTGAGAAAGACAAAACAATTCAAGTCCCCTAGAAGCCTGTGTACCACACGACCCCTACAGAACGTCCCTGAGGATAGGCGCTGAAGGCCCTTCCGAGACCGTCGAGTGCTTTGCGGCCCCAGCGACGCACTCGTCTCTCCTCTCTGATAGAATCACTCGGTGCCGAAGAAATCGAGGATGATCTTGTCGTTGAGGAACGGAAGAACTTGAGGGACTTTGTCGAGCTGGAAGATTGCGTGTCTGTCGACGCTTGGGTTGTCCTGCGTCGCGGTTGTGGTTGGGTTTGAGCTTGGACTTCTGAGCAAGTATGTGGTTGATGCTGGGATGGGAGGTGGGATGGGAAGGTGGACATGAATGTCATTCTCTTTGCGCTCTTGCGGCCCGTCGTACCAGGGCTCTGATATTGATGGTTGGTAGTCCTTGGAGGGAAGCTTGCAGTGGAATTCCGGAAGACGGATTCTGCAAGGAAGGGTGCTTGCATAGAAGCTCTTCAGATGGTGATATACATGAAGTGTTTCATCAAGTTTTGGAGTATCACTTGTTATTCAAATTCCCTTTTTGCCACGTAACCTGGAGTGAACACTGATGGACTGTGACCTAACAGATCAAGGATCGAAAGCGACAGGTGCCTCCTTAATACCTGGGAAAGAGTTCAGGTTGACAGCTGCCAGACTAGTGTGGTGATATGTCAGGCCTGACCGTCTCGGCCATACAACACACACGCTCACCTTGTGAGAAGATGATGGGACAACCAAGAACACAAATACAGTAGGAGTCGCAGATCCTCCCACCATACATCCTAAACACAGCACGAGAAGGAAGCGACACGCAAGTCCATTCATGGGGCGGGAATGTTCCACAGTAGTAGTTGTTGGCTCGATTGGGAAAGGGAGCGAATGCCTGGCGGGCTGATTAAGGAAATGACAAGGCGGATGAAGTAAGCGGCCGCCTGACGTGAGACCCAAGTTCAGCAGCACGCGAAATGCCCCATATCCTGATAGGACGGAGAAATCCTTTTGGATAGGGTTTCAGTCCCAAGACTGAGCAAACTTGGGGCCAGAACGCCCTGAGGTCGAAGGGTGGAACGAGATGAGCCCAGAGTGTAACACAATGCGTTGTTCGTAATCCCACAATTGCCATCAGCCATCAGAGGCGTGGACGAGATGATTTTCTTTAGACCAGAAAGAAACGTCCTGGGCCAAAGCTGCAGAGGTACTGAATAGGCCTTCTGGCTTTGACTAAACATTACTCCGTGTTCCAACACCAACTCCCTTCCATTCCATGTTCTGTTCTCGCTCGGAAAACGAATGTAGTAGCAGAGTATATAGATTCCACACAGCAGTTGAATATAATATGGACGCCTGATCGACCCCAAGTGAGAAATTCCTCCCTACATTGTCGTGAATGGTCAGGCCTCTCAAGAGGCCTCCTAATCCATGGAAGCAGAAGATCCGGTTATCACACCGTCGCCAATGTTGTTGAGACATGTGGCATCTATGGGGCCCTTAAGGGTCTACCTGGATTCCGAGGCAAACCTTGGGGATGTCGACTCCGATCGAATACCACGGTTTAAAAAGATCCGAACTTGCATTTTTCAATGAGCTTTCCACGGTCTGAGAAGAAGCCGGCTTGCTTGATGTGCGTAGGCTTCCCCGTCTTCTCATCGAATAGGTTGAAGCCAAAATTGGCCGCATGAGGCGGGGTATAGAGGTGGAGTGACACGGCCGGTTCGTCATTGGAAGGGTTGGATATCTTGTGCAAACCGATCTTGTCTGAGATGTAGGTGACTTCGTTTTCGTGGTAGATGGACTCTTTGACAATTTGTGGCGGGGTCAAGGCGCCGTTCGAATCCGTCTTCTCGGTCAAGCAGGGCGGGAGGGCGTACAGTGTTTCCTTGAGACTTCCTTTGAGGATCTTCATCACACAGTGGGCGTCTGCATGATCGTGTATCGGACTAGACCTTCCTGGATTCCAGACGATTATTAGTAAGTTGGATTTGCCGTTTCCTTCGTCCACGAGATTGCGAGTGTAGTTTCTGCTGAGGTCGGCAAAGGCGTAATGACGCCAGTGGCTTTGCTGGGAACTATATTGTTCCATGAGGCGTATCAAGTCATTTTCGTCCACATCGTCAGAGTTGATACCTGAGGAAGGCCCAAGGACGTCGGAGAGAGCTCGAACGAGGCGGTGGAACTCGTCACAGGGGTTGACCAGGCCGACTCGGTCGTAGTGGTGGGACGAATGGGCTGGTTCAGGCTTGAGGATGTAAGAATCAGCCGTGCTGGGTGGTTGCTGGTATGATAGCATATCGGATAATCGGTGGTGTCTGAAATGAGTAGAAGGGAAGGAGAGGAAGAGATACGGAGAGAAGAGAAAAAGATGATGGAAGGTAGACGAGGTTAAAAGCACGGTGAGAGGGACAATCGAGGCGGTGTGCCAATGAAGCTTCCCTTTCAGATAAGAATGTAGGCCTGCATGCTCAGGACTTGGTAGCGTGTAGGAATGCAGTAGATTCACGTATTTCTCTCCTTTCAGGTACTCGGCAGACTCAGCTGTCCTGTCTCATGACAGGGTGTCGGATGAATGAAAGCCATGATGAGGACGTAATAATATGGCGGGATCGACTCACAAACTCACGGGAATGGCCAAGTGTCTTCAAGACCAGTCCGGAGAGCCGCGCAGCCGGTTCAAACGCGAACCTGTGACCTCGTGTCCATCAATCCTTACCTGTTCAACAACGGTGACGGGCAAGAGCGGGTGATTCGGGCTCGTCGGAGAGCAAAGGATTAGTCCTGGAGGAGGATCGAGATTGGTGGGAGGCCCGCTCAGCAGTTTTGGAGTAGCGAGCCAAAGCTTAAACGAGAATGAGCGGTAGAGAATGCAGATAGCGCGACATGAGCTTGGTAGAAAAGCCAGCGACGACGAGGACGGAGGACGACGATGATGACAACAAGGCTAGCAGACAAGGCTCTGCCATGTATATATAAGAGAGCTAACAGCCCTACTTGGTAGAGAACCAGATATTTGGCTGCTTAAAGCCTGGTGAAGGGAAATTGTCCAGTCTCGAGCGAGTGTGAGCGATTGCGTGATCGAGGCCTCTGCTCTCCGAGTGGCTCTGGTGGCTCTGCGCAGTGGGTGGCGAGTAGCAAACAGAAGAGGTGAAGGCGTGCCGAATTTGAGGGTCTGCATAGCCGACACGTGCTACGTGCCAACCAAAGTCACGGGACCAAAAATGCCAAGAGCTAGGACCAGTCATTAGGTAGGGACCCCAAGGGCAGCCACAAAGGACACTTAGGGCACCAAGCACCCACAAGAGAGCCAATTACTTACCCTCATCCTTCCTCATCGCCGCCCCTCCTTTTCGCTAACCCTATGCTTGCCCTATGCCCGACGCCGTCCATCTGCGGGGCTCTCGTCCACACAATTTTTGCCTCGAACCGCCATGCGGGTGGCGGTTGTACAATAGTATTTCGACAGCCACGGATTCGCATCCACCGTTCTTCAACATTTCACGTCACTAACAACGCAAAGGATTGTTACACAACAGTCTCCTATTGTCCATTTCGACCCCCTTCAAGAGCTGCCATCCCCTCCTCCTCCACTAGCACCCACTGTGGAAATTCGATCCCAAATATCAGTGCCCAGAGTCCTTCAACAACAACAACCCCCCCGTCCCCCCGGTGCTGTCTCAGCAGTAGTTGATCCCCTGCCTCGTTCCCGTCCTCCAGGATCGGCAATTGCCCCCTTCGGACATCGAACTCGGATTGCCCACGATGGCGACAACAGTGGACAAAATCAAGGAGATCGAGGCCGAGATGGCTCGGACTCAGAAGAACAAAGCCACATCTTTTCATCTGGGCCAGCTCAAGGCCAAGTTGGCCAAATTAAAGAGGGAACTCTTGACACCTTCGTCGTCCGGTGGTGGCGGCGGCAGCGGGTTTGATGTCGCCAGAACTGGCGTCGCATCAGTCGGCTTTATTGGGTTTCCTTCAGTGGGAAAGTCTACCCTGATGAGTCGTTTGACAGGCCAACATTCCGAAGCTGCTGCTTACGAATTCACTACCCTCACCACAGTTCCAGGCCAAGTCCTGTACAATGGTGCCGCTATTCAGATGCTCGACTTGCCCGGGATCATCCAGGGTGCAAAGGATGGCAAGGGGCGCGGCCGTCAAGTCATTGCCGTCGCCAAGACTTGCCATCTAATCTTCATTGTCCTCGATGTGAACAAACCCCTCACTGACAAGCGGGTCATTGAGGCTGAGCTGGAGGGCTTCGGCATCCGCATCAACAAGGAGCCCCCCAACATTGTCTTCAAGAAAAAGGACAAAGGTGGTTTGAACATTACAAGCACGGTCCCTCTGACGCATATTGACCATGACGAAATCAAAGCGGTCATGAACGAGTATCGTATTTCCTCGGCTGACATTGCCATCCGGTGCGACGCCACCATTGACGATTTGATTGACGTCCTGGAAGCCAAGAGCAGGAGCTACATCCCGGTCATATATGCGCTCAACAAAATTGATTCGATAACTATCGAGGAACTGGACTTACTCTATCGCATTCCGAACGCCGTGCCTATCAGCTCCGAGCACGGATGGAACGTTGATGAGCTTTTGGAACAGATGTGGGAAAAGTTGCAACTGAAACGTATCTACACCAAACCAAAGGGAAAGCAGCCCGACTATACTGCCCCCGTCGTGTTGAGAAAAAATGCGTCAACCGTCGAAGACTTTGTAGGCCGAGACAACCGTCCTTGGAAATTTCGGTTGCTGATCTTTCACTTAGTGCAATGCAATTCACAAGACAATCGTTGAGCAGTTCAAGCATGCGATTGTCTACGGGAGGTCGGTCAAGCATCAGCCCCAACGGGTTGGTCTTGCACATGAGTTAGCCGACGAAGATATCAGTGAGTCCAACAAGATCCCTGCCATAATCCTTATCCGCATGATGCTGACGCTGTTCACCCACCCAGTCACCATCATCAAAAAGTGACACAGTCAATCCCGGATTTGTTTCACCCTAATAGCCTTGAACGCCTATCAACCCACGAGAAAGCATTGGGATTGAAGCCGCCTCAAGGTTTGAGACCGTTGGCCACGGACCGTTTTTCCGCTCAATCAGGCTAGATACTTCACCATTCCGCCATCCCCGCGTCTTCGGATCGAGAACAACCTATTCCTTAGCCTTCGATCACTGATCAGCATTAGGGGCTAGGAGTACACTGCCAAAATGGGCGGAAGAAAGAACCATGCTGCGGCGATGAGTGTTGACAACCTCGCTTAAGCCCTACCTCGAACGCAACGGCGAGAACGGCTGGGAGGATTCCACGTCGAAACCTCTTACAATGGACGGGCCTCGACTAACGGGGCTCCCGTCTAACCCGAAAGTCCGTCTCAATGTACAAGAAATCAGTGAGGCACTTTGACGTGCCCGCTTCGAACCAGTGCCAGATTTGTTGAAAAAGTCAATCCATGAGCAGCGAAAGAATGTGTAGTACATACACTCCATCGGGCGACCGACGTCATGGCTGAATATTATGCGCACGTAAAGGGCGGCGGGGTGGAAAATGTATCCCGCCTCGTCGCCAACCAATAACAACAATGCAGAGAAAAGAGATGTCGAGAAAGAGCGCCTTTTCACTTCCGCATGAAACAATTTATTGATTAATGCGCGGTTGGATGTCCTAATAGGGGATCTGACAGTGCGGAGAAATTGCACGAAGGTGGTGGTGTGGACTGGAGAGACGACCAGGATCCGTGCTTTTGGGGGGCCTTGGGATTGTTTCTCTGCCCTGCCCTGCCCTGGCATGAGCCCAACGGCCAATTCTCCGCCCGCACGCACGAGCTGCAGGGTCAGGCTGCAAATACGACCGCTCCATGGGGTTATTTGGGAGGCCGCTGAGGGGGTCAAGGCGCATGGAAACGACGTTGGTTATGGAGGGTGAGGGCGGCTTCTGATATGCGGAACAGAGTCTGTCGGTGACCCGGCACCACATTTCCGGCAACCATCAACGTACCTATACCAAGTACAGTAGAGGAGTCGACTGCAGGAGGGAGGAGCTTCCACATCATGTGTCGACGGGTTACGTTGATTGTCCTGGAAGCATGCCCCATCGATGTAACAGTCGAAGTGTTCGCTCTTCTCTTGCGGAAGCGCATTCAACTTCGTCTGCTTGGGAGGGAAATACTTTGGCTGAGCCGACAGAGGGTTTCGATGACCCATTTTGAAGCCCTCCGAGTGAGAGCAGAGCTCAACTGCCCTGAGTGCCCTAAGTGCCCCTGTTTACTTAGTCCATTGTCCGAGATTCTTGCGGGGTGTAAGAGGTAAAGTCCCAATGGCAACCCCGGTCGTGTTTGCTTCACTTGACTCTCCTGAGCTCTTGTTGCGATTTGGCCCTCTCCTAAAAGCGCCACGACCACGCTCGGAGGCTTTCCGAGTCCGCCGTACCTCTACCTAGGGTTCGAGTAAGGACATAAGCTCGTGCGCGTACCGACCTTCTGCTTGAGGCCATCAGAGGCTGGAGGGGTGCCTCACACAGCCGCTTCTCCCATGCAACCTTGTTCTCATGCTAAGCGTGGAACCCTCCTCAACCGTGGACCTAGACCAAGTACTGCAGGGCAGGGTAAGGAAGCCCTGGACAATGCAGGCGCCAATGACGTCGTAGGAGCACGGGGGTGGAAGGGTTACGAGGGTGGGGAGGGTTGTTTCTCGTAGATGATTGAGAGTTGTAGAGATAGGAAAGAATGAAGATAGGATTTTAGGGAAGACTGCCAGAAGGATGTAGTACGGATTATAAACTTATACTTGGTACAGACTGTGTCCATTGTCGAGGAGTGCAGAGTACGCAGGACGCAGTACTTGGGACATAGCAGCCGTAGCAGCCAGCTCTGGGCAATTGAGTGACAAGGACTGACTGCGCCTTTTACCATCTTGACCACCCGAGCCTGCCAAACGTCATTCATTCTCTTCTCTCCAGGGTTTGCAGCTCTGCTCTCAACAGCAGGGAATGATCAGGATGATACAAAGTCCACTACATGATCATTCTCCTTCCACTGGTGCTCGGGATCTACACTCGCCTGCCCAATTGGGCGTCACGATCAGGGCTGGGAGTCTCAGAAACACGCTTCCCCATACCCACTGGCTCCTCCGTCCTATTTGTCCTTTTGGGCATTATCTTGCCGCCGAGTCCTTCCCTTCCTGCCAACCATGACGCCTGGCCCTCGTTTCTTGTGCCTGTTGGCTCCTCGTCATTTCTCCCCAGTGTCTCTGGCGCCGCCCATATTCGGCCAGGGAGGTTGACCAAGGTCGCCCAAGGTCGCCCAAACGAGGGCTGGCGCAGTTGTCATCGTGGAGCCAACGGCGAGTGAAGAGGCACAAAGCACCACTGGGTGGCTACAACCTTTCCTTGATCCAGTCCAATATGAGGATTGGCGAGTTACCTGGAGTGCTTGCTGTCTCTTCTCACTCGCCAAACTCACCCAGCCGGTCTAGGCATGCTTCTCTCCACGGACCCACGCTCGGTCGCACAAGGGACATTTGGATTCGCCTATGTCCTCAGTCCCCCCCCCACGGGTAAACCAGATTCAATAATACACTCGCCCGCTGACCCGTACCGTCAGATTGTCAGGCTTTACTGTACAATACCAAAAACGACAGGGGTTGCCCAGGGAGAGGGCTTTGGGGCCACAGGCTATTCTACACTTTACGCCACGACAATAGTGACGGCCAGTCCCTTAACGACTTGCCCTCAGCAAGAGGGTCGAGCCATGCGATTGTACAGATGGGAGATCCTATGGACCGCAGGGAATCACTTGCGGCCCTGAGATCACCCGCGTCATGCTCGGTAGCTAGCGGACCGTCCAGGAAGGGACGAGGCTAGCCGGAGCGCCGTAGCCTTCGTTGCAGCACCTGCACGCACTCATTCGAGCAGCTTATCCTCGACTCGTCCATTTGGCTCCGCTATAATTCGACGCCGCTCGGTTTTTTTTTGCGAACAGCGTGGGGCTTATGAATCTCGAGTCGTCCTTGAATGGAGAGATGCACGAGAGGGATACAGAAGCACGACAAGCCTACCAGGATTTGGGTTTCCTTGGGTCGTCGTCGAACGAGTCTGCATTTGTACAAATGGTTGCCCGTGCTTTCCTGCTTTGTCTTTCTCATTTCCACTCGGTACCCGTCCCCCGACATCACTGAAAAAGAACGACCCATCTCTCTGAGTGACTAAATTCTCGGCTTGCCCCTCGCCCCTCGTCGCAAATCTCTACCTGGGGGAACTGCGACGCATAAAGGGCCCTGTCCTTCTTCGGGTGACGATCTCGACTCACTAATAAACCACCAATTTCTACCCACCGGCGTTGACGCTACGGGGCACCTCACAGTGGCGTGTCAAGGATTGAAAGAGCAGAAGGGCGGGTCCGGGTGAGAAAGAAGGATTGGCAAGACGGTGCGCTTCACCCTGGGCAAGCCCCGACGCATGCCCATGTTCGTCCTTAAGCCTGCCCGCGAGTCTTCCCCCTCCTCCTCAATGCTAACCCAGTGCTAGCGGGCAGAGTTTGTGAGGGCCGTTCCTTTACCGGGCTGCCGCTAACCTTCCCTAAGCCTTTGCTTTATAGGCTCGAGTACCGCCCCGAGGCTTTTAGCCTCCCACCTGCAGACTGCGGATTGCACTCGGAAGCCCTCCCAACGGAACGACCCCTTCCAAAGCATATCTATACTTTCTTCTCAGTGGCTATCCAAAGCATAGACGTCTCGAGTTGCGTGGGCAGATACAGAGCCACCACGCCTTGTGCAGCATCTTGACCCAAACGAGGACTAAGTAATCGGAAGATAGCCCACACAACAACCCTGCTTTGACCACACCTGCGGCCCAAGCTCACCAAACAACGCCCCCTCGCGCCTTCAAGCAAGCCCTGGTCGACTTTGTTCTCGAGGCCTGTCCGGGCCCCGGTCAAAATTCAACACCAGTCCGATATTAACTCCTCAATTCGTCCAGCTTGAGCTCGCCTGCAGACTGTCTGGGCTTGTGCCTTCACTATCAGGTCTGCTCCCCACACACACCCACTTTCCGACGTTCCCTCTTTTCATATGCTCGTTCTTCCCCCTCAAGCTTGACCTCAGGTCTGCACAGCTCACATCCGTCGGTCTCTGCACACTCTCTGCATCTTGGTCCTTTCTATTTTGAAGGTCTCAAGGCTTTAGGGTCGTGCAAGCTAGGTTTCTGGGATCGCGGGTCACTTGCATTGTGTGAGAACCTCACCCGGGATCAGTGGCATGCATCGCCAAAACATATCAGCGCCTAGTTCAGCATAGTAACACCCGAAGATTCGAATATCGATGCAGGTCTTGTTGAACATGCCACCGGAGAACCAGGACTCGCAACACTCGGGCTACAGCCAGAATGCCTGGATGGGCGTCCCGAACGGCATCCCGAACGGCTACTCCAGCCCTCAAACGACCATCTCACCAATGCAGGAGTTTCCGCAATTCGACTACCACCACCACCACACCACGCCGATACCATTGGAACCGGCTTATCCCATACAACGACCGTCGCCATTTGCATCTTCGCACGCACCGATGCCACCGCCATTGGTGGTGCCTAACAACATTTTGTGGCCAAGTATGTTGGCTAGTCAACCTCAGGCATCTTACCCGCCGCCAATCTTGCCTGCTGGGCCACTCCAGACTCCTTTGTCGGCAGGCACAGGTTCTGATGCAACACCAACCAGTGCCAAAACGAATTCCTCGCGTCGCAAGTTGACTGACGAGGAACGTCGCCAAATGTGCATTGAGGCCGAGCAGAATCCGAGCATGAAGCAGACTCAGATAGGAGGTATGTGCCCATACTCACTTTTGCCGTTCGCTCTGACCCTGTCCAGCGAAATTCAACGTGGAGAGGAGGTATGCTCGCCACACCGCACTGCTGGATTGCAATCCGCGGGCTAATTTTGTCTAGCACGGTATCGAAGATTCTGCGGCAGCGCGACAAATACATGAATCCGCAGCCGAAAGAGGAGAGTGTCAGCCCGAGCAAGAAGTCCAAGGCCAAACTACCGGACTTTGAGAAGACCCTCACCAACTGGGTCCGGAATCAACAAAAGAAAGGGCTGCCCATCTCGGATGAAGATCTTCGGAAGCAAGCTCAGGTCTTCTCATTCAGCAGGAGCGACCAAGCAGTAGTCTCAAGCGCGGACTGGCTTGAGAAGTTCAAACGTAAAAATCATCTCATTGCACACAAGGGTGATGCAGATTCGACCTTGGTGGATTCCAGCTCAACTTCACTGTCGCAAACGCCTCTTGACGGTTCACCCGCGTCGTCCAACGGTCTTGTATCTCCTCCAATGTCAGCGATTGAGGAGCATGCCGAAGAGCCCATGATTAAGATGGAGAGCCACACGGAATTTTTCGACTTTGGAGATGGGAAACCGACGTTCGAAACTCAAACGGAACTTGATCGTGAGCTGACATCAGAATCTATCATGTCACCTATGTCGGTAGAAATGGTGCGGAATGACCAGGATGGCATGGCCATGCTGGAAAGCGCGGATGATGCATTGGGGGGATCTAATCGTCAAAGAAGCCAGACTTATCCTCACGCCCCGAATCTTGGCAATGCCTCACGCCCCTCTTCATCTGGGCAGAACCGACCTGCACTTCCTGTGCGCTCACTGACGACGACAACTGTAGCGGCGGCAGCAACAGGAGAGCCTCGACCTACCGCTATCGACCCCCGGCAGATGATGAAACGGCACAAGAGCGTTCCAGACATCCATTACCCTGAACAGGTGCGTTTCTCATCCATGCAGCCTCCGCCATTGCCACGGTCTGCAGACACTTCACCAATTAGCAATCCAGCCTCACCTGCCGAGGACGATATCATTCGAGCTTTGCATGCCACCAAAGCGTTGCTGGAACAGAACCCGACGGTAGCAGAACCGGACGATTACTTGGCGATTGGGAAATTGATACAAAAGATCAAAGCTCTTCGACCAACTGCACCAGTACTGCCTGGAGGCATGCACCCAATCGATATCATGGATAGTCCTCGCATTTCCAAAAAGAGGACCATTCTGGGCATCTCGACCTAGGTGCAGCGCCGCCGGCGTGAGTGACAGTCGTTGAGAGAATTTCATTTTTCATTGATACCATCCCTTTTGAGGTATCTGCTGCAGCTACGGTTGCAATTAGCATGCAAAGGCCCACAATCATTTATTTACGAAGAGCGTCGAGCATTGGAGGGTGGGAAAATACAGACACGCAAGAGAATGACGAAACATCAGCACAAAGGTCTATCACCAGCAGACGCCCAGGGACAGAGCGTCGATCCAGAAGTCGCATTTGTTTTCACATCCTTGGTCACGAGAAACAGCATCGGACTTCCAGAGAGCAAGATGCCTCTACGATTTTCTCTCTCGGTTCGGGACGCGGCATCCGCCTACGATCGCAGACGACCACTCACATAGAGACTACCCAGCCCCGAGGCGAAATCTCCTTATTCATTGTATGAAGCCATGTATATGTGGGAAGAAAGAGGAGCGTGCAGGCGAGCGATCGAGCCACTGGATGAAATTCATGGAGGAAATTGGGTTCTTTTTTCTAATTTTCTTGCTTCCCTTCTATCTGTCTCTCATCCATTTCGATGGGGTTATCCGATCATGGATCATGTACGCCACCAGTACATGTCAGAGTTTTGTATGTTTTCCATTTCTCTCTGCTTGTATTGAAATTGGGAACTAGGCCGTGGGTGCACAAATGGGGGTGGATTCGGGGGAAGGACATGAGGGAGGGTCAATACGGGGGGTATTGGACCATGAGTGTGTAACTTTCTCTTCTTCCAGCCCTCGCTGGAGGACTCCTTGAACCAGTAACTACGTTTTCCTGTGAACGCGGCAACGTGTAAAAGCAGACATGCATGACAGAGGTGCACATGAAGGGGTCCTGTGGTGTACGGTGTCCGGTCGCATGCTGCGGCATTTTACCAGCGCTATATGTCCGAAGGGGAGCAGCGTCAGCATCAGCGACAGTGCAGCAAAAATGTCCAATGTCGGGCTAGGGGCATATACAGTGGCAGCGCAAGCTTTGGGAGGCATTTTTGAGATACATACTGCTAGCAATGACAACCTCAAACCTCAACCACAACCCACGAAACGTCCAAAAGAACATTGCAGAAGCCCTTGTCCGCCACGTCCATGTCAAGGCGAGACATGCGCAGATCCTGTCGATCACGGGAGATGCTGTCAATGACCTAAAACGCGTCCGAAAACTTCGGATGGAAGTGAGGCTAGCAAGGCTGTGTTGGGAGATCCGTTGCAGGGGTCCGTCTCGAGTCTCGACTCTTCGGCCTAAGTGCCTGCCGACCGCACTCTGCAAGTCGACGACCTCAAGTCGCTTCAGGCATGAGCATTGAGCATTGAGCATTAAGAGTGTCTCGTGGCAACAAGCTCTGTTGCCTTTCCTTCGCAACTCCTGTTCCAGTTACTGACAGCGGCTTCCCCGGCTGGTTTCAAGAACCGACGAAGCCATTTGGGGTACTTTCTGCTGCTCCTCCGTGACGCGTTGCTCCATGGCCAATCGTACGGCGACGAACCAATACTTCTGGCATGGATGCTCAAGGAGAGAGAGACCTGGCATTGAGAAAAGGGGAGGCGGGGGAGGCTAAAGCAATGTGAGCCATCCGAAATATACAGTTCTCTGGTGAACGAGGACGAGTTTCTATTACAGGACAGAAATGAATTGCGCCTTGGGTCGCGGGACTATCAACGCCAATGGCGCTGGCTGACTATAGTCAAGATCCCCCGGCTGTACGAAGTCCCCATCTGCATCTGTCTCCTCTCCCTCGCCGAGAGGAGACAACATCTCTGCTTCCATCGTCTTGAGATTCTTGTCTTGCAATCCCTGCTCCTTGGGTCCGGGTTCTATTGAGCACTCCCCCACGCTTTGTCTCCTGCCCTAGGGCCTTCCGTCTATCATCTTTCATATCGTCACCACGTTCAGATACTACCGCAGGCGAGAACAGCCCACGCACGCCTCAGAGCTTCGCTTCTGCGGCGTACACACCTCTCCGAATAGACGGGAGGACAGTCGCATCGAGGCAAGCCGTGGGTCGCCGACAGAGGAGAAGCCCGGCTGTAACGGCGATGCCAAAAGATAACACAATATTTGTACCAATATCACAGCATCTTCCTGAATCTGCGCTATGACTGGACCATCTCTGTCCACTCATGAGGCTGCAGAAGACGGTGAGCTCAGATTATTTCCAACAAGGGAACTGCTGAAAGGTCTCAGTCTAGTCAGAAGAAAGTTTCTCCATTTCAATTCCTCCATTGGAGGGACTTCGTTCCCGCTTACTAGACGGCGACGCCCCCGGATGACGAATGAAGCTCCCCAAAACGAACCTCGAGCGATGCTCATACCACGCCAGGTGGAGATCCGGGGCCCAGAAGAGCTGAGAGCGGGCTATACATCAGCCTCCCCAATTGAAGAGCTGAGGGGCGAAATGGCCCGGAAAGTCAAATTCTGGCTGTGAGGCATTGCCAATGGGATCAATACTTGCTCGCAACGCCAAAACAAGGTCAGACCCGAAGAATAACAGTCGATCCAGACGCTTGGGTGAACACTGCTGCCAATCGAGGCTTTCTTGTCGACGTGATGCTCACTGTTCCTACTTGAGCTCTACAATCTAAGTGACGAGTCACTCCATTCAACGCGGGCACAAGAAACAGCTGACGTTCTCCTGAAAACGGCTCATCTCACGGACAGGACGTCGCCGACAGACCGTGTACCATTTGGAGACCGCATTCATTTCGTTCTATCGGCTACGCTAGAAAAAGACAACGTTCAGAGGATGTCCTGTCTGGATTGAAGCTTACAGAGCTGAGATGACCGTCTCTCGCTTTTCTCGAGAAGCTACACAAGGTCCAAAGCCTCAAACCTGCCTTGACAGGCCTCTAAATACCCCCATTCCCCAAGAGGAACCCCTGATAGGACCGCCTTTTCGTCCGACTCCTGATATCGTCTCAGTTTCGACGAAGTGTGCAAGAAATCGTGTCTTTCAAGGGGACACGATTTCTTCAGCTGGACATCAGAAGAGAAGGAAAGATAAGCATCCCAGAATAATGACAATTGTTTCAGAGCCCAGACAAGCAAGCTCTTCATTTGAAGGGGTGGATGGAAGCAAAGTGATTGTCTTGATGGTGTTGATGCGAAACCCCCTTCCCACTGAGCGCTCTCAACGAGATTTACCAAAGGCCTGCCTGCTCTTTGCATGCTTTTGTGTCTCTTTCCACTTTTCCGCCGGTCCTGCCTCCCCTCTTTGGCAAAAGTGTTATGACTTTTCTTTCTTGCGGTCCCCTCCTGCTCTAGAGTCGAAGATTGAAAAGAAAAACGAACCAGACTGACATGACAGACTACTAGCTCTGAAAAGCGCAGAGGAACCGTGTGGAGTCTCTGTTTTCCGAAGGATAGACTGGGGGAGAGAGTGAGAGAGAAAAACAAGGCAGAAGAAAAACCGATTGTTCCCAAGCAGCTGTGTTTTCAGCTTCAGAAAGGGGCATAGCCATCGAGAGACGATGTAAATTTGAAGAGACCGCCGTTGGTGCGTTCTTGTCTCCCGGGCTCGAGCTCGCACACTCTGCAGAGGGCGCAGTTAGCAGCCACGTAGGTGACCAACTGGCTCGGGGGCACGATACCCCCTCCCAGTCCCTAGGGTGTGCCTGGTGGAGGGAGTGGGAGTGGGAACGACCCATGGGAGGGGAGGGGAGAGGGAATCTCACTCACCTACCTGCGCCCGGTCTTGGGTCTGGGGTCTCGGTAGGGTCTGGCGTATTGCCCTCAGCGTACCTGAGCCTCAAGACCTAGCAGAACTAATCTCATTCACTTCGTGCCAGGAAATAGTTCGGCAGTGTTGTTTGTCCCTTAGGGGGGTGAAAACAGCCCAGCTTGCTTTGTGTATATACTCGAGTTCCGCGTGACTCTCCCTCTCTCCCCCCTTTGTGCTCGTCTTCTATACCTCAGTATCTAATCCTCTCAACCCAAAAAGACTGCAGTTTCATGCCATCATCACCTTCCAAGCTCCTACAGAGGACAAGGCACACGAACAAAAAGGCACACAGACAGGCAGGGAAAGGAGAGAAAGGGAAAAGACGGGAAATGAGCAAAAGGAGAATAAATCAACGAAAACAAGACATCGGGCAACCACTGTAGTCCAATCCACGGGGGACATGGGGGAGGGAATATAAGAATCTCGATCTTTTTTCCCGTCTCTTTTGCTTTTTTCTTTCAAGTTTCCCAATTGTAGACTTGTAGCCTGTTCCTCTCTACCGCAAAAAAGGGGGTCGAGGATCCTGAACCTTCTCTTCTCCCTCTTTTCCCTGATTCTTTGCCTTTGCCTTCTTCTCTGTGTCTTTCCAGCCACTCTTTTTGATCGTGATGACATATGTATTGCGCTCTAGGTGGGAAGGGGTGAGGATAAAATGGGAGACGGGAGACGGAGACGCATACAAGATAGAAAGAAAAGGATAGGAGAGGAAGGAGATGGCATCGACAGAGAGCGAGGCCCCTATAGCTCGAAAACGTGTAAGTAGAGACGCCGACGAACTTCTTCTCCCTCCCCCTTCTCTTTCTCTTTCTCTCTTTCTCTTCCTCTCATATTTTCTCTTACTCACATATGGGACCAAAGAGATAGAGAGGGGAGAAGAGGCAAGAGAAAGGGAGATAGAGCATATCTGCTCTTCTGCTTCTTTTCCTTTGTCTCTTTTGTTCTGTCGTCGTCCTTGCTCGCTCGCTAAATCGATCATGCTGTCTTGGAGGAAGGGGGTGGGGGGTGGTTGGCTGAATAGGCAGTACAGTACAGTACAGAACAGTCCAAGAACCGCTCATATAAATGTACTTATATATTCATGTTGGACCTGCTCGATCCCGAACTGTGCGCAAGGCGGGGAGGATAGACGCTTCGTGAATACGGGGAGGAGTCTCGAGGATGGTTGGCCTTTTTTTTTGGGCTAGGCTTGGACCAGGATATGTCTGTCTGCGAAAAAGGGCCGTTTTCTTCTGCTTTTGGGTCTGCACACACTGAGGAAATGGAGATGGAGTAAAGTAAAGTAGAGTAAAAACAACGAAAGAGAAGAGAAGAGAGGGTGGCTGCCGGAACGAAGAATGTTCTTAGACAAGCTCTGCGACCCTGTGTCGTAAAAGGTCCACCAGTTACTTCTACAGTCTCAGCTTAGCAAACTCAGGGAAAAGTGAAAGCGACTTCAGTCCAACGGCAAAAACAACAGCAAGATTTTCGGTTCCTCGTACCTGTACATATCGCCCAGATTTAGAACATTGGCCCTCGTCTGGGAACTTGTCCTCCTCTGTCCTTCCTACGCCCAACTTCAAGCTCCATTACCATTAGGCCACTCCTCATCCTTTCCCGCCTCCTTGGATGCAACTAGATCCACGCCTCTTTCAGCCAAAAGCTCAGAGGGCGTCTTATCTTTCATTTCTGGCACAAGCTTCAGGAGAACGTGCTCCAAAATGGCATAGACAAGGTACTTGTTCATCTCAACATCGTCTGTCCACCCCAATAGCCTCTCCTCGACCTCTATCCGCATTTTGATCTCCTCATCTTCCGCGTTCTTGGCGTTGCTGACGGCGAAGAACGTCTTGCCCACAGTTCTAGGGACCAAGGAGAGAATGTCGGAGGCGGCCTTGGAGCGGATCTTGCGTGCCTCTTCTACAGAGGGAGGAGGCGGTGGAGGTGGGCCTAGAGTGTTGTTGGGAAAGATGAGGACGCGGATCTGCAGTAGGAGAGGTGGGATCAGTGCCGGTGAGAAGAGGCGGGTCGAGATTGTGTGATAGAGGAACCTGCAGAAGGAAGATCAAGTTTGTCAGCAAAGACTGCCCACAAAAAAGACATCATTATCATTTAGAAGAGGCAGAGCAACGTTGCGAGTGTGAAGGAGTCAGCGATGTTGTCCACTCGGTTTAATCAATTCTGTCAGAGGGCCATTCTCGTCGCCGGTCGATCCTTGTGGCTCGATGTTCGCAGAATCGCCCTGTCTTCGCGCTTCACCGAGGCGAGGTTTCGGGAGATCGACCCGGTAGACCTCGAGCACCCAAACACCATCACTTCAATGCTGCCCGATTTGCCTCATCGCTGCCCATCAACGCCCCATCACTTGGTACCCAAACACTTCCAAAACTATCCAAGGAGATCCACGTGACCTTGACCTTGACGTCGTTTTGCTGAAGCAGGAGGGACAAGGCGCTGGGCCTCAGGAGGTGCACCGGACGGCGCCGAAAACCGCCCATAGAGGCCGTGCAGATACTGTCGCGAGCATGTGTTCACAGGACTGGCGCTGGCGTGGTTGTTTGCGCAAATCAAGTGCCCAAATTCCTGGTGATCCAGGCCAGCCAGGACCATGGAAAATGTCTGGGAAAAGAGCCCAATGCATCCAGGCGCAGTTCTAGCCCGCGGCAAGTTGCAAGTACGGCTTGAAGTGATGCGCAAACTGCGAGTAGAAACTAGTGTTTCTGCAGGATGCAACAGCTTCGAATGACCAGGAAACTAGGATCAAGGGTCATCAAATCTTTTGGTCCAAATGATGCAGGACTCAGGGTGTGGTACAAGTGCCCACTGTTGAAAGCTGACCAGCCATTGATTTCGAGTCTCGAAGCGCCACTTGCAAAGAAAATTAGGTTGGGGTGGAGTTTGCTGGGTGCAGAATATTGCAAAAAGGATGCCCAAGCCGAAGTCGGTAAGTCTAAGGGTCTCTGGAACTGGAGACGCAGACTAGTTTCCCGTCGAAGTTCGCTCGGGGTGACACAAGAACCCATCCGAACCGTTGACAATTGCAGGGCCGACAAGACTGACACTGACAGATAACAGGTCGCCGTGCGAGGAGGGGCTGGCCGTCCAACATGTTGGGTTGGAAGGCTGTTGTGACGTAAAAAGAATATTGTCTGCAAGGTCATTATCGCAACTCCTGATGAACTCGACTGTCCCTCGGCACGTGCCGAAGGAAGCCGACGACTACCGCTGAGGAGAGTGGGAGGCCGGATTTCATCAGACTCGAATTTAGCTGTGGAAAAGCGCCGTGAGGAGGCCAATCGGGGGCGCAAGCTGGCACCTTTTCGAAAATACCAGAGGAGTGAGGTGTTTCATTGGTAAGCGACCTCAAAAATGGCTCTTTCTGGTGAGATTTCTGCCTTGGTCAAGTTGAGACTTGGACTCGGGGCCAATCTGCTGATTCAGAGTCGAGACTAGCGACTGAGGAAGTTGCGTGACAGCAATTGGTGCTGTCTCAGGGCGAGGGCATCGGGGGGGCAAGTCGACGGAGACGTACCAAGGCCAAAGGGAAGGAGGGCGGGGCCGATCCATGTCGCCCTCCTTGTTCGAAAATTGGCACCATCATTTTGCAGAGAAGCGAGAAAAAGCCCAGTAAATTCGGGCATTCGATTGGCGGCAGCAACTTATCTTTTTGCTTTTTCGGCCGTCTGCCCCGAAGTGGTCGCTTCGTGAGGATCGTCACGATGGTCGATCTTCTCAAAGTAGGGTCTGTCGACGTGGCCATGGCGTTGGCGTATAGTGGCCGAACAACATGTGCGGGCGAACTCCACCAGCAACAGAGAGGAAGATGTTAGGGGGGCATGACCACCACTGACCTGGGCAGTCAGGGAGAAACAAACCAGT
Source organism: Cladophialophora bantiana CBS 173.52 (assembly GCF_000835475.1). NCBI lineage: Eukaryota > Fungi > Ascomycota > Eurotiomycetes > Chaetothyriales > Herpotrichiellaceae > Cladophialophora > Cladophialophora bantiana. Next base: position 2,015,336 of record NW_015971578.1, read on the forward strand.
TGAATCTGGCAAGGCGTGAGGGTCGAGGTCTGTCCAATGGGAGCCTGTATCGAGCCTTGTGACGATACACAAGCGTGACGGTCATTACTCGTAACGGTCGCGATTGGCTGAATATTGGTATCGTCTGGAGGTCCACACCCTCCTGATTCACACAGGGGCATGGCGAGGAAGAGGATTGTAGCCCGCACATGCTGATATCAAGGACCATTGGCTCGCAACAACTCTCATCCATCAGATGACCAGACATTCATGCATCATCCAAAGATAAAAAAAAGATCCTAACTTTGCCGAAGCCCCCGTAGTGAGACAGATGGGAGCATGGGATGGGGAAAACCGATCAAGAAAACACAGGCGAGGCTGAGGGTCAAGGGAGAAAAAGGAGAGCGACGGCACTTACTTGTCCAGCGTGGAATTTGCAGCACCGTACTTGCCCGGGCCCGCGCTCAGAATGTGCTGCCACAACCCTAACGAGCCTACCAGCCAAGGCATGCGGACGGTCAAATCGAGCATGCTAGACATGCAGGAGAACAGCCTGTAATGGATCACTGCTCGCGGGGATCGATGATCGGGGTCTGATATTTGCCGTGTCGATGAGACGGGCGACTTGTCTTTGGACGGCGATGAAGTGGAGCTGTCGAGGACATGATGATGATGATGATGCCGGGTTCTCCGGGGTAGATGGTGCGCGTAAGCCAGGCCGACGAGGATGAACCGCGCCAACTGGTATGCGATGAAGGCGTACTGAAGCAGTCTCCAGAACCACGCACTAAGAGATGATTGGTGCCGGTCTGACGAATAACTCTCTGGAGTGGCCGTATTGGAAGTTAATAGGCCAAACTGCTCCAGACGGCTTTGGCGGCCGTCTGGCTGAAGGATTTTCTGGTCATCGACGGCATTGGCAGGAGACGTATGCGTGGGAGGCGATGTCACTATCTCCACAACCCTCGAGACAGTCCCGTGCAGGAACCACGGCTCACAGACTTTCTGCGCCAGTGCCTGTCCGAGGATGAGGTCGGAGATGATATCGCTCACCAATGTTCTGAGACATGCATTTGCTAGGTCCTCGGTTGGTAGGAGGACGGCCAATGCCCCCTGAACAAGAAGTTGTTGGTAGGCAGACTCGTGGGCTCGTTGCTGCTCTTGCGGGAGGGAAGGGTCGAGGGCTGGATGTGGGTTCAGGGCGTGATAGACTCGTCGGGGATTTTCGCCGTATTGCAGAGCAGCCTGAGCGGTAGTGGCCGTCCTGTAGGCTGCCAGAGAGAGACATGGTCAATACCCGGACGACATAACTTGGCTTTTCATGCTCTTCTGCTCACCAGCAATATGTCTCTCAACCAACACAGGCAACTCGTCCAGTATCAATTCCGTGATGTCAATCTGCCGTATCCTCTGTTCCAGCGCGCGACTGCAATGAGCAATAATCTGAATGACCTCATCCACAAATGCTCTGTCCGGCGTGATCTTGGAGTACCAAGAGTTGACAAAGTCCTTAATGACTATGGCAACGACTGCATAAAGCTGGATATCTACCTCATTGGAACTGGTAAGTGGCGGAAGGTCGCCCTCAATTGGTGCCGGTGAGACTCTCCGATCCGATCCATGGCTTCCATCTGCCACCAAAGTCCTTCTGATCAAGGACAAAGTTGCTCTTTCCGAGGTAGGGTCTGGAGCCACAGCATCTTGACGGGCTCTGCTGGTGGTCGGGGGGGCTCGAGAGGTGGACCGAGGGCCTGAAATGGCCTTGCTGTCAGCGACAGCAGTCAGTTGAGACGACTGAGCGGTGGAGGAGGCCTTTGTTGCTATGGTCGGGAAGGGTGGTATGGAAGGAGAAGAACTTGAGGTGGTCATGTCAGGACCATGGCGTGGAGGAGCATTGCGCAGGTCTTTGTAGTTCGGTCCTCGAGCGTAGTGTGATGTTCCCGCTGGCCACGCTGGCAATGCAGGGGCAAGCAGAGGTTCGCTCACCGGTTTAGATGACTGAAGGGGTGTCAAGAGGATGTGTCAACGTATGATTGGTGGATGGGGAATTGTCAAGGCTGCGAACGAGAAGGAGGTGGACGAGTGGATGAGTTCTCGGGAAAAGACAAATTAGAGGCACCGCGAGAGGGAGCGGTGCGGGAAATGCTCGGCGCACCTTCCTATATAGGCCCTATATCAAACCAGGGTGACGGCGACGTCCATGTTGATATATGGAGTCCTCCCTCCAGGTAATGAATCGCCTCGCACAAGTGCTCTCTTTCTTTGCATCTCAACATGGGCGAGGATATGGTTTCCTCTTCCAGGCTCCCCGTATGGCTCGATTGCGATCCTGGTAGGTGAACGTCCAAGCCTCGTGGCCCCCTTACTCATTGCCCCCGAACAGGTCATGACGTGAGTTGCGTTGGTTCATACCTCTCAATCTAAAGATGCTCATAGCTCCTTCTACTTCATCAGGACGCCTGTGCTCTCCTGTTTGCGGCTTATCACCAATCCCTCGATCTCATCGGGGTCAGCACGGTGCACGGCAATGCGCCCCTATCTAAATGTACATTCAACGCTCTGAGTGTTTTGGAAGCGATCGGAAGACCCGACATCCCTGTTTTCCCCGGCTTGTCGCGTCCATTCTGTCGTACCGTTCATACCGCTCCTGATATTCATGGTGCGAGCGGGTTGGCCGGGACAGACCTTCTTCCTGCACCATCCCGTTCCGCCTTGACGCACTGCAGTGCCGTCCTCGAGATGCGTAATGCGCTCCTCTGTCAACCTAAGGGCGCACCATATCTCGTTGCAACCGGGCCCTTAACGAACATCGCTCTGCTCTTCACCCTCTTCCCGAACGTCGCCGAACACATTGCCGGCCTCGCCATAATGGGAGGTGCAATCGGGTCAGACTTCACCCACGTCTCGGTACGTTTCCCTTTGCTCTGGCCGCTGTGGTCAACGACTGAGGCTACTATATATTTTGCACCGCCTGAAACCTCTCAAACCGGGACTCTTTGACCCCGACCCTTCTCCAGGAACACCGCTGACATCAGGAACTACTGCGAAGATGGGCCAACCCTACCTCGACACCACTGGCACTAGCCACGCCAGATCTGGGAACCGCACGCCCTTTGCAGAGTTCAATACTTGGGCAGACCCGGAATCTGCACGTTCGGTCCTTCAAAACCCACTCTTGAAGTCGAAGACGACTCTGATTCCCCTAGATGTGACTCACCAAGCGTACGCAACCCCGGAAATCCAGCGCATGCTATTGAATGGGATAAACGGACCGACGAGGCTGAGGACGATGTTTAATGAACTGCTCATGTTCTTTGCGCATACCTATGCTGAAGTGTTTGGGCTCACTGACGGACCGCCTCTGCATGATCCACTTGCGGTCGCTGTGTTGCTGGAGAACCATCCAGATCCCCAGGTTAGGATCGACTTCAACGATAATGATGGCGAGAGATGGGACGTCGATGTCATCTTGGAAGGGGAACAGACTGGAAGGACAGTGGTGACAAAATCATCGAATGGAGAAGGTGTGAGGATTCCAAGGACATTGGATTTACCAAAGTTTTGGCGGACATTAGAAGAGTGTATGGCCAGGGCAGATGAGGTTAAAGGCTATGTGAAATGAAAGCCTACTGGACGAGTCACGACATTCAAGGGATGAATAAGATCGGAAAGAGGGATCCACGGTACCCAGAAGAAGAATAGATAGTAACTGGAATTCGGACAGAGTTGTTGTACAAGAATGCAACCAGGTACTACTTACGCTACCAACATTCATGTGATATGGTAATGTCCTGTCACGTTACACTGCCTTTCCCAGTGCTTGCAAGCCCTTTCGAGTCCTGAGTTTCGTCTTCTATACTACTAAAAGTAAATTTCCACGAATCCATCGATAGCAGCTTCCTCCGACAAAGGCTGTTTTGGGATCTCGTGTTCATCGTTGCAAGCTTCGTCACCACAATTCACGATTTCTCGCCTCGCTTTTCCCTCCTGTGTCAGTTTTGGGATCTTGACATGTCTCGCCTCCCTAAGGAATTGGAAAAACCGGGGACATTGTCTCTTGGCCCTAACTTGAGAGCATACCGAAAAATTTCCGCCTCTGCCGTAGAAATTGTTGCCATCAGCATCTTGAAGATCCATTTCTTTGGATGCTTTGTCTCGAAGAGCTGATTCCCAATGGCTTCTGAGTGTTTGTCCCTCAGCCCTACACCGAGTGTGCCCATATCAGGCAGATCCTGCAGCGCTATGATGACCGCGGGCGCCACGGAGGCATTTGACTTCAGCTATTTGAATGCGACATGCAAGCGAACAGGAATGGGGATCTCTGCAGTCGTCATCGTCATGCCTTTCTCTGGAGTCCCATCACTATCGCGGCCTTCCCCCTGGTCCAAGTAATTAGCGCAAAGATCGCTGTGGATGCTTTCTTACTTCACGACCGTATCTTTGGATCTCTTCTTGAAAGCACTCATCTTTAGTTTCAAGTGTGTCAAGCCACGGTGAACCACTCTCTTTCGTACCTGCAGAGACCTTTGGGCTTTCATCAACATTGGCTGACTTCACCACCTCGTTCTTTGTGATGCGTCCGTGCAGGACTCGGTCTTGTGCTGGCCTTGTGCTCTGCGTCGACTTGTCGAACTCTTCCACTATTGGGAGGATCCTGCCCGGAAGAGCTCCATCCGGCCATTTCCTCCCATGTGTGGGAGCTCGCCTCAACGGCAACATTATGTTGGATGCTTGAATCAGCTCTCAAATAAGTGGCGGTTGCTGAAGCTTGTTGCCGAAGAAGTCGGCGTACTCTGAGATGACAGATAATGAAAATCCAAGTCTCGAAAGAGAAATAGTATAGGCATTCTTATGAATAGAATTGTCTTTTCGGAAAGCAGGCAGTCAGTGAATGCTCTTTTTCGTTGGGTGCGGAGCCAGTTATCCACTCAACCGCCTTGGAAAAGTCACGATTGTTGAGGCAGCGGCCCGCTGCCTTCACCGTTAAACAAAGACCGTGTATTCTCTGCTAGACGTTCGCTACCTGACAGAGTGTGAATCTGAGGGGTAGGTTGGGTACAGCTCCAGTCGCTGTCGCCAGCGTTTTTGGGCCAGTTATCCAGGACGCGGGTAACACACATTTTGCGTTCTTTGTAAGATTTTCTCAGATTTGATGATTCTGCCTCTTCGTATGTGCTCGCAGAAAGTGCTCGTTGCAACATTCCGAGCCAGCTACTGTAACCCCGACCAGGTATGTTGCTGGGGTTATTCGCGATGTCAAGACGTTCAAGGAGATTGATGATCTTCAGGCCAAAGGCCCATAATTCCCTTCTGGAGACAACACTCGCTTTGGCCGACCTCTCATCCCATTGCTTGTAGCCTTGCTTCACCCCGTTGATGAGAACTTCAACCACGTCTGGACCTTTTGTACCTGCCCCTTGCACCCACACGGCAGCAACGTTGCTCGTTTTTGATTTTGATTGCTTCGAGTCGACGGAAGTTTGCAGTCGTCTCTCGAACGCAAAGCGTGGAAAATCCACAGGTAAAGGCTCAATGGCGAAGAAGAACCCAGTGGCTTTGAGGGCCGATAAGCGTCCTTCCGGCCCAAATGCACGCTGGTAACCTGTGGGATTATATTGATCAGCGTAGACCACAATACTTTTAATGTAGGCATTCGGAGTCCTCTCTATGAGCAGGTCAGCCGGGAAAGACAGGATACTTGTGAACTGCTTGACAGCGAGCTTGTCTGAGCAGGATTTGGAACCACTTGGTTCGGCATCTGCCCGTGCGGGCTTTCGACGGACATGGCCCAACTGGGAAAAGTAGCCCCGGCCTTGCAGGAGAGTGGTAGTATTGCTGTCAACCGGCCATGGCGTTGCGTCGCCAGAAGGAAAAGAGTCCATCAAGATTTCCATCGACGCATCACCACACGGAGCCACAGTAGTGAAGAAGTGAATGATCACATTGTCTTTGAGTCTGAATGGGCAATTTTGAACCATCCCAGCATCGTCTTGTAGAGAGAATTCAAGGTAGGGCGATTGATGAGCCGGGTCTTGAAGGATTATTTCGAGTTCTGAAAGTATCCAGTGGTTGAATCCGCGCAAAGCCAGAATCTCGGCATGAGAGTCGTGGACTACAAGACCCTGGCATCTGGGCAAGGCAGTAGCTGAGAGGCACTTGGTTCCCGTGGCTAACGAGACACAAGTCAGACGCGGATGCCGCCCTTCCTCTTCCAGGACCACTGCCGACATTGGTGTCCATTCGGTCTTGTCATCTGATAGAGTGCGCGGTTTGCATTTTTGAGGCAGGGAGTTGAAGGTAGATAGCGCGAGATGTGCCACGCGTTCAGCTAGGGGATTCATAGAGGAAAGGTTCCCAGGAGTTGAGGAGTGAGAAGGTTAGCTTCTAAAGTTGAGATCCTTCCATAGCTGTCCAGTCAGGAGCATGGAGGAATAATGAGCGCAATGCACCGTATCAATTGGATAGAGAATTTGCAGCCCTGCGAAGGTGGAGCCCAATATCACATCACGTGCATCTATGGAGCCTAGTTTTGTCACGTGCGAGATCCTGGAGGCTGCCCGCAGTCGTCGTTATTGTTGTTGTTACCCAGTATTGTCGCCGTCATCGCCATCGTCCACTTGACCTCCTCGCCTCGTATATATGTTTGGAGGCTTCTTGAAACTGATCTTTGATTCGGTGGTGTTGAGAGATAATCTTTGTCATTGCGTCAGACATCACCACCACCGCCACCACCACCACCATCCTGCCAGCCACTCGCTTTCCTGCGGTGGCCGGCCCTGCCTCTAAAATATTCTCCCACTGTGGCGGTGCCTCTTTGTTTCCAGCGGAGCAACCAACTGACAACTGGCACCGGGTGAAGGCCGCCATGGAATCTGGAACCCACTGTGTGCCACTACGAGGTCCAAGACTTGATGGGCGACTAGTTCATTTAGCCTATTCGACCCGCGACCCTCGACTCGACCTTCCTCCCGTGACCCTCCCTCGACTCTCGACTCTCGACTCCTGCGGCATCCTTATCCTCCTTCCTCATTCTCCCGCAATAAGCCTGTCTTTCTCACAAGTCACAGAGTGTTGAAAGATCGTTGGTAGCTTGGCACCAGGAGAGCAGAGAATTTCCACCAGAATCCCCCAGCTCGACGGTGGCTAAACGCCCCTCAATCAACATCATTGCTGCAAAGGTCTAGGCCTTCTTCATCCTCTGGTCAGATGCCCCGGCGATCTACAAGCACAGCAATCGAAGGGTTCTCTTTCAAATAAAAAAAAATTAACTTGCTAATACCCCGGGGGCGCCTTTCCCCCCATTTTGGGGAGACGCCACGGGCGAATCCACACTTGGACCGCTGAGTCGCTGACCCGCTTCTCACTTTCCCACATTTTCGCAACCCGTCGGACTTCGCCATCAAACTGCCTACTACACCTTTCACTATCTTATTACCAACATCCCCCTTCTTCAGCCTTGTCCTTTGGAGCCGCGGGCAATGAGTGCATCCCATCTAGTCTGATCCCCGCCCAGGCCTGCTTGGACGCACTGACTTCTCATCAACCTGGTCTACGCTATTGTTGCAACCTCGGCTCCTCTGCCTTCCGCCAGTCTGACAATGTGGCGCGTGTAAAGCTGTCATCTCAACTTGAGGACATGCCGTCATCCATTATTTGGCTCTTCTCCACGCGCTTTGCATCATGTCGAGTTCATCAAACCAACTAGGCCAGCCTCGAGGCGAACAGCGAAGTAACCTACTTTCGAGTTCCGCCTATATCATGTCGGATGCACGTAACCCCCGCGGCGACAATTTCGCTCAACCTCAGTCTAACACATCCGTCTTCGACACATCATCTCCCGGTTCCATTGATTTCAACTTTCCCTTTGGTGGGAGTCCTCATGGTAGCAGCAACAGTGGCATTGATGCTCCGCCAGACGTTCGCTTGAGCCACGGCCAGGGTTTCCCGGGTCGAGGCTCCATGGTGGGTTATGTGTCGGGCAAAATTCCCAGCCCTCAACATCGCGCCAGTTTAGCTAGCATCGATTCAGCCTTTGACCATGATCTTTTTGGCGCCGTCGCGTTGAGTCAATGGGCGCCCAACTCCGGCAATCAGCCACCCAGTAACGCAGACTCGTCACCAAGAAAACCACCCAGCACCGCTGAGCAGGAAAACAAAAAGCCGGCTGACGAGGGAAAGCCGCCAGCATGGAGCGAGTTAAAGACGAAAGCAGGCAAGGAGAGGAAACGCTTGCCGCTCGCCTGTATTGCTTGTCGCCGAAAGAAGATCAGATGTTCGGGCGAAAAGCCGGCTTGCAAACATTGTCTGCGTGCTCGGATACCCTGCGTCTACAAAGTCACGACCAGAAAAGCGGCACCTCGGACGGACTACATGGCCATGTTGGACAAGCGACTGAAAAGGATGGAAGACCGTGTGATTCGAGTCATCCCAAAGGACGAACTCCCAGATTTGGGCGCCACTGGCCGTGGATCAGTCCGTCCCCCTCTCCCGGGACAGGCTCCGAAAAAGGACAAAGACCAGCCCAAGAAGCGCTCCGCAGACGAGGCTTTCACACAAGAACTCAACGACTGGCGAAGTTCTCGAGAGAAATCTACTTTGCTCGACCCCACGGCTGGGCTACGTAAACAGCGCGAAGGTGAGAACAAGCTCTTTATCGAAGGCTCCGAGTCTCTTCCGCCGCAACACATCCAAGAACATCTCGCCGAAGTTTTCTTTGACTGCGTCTATGGTCAATCCTACCTCCTTCTGCATAAGCCCAGTTTCATGCGCAAATTGAAAGCTGGAACAATCCCACCAGTCCTTATCTTGGCCGTGTGTGCCATTTCCGCACGCTTCTCGACCCATCCGCAAGTTAGCACGGAACCGGCGTTTCTCCGTGGAGAACAGTGGGCGACTCCCGCTAGACGGATCGTGGAGAAACGTCACTATGAGCCCAACATCACCATTCTCACAGCAATGCTTATGTTGGGTCTCCACTACTTTGGAACCTGTGAGGGCGGATTGTCGTGGTCGTTTGGCGGGCAGGCCATGCGAATGGGGTATGCTTTGCAATTGCACCGCGAACTCGACCACGATCCCCTCGGTCGAAACCAAATCGCGAATTCAAACGAGAACAAGAAAGGCCCCAAGCCACCCGAACTCTCCTTTACAGATCGAGAAATCCGCCGTCGAACAATGTGGGCTTGTTACCTGATGGACACATTCAACTCGTCTGGTACTGAACGTCCCTCCTTCCTCAACGAAGACTACTACCAAATCCAACTGCCAATCAAAGAATCGCATTTCCAAATGGAGGTCCCCGGTCCCACGGAAGATTTGTACGGCAACGTCCCCATGTCCAACAGTAAATCGTCGCTCGATAACACCGTGGGAGACGCCGCCGCAGAGGCAAAATCAAACATGGGGGTCGCAGCGTACATCGTCCGTGCCGTGGTCCTCTGGAAACGCATCGTCAAGTATCTCAACCTAGGGGGTAAGGAAAAAGATCCCCATCCTATATGGGACCCCTTATCCCAATTCGCCACTTTACAACGGCAAATCTCCCAGTTGAAATCGTCCCTTCCGGACGACATAACCTACACCTCGGAAAACTTCGCTACACACATCTCCGAACGTCTCGCGAACCAATATCTCTTTCTTCATATCGTCCTCGCGCAAACCTCCCTCTTTCTCCACCGCTTCGCTATTCCCACCCAACCCAGCCATAGACCCCATCATCACTACTACACCCAACAAGGCATGCCCAAAGCTTTCCTCACAACTTCGGCCAACATTGTCCTCGAATCCGCTTCGCTTATCAGCAAACTCATCGCCGACTCGACGGGCCACACTTTGACCGTTCCCTTTGCAGGGTACTGTGCATATGCTGCCGCAACAGTGCACGTTTGGGGGATATTCTCCAAGAACTCCGCGCTCGAGCAACAGAGCAAGGAGAATTTAAGGCATAACTACAAATACCTCACCAGGATGAAACGGTATTGGGGCATGTTTCATTACATGGCCGAGTCGGTGAAGGATATTTATCGCGCTTTCGCCGACGCCACACTTCGTCACGCCCAGGCTCGACCGGGATCGAATGGAATTTCCGGTTCTGGTGTGAACCTCTTGCGCAGACATTCCTCCGCCACAGGAGGGAGCGGGACGCACACGCCGATGGACTTGGATGCGACCGCGGCGCTCACTTCCAACACGAACCCGCCTTCCCGCTCTGACACTCCTGCTGACCCTAACAAACCGAAATCGGAACAGGACAAATCTAAAACGATGTTTCAATACGGCGACTGGTTCGATAAGTACCCTCACGGTGTCTCCGAAAGTGAATGGGAAAAGTCGCATCTGGAGTACCGCAGCGAACACGCCCAGGGCGGCGCGGAGGCAGTCATGTCCCAGAGAAGTGATTTACAGTCAGTCGAAGAGTTTTTCGCGAGTCTGAGTCCGCCGTCTAAAGCTGATGACGGTAGTGGCTTGGCTGGAAGAGGCAAGAAGATTCCAAGGAGAAGGGGAAAAAGTGTGGCGGAGAACAAGAAGATGGATAAAGAAGGGAAGGGAGAAAAGGGGAAGGGCGACACATCATCAAGTTCTGCCGCGGCCGCTACCGCCGGAGCTGGGGCTGGAGCTGGAGCTGGAGCCGGTACGGGAAGCGGTGCTGGGAAGGACTCGCAAAGACGGCAATCGACGTCCCAACAACTGCCTGGACAGCGTCTCCCAACCACAAGTGCCGATCTCAGCCTGAGCCTTAACCTCAATCAACCTTTTGATCTTTCGAGCTTCGACATAACATCTCCATCGCTGTACCAGAACGCTCAATTCCCGGACCCTTACACCTACGGTGGCTCCCCGACATCGCCACACTACAACAGCCTCCATTTCATATCCACCTTGCCGGCAATTGATAGACAGATGGTCTTTGGCGCCGCATACGCCGGCATGGACCCTGCCGGCACGGGCAATAATAGCGGCAACCAAAACACTTCCTCAGGACTCAACAATCTCAACTCGCCTTCGGTGGGAAACTATGGGAGTACCAATCCTTGGGATCAACTCGATCTCACGACGTACGGATTTAATGATCCCTTCGCAGGAGGAGGGACAGGGGGGATGGACACGAGTTCCTCGGCATGGTTGTTGCCGTTTAATATTGAACCACCAAATTTCGGAGCCAGTGGGATGGAGGAATTTGGAAATACCGCGTTGGATGGGATGGATTTGAGTGACCTTGGCCAAGGAGGAAGTGATGTTGGTGGACAATTTGGTGGAGAGCAAAATTCGGGCAACACATGAAGTGGACAGTCTCCAGGGTCGACCGAGCAAAACCGAGAAAGATTGACCCTAGTGTGATGATTATGTGGAGCGACTCGACCGGGGACTGTCCCTTGGTTGCAGGGTAAAAGTTCGATTCGCTTCGCGTGGACATTGATCTTTGCGCAGCCGGGAGTCTGGGCAGTATATGTTTGCTACCAGTCTCACAGGCACGGGAGCACGGCAAGTCTGATGTTTTGGGAAGTGCAATAACACAATTTACTTTTGTGGACTTGCTCAATCTTCCCACTCTTCGTCGAGCTGGTCAATCAACCTATTTTCGTCGTCTGCGGTGCGGCCTCGTCCGTGTCCCCGTTCATCGACGCCCACGCGGTGGTAGCCTCGTCGACCGGCGAATAGTTGGGTGAGTCCCCCAGGCATCCTTTGGGTGCATGAGGAGAACAGGATAACAAACATATCCTATATTCACAGACGGAATCATGAGGTTAGCCGCGGGTAGTCAAGGCAGGTCCGACTTCCAATCGTAATCTCTTGTAGCAGACGCATAACGCTTTCGACGCGGCCCACAGAAGAAGGGTCTCTGTAGATTGCACAGTGTGTAAGGGAACATGACACAGCTGAGTGGACAAGCAGAGAGGAAAGAAGGGGAAACACATACCGAGAAGAAGCCAAAGATACTCGCCCACATTGCATGGTTTGGCAATTGCCTCCAACCCCTCTGATGCAGTACATTTCGCTGATAGACGATCCCCCCAATGAGATAGACTAGTAGAGCAATGCCCGCGATCAGACCAAAGACTGCGCCAGGTCCCAGTGTTCCCTTTTCTCCGGACTGCGTCGTGCCACCGCAAGCATAGCGAGAGCGGACTTCAAAGACGTAGGTACAGTGGTCGGGAGAACCAAGGAAGGCGACAGCCGGACGGGTGGAGAGAAGGGGGGATGTGTCGCAGATGAAGGACAGGAGGGTCGATTTCCGTCGCTTGTTGACTTTGTTTGCAACTAGGTCCGAGTCGATCGGGTGACCATCCTCGTCGAGGTCGGGACAGGGCGAGCCCATGGTGTAATTGAGGACGAGCTTCTTGCCCCGAAAGAGAGGCTGGTCGTTTTGCTGGCCAATGCTGTAAATGTCCCCGCGGGAGTCCTTGTAGTAGGCCGAGATGTTTCTCAGTTTGCTAGTAGGAATTCCCTCGACATCTCCCAACTTCTCCACGACTGGGCCACAGAAATTCATGGTGAAATTTGCGGGATAGTCAAATCCTTTGGAGTGGTACGACTCGTTACTGGCGGCCTGGTACTTCGTGCCCTCGAGGGTCAATTGTAGAGGGCGAAGGTCGAAGAATGAGCCGGTTGAAGGGGAGTAGATGGTACATGGCTTCGGAGGGGGTATCGATTCGGTCGCGGCGAGACTTGAGGGTAATGATGACAGGAGGAGGACGAAAGACGTCGAGAGGTACATGGCTGGTCAGTGGTATAGGAGATTGGAAGGCAGAGGCCTATTGAGAGTTGCTCTGGATGATCTGGAAGAAATGGACCAAGATGGCGAGTTGGAACCAGTCACCCGGCCGGCGCAATGCAAGTGAATGCTGCACACAATACTCGGCACAACCAGTTGGTACGTTGGTTCTGGATTGAGATGAAGAGAGAATGATCGAAAGGGGGAGTCGTAGGGGCAGTCGCAAGGGCAGCCTACAATTTCAAACATAAGCCTCAGCTGCACGGCGGGCCTGTAAGATTATGGGCGGATGGACCGAGTAGGAGATGCAGGAGCAAGGAAGGACGAGGGCGTGCAGTGCGTTGCGTGTTTCCTGCGGATCCACGGGGTTGGGCAGAGGCCACAGACTCGTCGACTTCGGTCGCCTAAAAAGAACCCAACGCCATCGGGAATGAATGCACATCTTGCAAAACATGTCGCTCATGCGGCAGGCCCCCCAGACACCGAGACCGTGGTCCATTACTCGGCACATTCGAGATATTATTTCCATTTAACTCCTCCATATCAAGGTGAAGAAGGTCAGGGAAGGTTCAAGCTGCCGAAGGAGCATTTTCCGTGGCGCGACCACGCAACGCGTAACCCGCAGCACGCAGCGCGATGGCTGCGCCCAGCTTGCCGGTCATGATCTCATTCGGCTGGTCGACATCCCGGCCCTGTCACTTTTTCTTCCCTGCTACAATCTCTCAATAGAATGTCCCTCGTTTGATCTCTGTTCTCCCTCTCTGCATTCTCTGACCTTTCCTCTGTCTTCTTGTACTCCCCTTCTGCCGGGTCTGCTTGGGTCTGCAGCGAACGCCGTTGCAAACCTGTCCAATATGACTGTCAAATCAAAGGCGGATACAGCACCAGAGGAAAAGCATGGCTATGAATTCGGAGGACCGTAAGTTGCTGCAATCCATGACCGTTTCGGAATGCCCCTGTATTGATGCTTGTGCAGTCTGGGAGCTGCTGGGATCGTCTTCGGCCTTCCGATCCTCATCTACGCCACCATCTTCCTCTGCAACGACGTCTCGGGCTGCCCTGCACCTGCCTTGCTGGATCTGAGAACCTTGACCCTGGAGAAATTGAAGAGACAGACACCCTGGCCGGAGAATGGGCTCATGGGGTTGTTCGATCCGAACGTCATTCTGTGGGTTCTGGCATATTATGGCCTCAGCGTGGCTCTCCAGTTGTTTCTGCCGGGCGAAGAGGTTGACGGCACACAGCTGAGCACGGGTGGAAGACACCATTACAAGTTCAACGCCTTCAACTCCGCTGTCCTCATGCTTGCCGGACTTGGCATTGGCACCGCAGTTCAAGGTACCAGCTTTGTGGTCTGGGATTTCATCTGGGACAATCTGCCCCAAGTTGCTACTGCAAACCTCCTCGTTTCCTGTGCTCAAGCCGTCTATGTCTATCTGGCGTCGTTCAACGTCCCCAAGCCAGGTCAACCAAACCCGGAGAACAGGGAGCTGGCCAAAGGAGGGCACACGGGGAATATGCTATATGACTTCTTCATCGGTCGTGAGCTGAACCCACGCGTCACCCTGCCGCGTTGGATCCCCATAGCTGGCGGTCAAGTGATTGACATCAAAGTCTTCAACGAGATGAGACCAGGTTTGCTAGGCTGGATCATTCTCGACCTTGCATTCGTTGTCCATCAATACAAAGTACATGGATTTGTCAGCGATTCGATCATTCTGATCACCTTTTTTCAATCGCTATATGTCATGGACGCCCTTTACATGGAGCCAGCCATTCTGACTACCATGGACGTGACAACCGACGGTTTCGGCTACATGCTCGCTTTCGGCGACCTGACCTGGGTTCCATTCCTGTACAGCCTACAAGCACGCTATCTCGCCGTTTATCCGTTGACCCTTGGAATTAGCGGCATTGCTGGCGTCCTGGGTGTTCAAGGTCTGGGATACTACATCTTTCGGGGGGCAAACAATGAGAAAAACCGATTCCGTACCAATCCCAACGACCCCCGCGTCTCCCACCTCGAAACCATGACCACCGAGTCCGGCTCCAAGCTTCTAGTGTCTGGTTGGTGGGGTCGTGCGCGACATATCAACTATTTGGGTGATTGGATCATGTCCTGGAGCTATTCTCTCCCGACAGGAGTTGCAGGATACATCATCAACAAGTATCAGAGTCCTGTCACCGGCAGTGTGACCAGGGAGGTGGTACAAGGAGACGCACGCGGCTGGGGAATGATTTTTACATACTTCTATGTTATATATTTTGGCGTCCTGCTTGTACATAGAGAAATGAGGGATGAAGAGAAGTGTCGGAAGAAGTATGGAAAAGACTGGGAGCGCTACTGCAAACGCGTTAGGTGGAGAATCATTCCGGGCATCTATTAGAGAGAAAGAAAGATGCGCTGAAAGTTTCGAACCAATCTCCATCGAGTCTCCAGACAGTTCCCTCGTACCAGCTCTCTATCAGTTTCTCCCCGTCTGCCCGAGCTTCTCCAGCGCCTTCGATCGGATAAAAACCCCGTCTCGCCCAAGACGAGCTTCTTCTCAAGTACACCATTAGAACCCTGGTTCAGTCATCTCTCCGTTGGAGAAGGAATGTTCCTACCTATCTCTAGTCAACGAAAGCCTGAAGTTTTGGCCCTCACGCAAGGCTGCGAGACTCTTCCCCGACCTACAGAGCGTGGGACTCGTTTCCGAGGGGCGGGCATTTAGCTTGCTCCAACTTATCTCTCGTATCATGTGGCCAGGAGGGTCTTCAACTTTGCATAGGCTGCCACTCTTGGAAGCTGCCGCGTCGCCTGTCGTTTCTAGCCACGAGGAACGCCAAGTGCATGGTCACTCTTGCCCTGGACGACGCCCGGTCTATTCATACCGCTCGGCCAATACAATCACACATGACCTGTTCGCTTCGAAGCTCTTGTCTCCAACACAGGGGGCTAGATCATGGCAGACTCCAGGTTTCTCGAGTTGGGCTTGTGCTGGCCTGGGCAAAGGAGACGAGAACGGGTCATGGTAAGGCCTAACCACGAACAGACATTGGATTGGTCCAATGAGGAAAGGTGGGGTAGGGATATTCCCCAGGTTTTGAGAATTGGGCCCCCCGGATTTTCGACAAGGCTCTCTCCACTCTGCCCCAAATTCTTGATATACAGTCCAGTCCGGGAGCTTGGTTTGAGGTTCGGAGCATCTCAAAGAGCTTCTTGTGGTCGGAATCTGCAACACCATCGCCCTCGAACCATTGCAAACGACATAAAGCAACGATGGGGTTCGGCGTGTTGGAGGCGAACACCACTGCGCACGTTCCAGGAACTGTCCTTCTGGACCAGCAAGCTGCCCATTCTGAGCATCAGACGGGTCGTTTGAAACATGGAACAGGGAAGAATGCTCATATTGTTTTGGCACCACAGCCTTCCGAGGACCCAAACGATCCATTGAACTGGTCGTCTCTCAAGAAGCATATCGTGCTGGCGATTATTTTCTTTGGCGTGATCATCCACGGCGTAGTTCCGGTAGGCGATGTTCAGGAGCTCGAAAATGTGGCTCTGACTGACAAGCTGTGCAGGGACCGATTCTCAATGCTGGCATCATTCAAATCTCCCTGGATCTCAATCGCTCTCCAACCGATATCGCCAAACTTTCCGGCTATTCTCTCCTCGCGACAGGGGCCATGGGTCCGTTCGCCTCTGCCCTGGGTCGAAAATACGGCAAACGACCCATGTACGTTTTCTCATCTTTGATCGGCACAATCGGAATCATCGTCTCCGAAGTAGCGTCGGGCTACAACACGCTGCTGTCAGGTCGGGTTCTTCAAGGAATCGGCATCGCTGCGTACGAGTCTCTCGCGGTGGCGTCCATTGGCGACATGTTTTTCGTCCATGAGAGAGGGCCACGAGTTGCTGTCATCATATTCCTTTTGGCTGCCATATCCAACGGAATCTCCATTATTGCCGGCGTGATCACTGATCATCTTGGCTGGCACTACAACTTCCATATCTACATACCGTTTGCAGCGCTCCAAACGGTCCTAGTAATCTTTTACTGTCCCGAGACAATGTATCGACGCAAAGCCATATACGAAATCGACACGGCCGGCTCCGAGGAAAACCTGGAAAAGCTTGCAACCGTTGAGTCGCGAGCGGCACATCACTTGGAGCGACCGACCGGTGCAACCACGGTCGGGGCAAACACTGATTTGGAGAAAACAATGACCAATACCACTCAAACGTCGGTGGAATCGATACCGCCGCCAAAAACCTTCATCCAAGAACTCGCCCTCTATAACGGTACCTTTGTGGAAGATTCCGTCATCAAAATGGCCATAGCCTCGGTTGCAATCCTCCTCAACTTGGGAGCGCTCTATCAGGTCTTGATGACAGGAGTCATTATTGCTTGGTATGTGGCTGTGGCAATTCTCTCAGGTGTCATCTTCGCTTCGCCTCCCTACCTCATGTCCTCCGCCTCTGTGGGATACATGTCAGCAGGGCCGTTCATCGGCGGGCTATTGGGTGCAGTCTTTTCATTTGTGGTCTCAGAGCCGCTCGTCAAAACGATGTCGCGTCGAAACAACGGCGTCTATGAGCCGGAATTTGCACTCCTGCCTGTCAGCCTTGGTGGGATATGCTCGGTTGCCGGCCTGGTTGGCTGGGCCTACGCTGTCAAGAACTTTGAGAATATCTACTTGATCTGCTTCATTTGGGGAGTCATTCTGTTCGGAATGACCATAATTGCTAGCTTTGCGACACAGTGGGCTCTTGACGCTTATCGCCAGAATAGCACCGAATTGTTTATTATGAACATGTGAGCGCCCCTCGTCTTCTGGCAACTCCTTCTGTTACGTGAAACCTTCACCACCTGGGACTAGCTAACAGACGCGTCGCAGGGTATTCAAAAACTTCTTCTTCTATGGGTCAGTCACTTATTTCTTCCCCTGCCAGTGATATCCCGTAAACTGACGGATAGACAGGCTTACAAACTATGTCATTGACTGGTACACACAACATGGGGCTGTCGAGATGGCAGGGACCATGGCAGGGATTACTGGGTTCTTGTGCCTGCTTGGGGTGCCGATGTACATCTTCGGCAAGAAGTACCGATATTTCTGGCACAAGCATAATGCATTGAAGTGGTTACACCTGGAAACTGACCATGCTGGAGCTGAAGGGGGTATGTGAAGATAGAAAGACATAATGCGATCCGGTGGCAAAATGGAGGCGAGTTTCCAGACGACTTATTGATATCCCAAGCCGAGCGGCAATTGAACCAAACGAACAGCTTTGAACGCCCGAGAAAATTGCTCGAATGATACGTTGAGGTACTCTTGTTCCGCATGTCTAAATGTTTCTCTCCTCCTCCTCCTCCTCCTCCTCCTCCTCCTCCTCCTCATCCCAACTTGCTGTTTCACCGCCAGTTGGCGTTCACATTTGTTACGGCTCATTTTCGTAGCCCTCGACGAAATCAATCTTGAGCACGTACTTGCCCTCCTTCATCAGCCTCTCCCGCCCATACCCGACCACTCGCTCGATGTCCTGCCTACAGTCCCAGTACATGCCTCTCAATTCCTTTGCTTTCCCGGCCGCCAGATACGCGCACGTCGCGCCGCACAATTCCGGAGGATCTTTGAAGAGGGCCTGGAAGTCCGTCCCGTGCTGTGTGAGAGACGGGTACTTCTCGAGGAGGTCCATGCGGACTTCGGCTAGTTTTGGAGGAGGTTCTCGGTTAGCATGCTCTCCTATTCAAGACACCTAGAGGGGCTTGGTCCCCTTCCTGCCCGCCACATCGCATGGAAAAGAAGGGCGGCTTGAGGAACAACGGGACTTACATTTCGACATGGCGGTAGGTACGCCCCCTGGATGCAGCGCATACATCTGAATCCCGTCGCCCAATCCGTCCAGTTCGATTTCTTCCTGCAAAGTCGAGGTCGCTCGGGCCACGGCGGCCTTGGAAGAATTGTAGCCGACGGCAAAGGGGAAGTCGACTGTTGCGGCGCGAGAGGCGATGTTGATAATGACCCCGGATTTCCTTTCGCGTAGTTTGGGGAGCAGAGCCCAGGTGGTGACCATTGCCTATGTAATGCATTGTCTCGGCGTCAGTCTTGCCTTGAGGTTGTCTGGAACACGGCTTTTCGTGCCGGGGAACGGGTGATGTGATCTGCGTAATGTGCGTGAACATTAAGAACCTACACTCTTGAAATTGATCTCGATCGTCCTCCAGAAATCCTCAAAGCTTTCCATCCACTGTGGTTTTCCGGGAGATACTCCGGCGTTATTGACTAGAATACTGTGCGTTATGGGTTCAAAAATGTCAGCAGGCCTGTATCCCGCGCCGCGTGGAAACGATCCATAACTGGAGTCCCAGATCAAAATGCCGGGGCGAATGCGAAACTCACTCACTCAATCGGTCCTAGGTCCTCCTCCGCCCGCTTCAACGCGGCCCTCAAGCCGTCCACGTCCGTAACATCAGCCACATAAGTCTTGACTTTGACCCCAAATGACTCGCACAGGGCTTTGCTTTCTGCAAGTTCGTGTTCCAGGAGGTCTAATATCGCGACATTGGCGCCAGATAAGGCCAGTTTCCCTGATATTGCCCGTCCGATTCCTGAATAGTGATTGCGCACATTGTCAGCGAGATCCGCCTCCTCTGGGTGGCGGAAACTGCCTTTCTAGAGCTCTTGGGTTTTCTGCAAGGTCTATTTCCTACCTCTCGCTCCACCTGTGACGAGGGCGACCTTCCCCTGGTTCAAGCCTTTGAGTTTGTCGTCCGCGATGGGCCCGTAGGGGGCGTGGTTCAGGGGAATCGAAGAGACTCCGAACTTGGTTGGGTCCATAGCTTCTGAATCCTCGGAAAGACAGGATCACGGGCGGTTGATGACAGGATATTCGACTCGTGAAGAATTGGCCCTTAGTTTTCGGGTGTCTTTCAAAGGGGCGGGATATGGATGTCATCCAAGACATGAGGCGCCCTTGCAACTGTCGTTGCCTTTCTTCCATTTTCGGTTGACGAATGAGGATGAACCCCACATGTTTCCATTCAAGATGCATGCATGCATCCCCCTCGGAGGATTTACCCCTGCTTGAAGCAGGACCAACTCTGGGTAGGCGTATTGTGGGGATAGAAGAAATGCCGGGAAGCTTCTCCCACCCCGCTCCCATCGAACCTCTCCCTTTCTCCAAATTCCCAAAATAGTCTAGTGCAGCCTCGCTGAGCACGATGTGGAGAGCCTCACGTCGAATGCCCCGATGGCGGAGCCGTTGCCTGTGGAAGTACTTTGTGTGGGTAGTCCATCGCTGCGCACTGCGTATGTCCTATATCGCCATTTCCTTGAAATCCTTCTCTGACGAGGTGGAACACCAAGATCAACTACTATGAGCGCTCTGTTGTCTCCCGAGCGGACCTTCTCGAACCTGGATCCGGCCTTTTCCGCGTCTAGTGCGCTGAATACACAAGCCGGGAGATCGGTCTTCATATCGTTGTCTTGGCGCATCTGTAGGACCGTGCGGACGTGTTGGGTATGAGTGTCCTCATCGCCCACGGTAAAGACCAGAATGACGTTGAGGGGAGTAAGGCAGATGGTCTTTTTAACCGCCGGGGCCGTTTTTCAGCGCCACGACCACCTCTTGGTGCCTATGACGAGTCGTGGTGCGCATCCACAGGGCTGTATCCTCGATATTGTCGTAGGCGCTGGCGTCGACGGGGCCGAAGACTGACATATTTGAGAGCGTTGAACCAGGCGGGAAATCCATGGGTAGCTAGTAGGACTGAAGCTTGTTCAATGGACTTAAGAGCAGCTTCTAGGCAAGGCTGGAGGATGTGATGAGCTTGGTTGATATCGTGAAAAATGAATCTGAGGTATTGATTGCAGCGCGGCGAATCCTATTTCAACAAACTTCATCTCGGCAGAGATAGTCGGTTTTTGGTGTTTTGATAACCCATCCACAAGTTCTACGGCAAGTCTAAACCACGCCGAGGAACTTGGTCGAGATTGTCGTGAGTTTTTTCCCTCATCTCACTGTTGAGATGCTTCTATCAGTCTATCTCTCTATAGACTATAATCGAGCCCGAAAATTCGACCGCTCCCCCGTTTCCTTCTCGACCCACTCCTTCAGCACATTCCTCATGATCTTCTGGTTCAGGTTCCTTGGTATCTCTTCCACAAACCGCACTCCTCCTCTCAGTCTCTTGTAGTTACTCACCCTCGGGTTCAAAAAGTCATGGACATCCTTCTCTGACAGCCCTGCGGTCTTTCCTTTCTCAGACCTGACAATGTATGCTCGGGGAAGGTCATTGCCCTCCCCGTCGGACACTCCAATGACGCCGACGTCTGAAATCCCGGGTAACTGGCCCAAAACAGACTCGACTTCGGTCGGACTCACTTGGAAGGACTTGTACTTGAGCAGTTCCTTTGATCGACCGACTATGAATAACTTGCCGTCCGTATCGAAATACGCAATGTCCCCTGTGTGAAACCAGCCATCACTCGTATATGCAGCGCGCGTGGCTTCGGGGTTGTTGAAATATTCCTTGATGATGTTTGGTCCTGCTCACAGTCAATGAGAAATGTCGATATGAATAATATGATGGAAGCGCCTGTGGTTTGCTTACCTTTGATGCACAATTCTCCCGGCTCTTTATGGCCCAACTTCTTCCCCTCAGGACTGATGATAACGGCTTGAATATTTGGTAATAGCCTGCCCGAGCTTCCTTCTCTGTCGACTTCTGTGACGTTCGGTTGGGACGCCGCAGTAACCGTCTCCGTCATTCCCCAATTGACCCGCAACACCACGCCATCAGGCAACATATCGTGGACCTTCAACTGTAGCGGCAACGGCAGTGGCGAAGCACCACTCATAGCAAACCTGATTGATGCCAAATCCTCTCTTGTGCACTCTTGCACCACCCGGTTCCAAATCGCGGGGACAATGAAGCAAGCAGATAACTGAAACTTTTTAATGCTTGACATCAGCGTGGGGAAGTCGTACTTGGGAAACATGTACACCTGCATGCCACACTGTAGGCACATCATATTCTGAACGAAGATTCCGACGGCAACGGCGTTTTGCATGACTCCCGGCATGCGCAGATAGATGCCGTCTGAGATTGCTTTTTGGGCGAAGTGGTCGAAGTGAAAGGCCATTTGGCAGAGGTTTGCGACGATATTGGAGTGCGTGATTACGACGCCTGGGGTTCCCGGATGTTAAAAACCCAGACCAGCCATTGTTGAGAGAGCCATAGTTGCGCGTCGACTCACCTTTTGGGTTGCCGGTCGTGCCGCTGGAATAGACCAGACAAGCAGGCGTCCTTTCGAGAATAGCCGGGTCCGTGATCCTCTGCCATGCCAGTCTACGATCACTGATGATCGACTTGCCACTCACATCCACAATGTCCAACTTCTCAGAAACCATCATCACAAGCTGAGTGCCGTCGACCCCGGACTGATCGATGGCCTCCTCAGCCGCTTTCCTGGTCTGCGGCGAACAAATCAAGATCTTGGGGCTACTCAACCGGATCTGCCTCGCCAGTTCAAACGCCGTCGCAGTCACAGAGCAAGTTGCGTGAATGCCGCCTGCACATATCACTCCCAGGTTGTTGGGAGCAACCATGACCTGGTTCTCAATGTACGAGAGCACAATGTCCTTATCGGCTCCCCGGGTGGCGCCGATGCCGAGATCTCGATATCCTTGACCGATTTGATGTGTTAAGTCGCGGGCTTTGGCGAGCGTGACATGGTTGCTTGGATTTGCCGGGTTGATCCATATGGGATCGGTGTCCTTGAACGGCGTCCGCGAGAAGAGAAACGTCAGCAAGTCGGTGTCAGGGATGTCGACATGGTATTCTGACTCGAATATCATTGTGGGTGAAGACCTCAACTATGCACCCTTTTGTGGCCGGTTCCAATGGGTAGGCGACTGTCTTGGGTGAGGAGCTTCCTGAGATTGACAACCTCACTCTGAAGCTCGCTTCCCACTCAGATGAGAAAGCTGGTCCCTTTCAGCCAATTCAAGCCGAGAGAAATACCACCAGCCATGTACTCCCACGAGATGGTCATTCATTGGGCTGGGCGTTGAAATCTATCTCGACAATATGCGCCTCGTTGTACCCGAGAAGCTCGTAGGCTGCACGAGAAATCGGGGAAATGTGGAGTAATAAGAAGTGTGGGGCTAACTAGGCCGAATTCGACATCCCAGCCTCGCCATTTGGAGGGGCTCAAGAGTTATGGTTCTCGTGCTGCAGATTCCATCAATCAATCTCTTGGAGCACGGTTGAAGGCATCATCAATGTAACTCTGAGACCTCGAACTGCAGGTCATACAAGCCAGACCTGTAGATTTGTGACTCCCCCCAGAGAATACAGTGTTACACACCTCTCGTGTCTCTTGACCAACGCCCTTTGCATCTTTTTTCCTGGCTGTCTTCCGTGCTGGGCACGTCGTTTTTAGACATTCCAAGACCTGGCCCGGCTTTCTAGACACTTCTACTTTCTTTCGATAGACGCAGAGGAAGCTTGGCTGGGGAGGAATAGACCGACGTCAAACTATTTGAAGAGCGGGAGGAAGGCGGAACATGTCGTCGTCGGTTGCTCCTTTGAAAGGACTGAAAGGTGAGAAATTATAATCTTCTGCCGCAATTATGGATATGGTCACTCTAACAGTACCACTACGGAATAGTCCTAGAACTTGGCGGACTAGCCCCCAGTCCTTTCGCAGGGTCAGCTAAGTCCTCACCCGTATTCACTTCGGAGACACAAGAGCACCCTGACGAACCACTGCAGGCTCATCCTGGCAGACTATGGCGCAGACGTCGTCCGCGTGGATCGGATCTTTGAGGTCTTCGGTCCACCACGAGACACGCTGTGCCGGCGAAAACGATCCGTGGTTGTCGACTTCAAGCAGGAAAAGTCGCGTCTGGCGTTCCTGGAACTGGTCAAGGTCGCCGATGTCATCATCGACCCCTACCGGCCGGGCGTCATGGCCCGTCTCGGCATCGGGCCCGAGATACTGTGCAAGCTGAACCCGCGACTGATCTATGCGCACCTGTACGGGTTCCGGCCAGATGGAGTCTACGGAAAGCGCGCCGGACACGACATCAATTACCTCGCCGTGGCGGGAATCCTGTCGTTGCTGGGGCGCAAGGACGAAAATCCGGCACCGCCCGCGAATATCTTGGGCGACTTCGCGGGCGGCGGCCTCGTGTGCGTCACGGGGATCCTGATGGCTCTGTTGCACCGACAGGCATCCGGACGAGGCCAGGTCGTCACGGCCAACATGGTCGACGGGAGCGCGTACTTGGCCACGTTCATGCGACAGCAACAGGGACACCAGAACAACGACCGGCCCCGGGGCGAGAATCTGCTGGACGGCGCCGCGCCCTTCTACGAGGTCTACCGGACCAAGGACGACCGATTCGTCGCGGTGGGCGCCCAAGAGCCGCAATTCTACCACCATTTCCTCGCCGGTTTGGAACTGCAAGATAAGGGGTTGCCGGAGCAGTGGGACAGGACCGAGTGGCCGAGGATGAAGGAGCTCATTGGGCGACGCTTCAAGCAGAAGACGATGGATCAGTGGCGGGAGATATTCGATCATGTCGACGCCTGTGTGACGCCGGTGCTGAACATGGACGAGACCGAGGCCCCCTTCCGACCTCTGGTCGAGCTGTCAGATTCTCCCGGTCTCGACGTCGAGGTGCAAGAGTCTTATCCTGAATTGAAGAAAGGAGCGGGGAGCGAAGAGGTCCTCGAGGAGTGGGTCCCAGAGGTCAAGGGGTCAATTCGTATAGATCCTGCCTCCAAGCTCCTTAGCCTAAAGAGAGATGCCAAGTTATAGCCGCCCAACCAAGTATCTAGAATAGAGCGTTTGATTTTGAAAATCATCCAGATAGAGTCAAAACAGTCTAGCTAGGGAACATTCTCCATAGTTAACCTAGTTTCACCATCATATGCACAGAGCTCCTTCCTTGCCCTTGCGGCCTCTTGACGGATTATGTTCTCAATCTCCTTTGATCGAGGGATGAAGCGGGCCTTGAAGGGTTCTGGCCGCATATTCTCGCTCTTGGTGTAAGCGAAGATGTCTAGCTTAACCTCCTTTCCCTGGTAAAAGCTGTGTGAGAAAGATTATTCTAGGATAGGGGAGTAAATACAAGCCGCTTACCTTTTCATCCAGCCCTGGTTTGAAATCGAACGCCCAAAGAAGCGTCGCAATTGTCAAGAACAAGCCCTGTTCAGCCAGGGGCTGTCCGCTGCACTGACGACGGCCCCATCCAAAGGCATTATGTCCCTGCTTGTTGGGGTAAGGGCGCTCCAGTTCTCCGAGGTAGCGCTCCGGGCGGAAATTGTCAGGCTCTGGGAATTCTCTTGGATGCCTATGGATAGCCCAGACGTTGCCAGTAATCGGCGTGCCTTTGGGGATCAAGTACCCTCGGTACTCGTCGTCTTGGATCGGCGCGTGGGGGATGCCACCAAGGATGGTAACCGTCCTCCACCTGAGGGTCTCATTGACGACGGCTTTGACGTACGGTAGAGACGGCTCATCGCTCCAGTCCGGGACTCTATCCTGACCTACCACTTGATCCAGCTCTTCTTGAGCTTTCTTCAGCTTGTCAGGGAAGACACACATCGCTAGAATGAAGGAGATTATGGTCCCGCTCGTGGTGTCGACTCCGCCTCCAATGAGGTTGGAAGTGAGGCTAGATATTTCTTCGTCGGCAATGTGACTCTGCTCCTGCTCCTTGAAGAGGCGTTTCGCGAAGTTGTCTTCCGGCGCCTGGGCGCCTTCTTTTGATAGAGCAACGAAGTATCTGCAAGTCACTATTTATTAGTCTAGGTCCACCACGATAGGAGTTCCAGAATTTGCCTTTGCATATGCCTTGCGAAGTTGTTCATCTTGCCCGGCATTGGGTAGATCCAATCGAGCCATTTTGGCAGTTTGGCTAGGAATGGTATCGACTCGACGATGAAAAGGCCAGGTATAATGAGATCGACTCCCTCCATGGACTTGAGTGCCATTTGAGCAACGTAGTCGTTGATCTTGTCGATTCGGCGACCCCAACCAATGATGGAGACGATGGAACAGGAGTACCTCTCAACACTCATAACAAAGTCATCTGGTCTGTCCAGCAGATCGCGTACCAGAACCTTGGACTCATTGGCTTGAATCACCCGCCACGGTCTTATGGCTTGTGAACCGGTTGCTGAATGCTAATCGACATGAGTTGCAGGTTTTAGAACGGACAGATCTGACATACCATAAGGCGCCGATGAAGGCGCCATTTGTCCCCATACACAAGACACACTTGGTTGCTGTCTGTGGCATTGATCATATCGCCCATAGCGATCATGTGCGGTCGAGAAGAGTAGATATTTGCTCGCTTGTCCAGCAGATCGGATATTGTCCAGATGTCGTTACACATGATGGTCGGTCTGTGACCCTGCCAGATGGTGATCATAGGATCCTTGTAGTATTCCGACCATTTCTCGAAGTCGATCCACGGCTTGACTTTGGGGATCTGGAAGAAATTGCCAAAGAGGGGCACGGGAAAAGGTCCCGGAGGCAGCCTCTGGCGGAGCCGAAGGACTCGGATGTAGTCAACGAGGATGAATATCACAGGCAGGACAATGACACCAACGAGCACAGCCCGCAGGAGGCTCATGGCATCAAAGGTCAGCTCCATGGAGCCCCGAGCACCTGACAGATTCTGGAGGACACCCATGTTGGTTTGTCAGATGTCAATGATGACTCGGACAAGTCCCTTGACAGTACGGCCAGATTGAGGCTTCCCCCTACTCTTTCTGGGCTTGAAATATAGAGATCAGAAGGAGAAGGAGAGCCCAAGGACAAGGGGTCCCACATGGTGCTCTACCTGCTGATTCTACCTGCCAGCTGCGAAGGCACCCACATGGAAATCTGCATCTTCATGTGGAGAAGGATTCTTGATGCTTCAAAGCCTTCGACTTCTTGGTGGAGAGCCTTCAACCTTGCGGGGTTGTCGAAGTGTCTCCAAGCATCGCAGAGCCGAGATCTGGGGTTATGGGGTATTTTCCGTACCTTTAAGCCTTGCGGCTGTCGGCAGTTGACCTGCACGGAATTCTACCTTCTGCATGCATCGTATATTGATATTTTGAGGTGACGTCTGGAGTGTTTTCGCTGATTTCGAGCATTGTTTTGCGTCTTTCACAGCGAGCCTCATCCTAGGCGAGCTGCGAAGAAGCCCCCGAAGGAGCCATGGCAAAACTGCAAGGCCTGCTCTCTGCTTACGCTCCCACCGCCTCACCAATCATTCTGATTGGGGGTTTGCTGGCCGTATGGATCGTCTATAACGTGGTTATTGTCCTTCGAGATCCACTGAGGTCGGTGCCAGGACCCTTTTGGGCCAGATTCACACGGCTGTGGTATTTGAGAGAAGTAGGCATTTCGAATTGCTATGTGTAGCCCATCGATTCTGACATGGGCAGGTGGCTGGCGGCCATTTTGAGAAGACGAATATTGCCCTTCACAAAAAATATGGTACTAACCCCTAGCCCAGCAGATTATTTGAATTCCTCAGTGTAGACTTTCTGGCTGACTTTGCCAGGCTCGATCGTGCGCATTGCCCCGAACTACTATTCCATTGACGATGCAGACGCCATCAAGACCATCTATGGCCATGGCTCAAACTTCGTCAAGGGCAAATGGTACATCGCTTCCAACAACCCGAAGAACAAGCATCCGGATCTCTTCACCGACCTCAATCCCGAGACCCATGCTGTCAATCGGCGGAACGTCGCCTCGCTATATTCCATGACGAGTTTGGTCGCCATGGAGCCAAATGCTGTAGCGTGTGCAGACATCCTTGTTCAAAAACTCACCGAATTTGCAAATTCCCATGTCCCTATCAATCTGCAAGTCTGGCTGCAATACTGTAAGAACCCTCGGACATGTGCTGAAACGGCTTTGTTCCAACCACATGTATCACCAGATTGAAGGCAGCCTTGCTAACGACCAGCCAGATGCGTTTGATACCATAGCACTCATCACAGTATGTCAAGCACGCGAGCTTCTTGCAAACTTGCCTTGAGAGATTGACAAATCCCCAGCTCAGCAAAAGATTCGGCTTCCTTGATACTGGCAAAGACAATGGCAGCATGATTGCCGCCCTGCACTCGTACCTCCTTTACCTCTCTAAAGTGGGCGTGTACCATGAATGGCACTACTTCCTCAACTGGATCTTGTCTCTCTTGCCCAATGGCGGGATGCACTACATGGGCTCGTTCATGCGACAACAAGTCCTTGAAGGCCAGAGGCAGAAATCCAAGAGCGCTCTTGAGAAGGACGAGTCGAAGCCCACAGATGACTTTTTGACGAAGCTGTTGAGAATGCACGCTTTGCAACCGGATAGGTTCCCGATGGAATCGGTCTTTTCGACGTGCGGAACAAATATTGGTGCCGGATCGGATACAACGTCAGTCAGCTTGGCTGGCATTTTGTACCATTTGATGAAGGCACCTGCCACGTTGGAGAAGGTAAGTTCAGGATCGACTGCGATGGTTCCGATTATCTTCCAGTTTTCAATCACGATTTGCTGGACGCCGGCCGACAAGTTGTTTTCGAGCCTTTGAAAGATCAAGAGTGCTAATATGTCGAAGCTGCGACACGAACTCGACCAGGCGATCGAAGAACGCGGATCAACCGACATTCTCTCCTTCCAAGAAGCACAGAAACTGCCCTACCTTCAAGCCGTCATCAAAGAGGGACTACGTTGTCATCCAGCAACTGGTCTGCCCATGGTCCGCGTTGTTCCGAAGGGCGGCGCCAAGATCGTTGGGAGATATTTCCCAGAGAAGGTAAGATTGATGTCCAGGAAAAGACTATCTTCAGGCTCAGACGCTAATATCTGTATGACAGACTGAGGTCGGTGTGAACAGCTGGGTCATGCACGCCAACAAGAAGATCTTTGGACCTGACGCCGAGGAATTCAGACCCGAGCGGTGGCTCGAGTCTCCCGAGAGAGCTGCAGAAATGAATCGATATATCCTCACGGTAAGTATATCATTCAGCCGATCTTCGGCGACCCATCAGACGCTCTCACTATCGTCTTTCTGGTCCGATATTAATCTGGGATCTTGCGTATCCAGTTCGGAGCCGGTTCCCGCACCTGCATCGGCAAGAACATCAGTCTTCTCGAAATCTCCATTTTGATCCCCGAGTTAGTAAGGAAGTTCGACTTCGCTCTTGTTGATCCGAACAGGCCGCTGGAGATGGAGAATGTCTGGTTCGTCAAGCAGAAGAATTTGGACTGTTATGTGAGTTTGAGGAAGGGAAACTGAGCGTAATGGTCTTTTGGATGAGGAGGTGTGCGGCTCATGGATGACATGGGAATGAGGCTGACTGGAAGAGGGAACCCACTGGCCTGCAGGATGACCAGATAGGAGCTCCAGAAGATGCTGTCATTAGCTACTTATGATCGGGCAGCAGCGGTAGCGAGTGGGGACGGTGTGAAAGGATCCTGACCCTCTGGCCCCATTGAGCCCGTGAATTGGGAAAGCGGCAATGGCGAACAAAGTCTTGAAACATTCACAGAGCGCCGTATCATGCATGATGACGGTAGGAATTTTGTACTCGCTGGGATCAACCCGCCTCGAGAAGACTGCCTAGGCTGTTCGCGAAGGGAATGCTCATTTTCGGGTCGGTGTGCACTCGATAATTTCTCGGTTCCCACTAGAAAAAGATGAGAGTCAGCTGCTTTCCTCCCGAAGATATGACAGACTCTAGAGGGACCACTGGGCTATTA
The DNA here is from genome assembly GCF_000835475.1 of Cladophialophora bantiana CBS 173.52. NCBI lineage: Eukaryota > Fungi > Ascomycota > Eurotiomycetes > Chaetothyriales > Herpotrichiellaceae > Cladophialophora > Cladophialophora bantiana. Next base: position 2,044,783 of record NW_015971578.1, read on the forward strand.
CGGCCCACGGACACATTTGACGCACTGGGGTTTTGAACTTTTGTCAAGTCACCCCTCGTGGATGATCATCTCGATCGGTGTCGTTCTCAAAACAAGTCGTCCCAAATTCTGAGCTCTTTGGAAACTGTAACACGGTTAGCATTCAAGTCGAAAGATGTCCCTGCCGCCACATCCTTACGTATATCACACTTATATAGATCTCTTGCTGTCGGCAAGGCTTCTAAAAATTGACAGCGAAGTACAGCAGGAGAATTGATCCACCCAATGTTTGTCTTGGCCAGACCGACCTGATCTTGTACTGATTTGAAAGAAACAGTGAACCAGAGTAGGCCTATGAACGTGTCGGGCTGCGGAATCGGTTGTGGGGCCTTGGTCTTCAACAGGTCTCCAACCTCGTGCTCAACTACATCCATAGTGTTGAAGAAATCGGCTCTGGGCAACTCTCTCTCGTCGTATTCGCTTCTCCACCAATATTTAGAGGTAGAATCAAAGTCTAATAAGGATTTAGCATGTAGGTCCCCTACAGCCTCCGAGAACGCTTACATTGCTCGGCAAGCTTCAGTGTGATGAAGGAAGTAAAGACGCGTCGACCCTCCGACCCCAGTTCTATGGAGTCAATAATTTGTAGCACGGGTCTGGTTAGGGTGTTGTCCCTGAGCTTCTCAATGCAAGACTTGATATGTGGAAGACATTTCCAGGCGAGTTGAAGCCTTGCCATGGCAAAACATTCCAATTTGGCGAAGTCGGCCAAATAACCACGACGAGATGGGGGAAGGCGAAACATGAGCTCAACGGCATCTATACTTAGTGCCTCTCGCATATCCATTGCCTCCAACTTCAAGAGTGAGCCAGGATATGCTTGAAGGCTTTAGAACTTACGAGTTTGAGTGGCAAGCATTTCGTAATGTTCCCAAAAAGGTTTGCATTGTATAGTGAAAGGGATCTCAGGGTTTGACCATCTTTTCTAGGAGAGCTAGATCGGTGCGGCTGAGCGGGAGCTAGCGAGTGGTGAAAGGGGATCTCTTGAGGTATCCTCTGCACTCTCTAGAATAGTCGGGATCTGTCGGCTGGAGGTCTGGTCACCTGGAGCAAGTGATTTCTTTCGACGCGGTCTGCGGGCGTGGCCCTCAATCCTAGCCTAGGGAACTTGAACGCCACGGACGATGGCATTTCCACTAGGATCGTTGAAGACCGCAATCAGCTCCTTTTAGGTGAAGTTTTCCGTATCCCCCATCTGGCGAGCTGCCGCTTGTACTGTTTGTCTGTGGCATGGAAACCATAGTCACTCTCCATCAGCAGGATCACATCTTGGAGTTTGGAGATCCCGATACAGGCCTTCAGTGGCAGAGCGGTGCTCATCCCATTCGTCTTCTGGGATTTGCGGAGCTCGTGAAATTGATGCCGTGGTGGACATTGGGTCAACGTGTTGCTGTGTATTACAGCAAGGCGGAAGGGAAATTCAGAGCACAGTTTCTCGCTTGACAACGGGAGTGATCCAGAGGCAGAAGGTCCAGGGGAAGATCTGAGAAGACGTGACCCCAGGGACTCTGAAGAAGAAAGAGGCTCCCTTCTGCCATAGGCTGCAGCGTATTCATTTCGTTGTGGGCAGTTTTGTGAGCGAGAAAAGTTGCAACCTGTGTCATCTGCAGATCCAAGCACAATAACCTAGCCAAGCAGACCAAAGTTTAAAGCCAGTCCAACTTCAAGAGAACCATACTCTGCCATTGCAACTTTTTTGTATCCTAGGGATAAAGACCCAAGTTGCAACTTTTGGCATCCCAGGCTCGAGTCAGGTCGTCGTCACTAGCTGTGGCTAAAGTCGTTGAGGAGGATTGGAGCCGCGGGAAGCAACTTTCAGCGCTGTCCAGAGTTGGCGGGTTGACCTAACACCCTCGCAGCGGCGATCAGGGCGCCAGCCTTTGTGCTCTCGTTCTAGTTTTAATTGGCCGAGACGACGCCCTTAACTGGATTCATCCCCCTTGCAGTGTCCTAGCTGCGCACTGAATACAGCGGCGGCGACATGGAGGGGGTCGGGCGTGTACGGGACTGGAGGCTCAAAGTCGTTCGAACAAAAGTCGTTGACCTCAATATATAGACCTGGTCTCTAATGCTTGAAGATGTGCTCCTCCCATCACCGAGAGCACTCGCTCCAGTCAGTGACCGAAAAGACTGGGCATCGATTCACAACGCTATTCCATTCTCCCACCGTCTTGTCCAGTGTTGATACCTGTCAATTAGAAGTATTCCCAGCTCAAGCAGACTCAGCCTTCAATCCCGCCTACCTTCAAGCAGCCTTGTTTGGGTCCACCGCCACCCTCCAAGGATCCCAGAATGGCACTCGCTCCGGACGTCACCGTGTCCATTGTGTTTGGGGCCCTCGTGGCTCTTCTGGGATTGTGGCAGGTTGCATATTACGCTGGACGTCGTCGTCGAGGTGAGTGCGATGCCACTCGCCTGATGCCATAGAGGTCTTTTTAACCAACCTGGGTGCAACGTTTGATCCTCGAGTCAATAGCTTTGAACCGGAAGCATGACTCCGAGGGCGGCGGCATTGTACAACACTCCGTTTCCCTCGGCGTCAGTGAAGGACATCTGGGAGCACCCATCTTTCTCAACGATTGAGCCAAGGTATGGTTGGTTGGTGTTGATGGAGCAGTGTTCCGATGTCGAAATACACGTAGCATTGGGTTCGCTTATGCTTTGGCCCAGTCAATCCCCGTTCGCAGGCCCACAGTGGTGTGAATCGTGCCAACGACAACGACAATGACAACGAGCTTTCACAGACAAAATTCCGCAGAAAATTGAGTGGTACTGTATCCAAGCGGGTTGAGATAGCTTCGACGCCAGGCAGTCCAAAACAAAAAACAAGTTGGCATTCTCAGTTCTTCGCTCGAGCTTCTGTTTGAAACTGTTAGATAATTAAAATAGACACTACCTATTTGAGTGGTAATTTCGTGACATGGTCGTCAACATCAAGGCATTTTTCTCATCTTGGTGATTTTTGTTTCTTTCTCGCAAACTCCGCATTCCGTAACCCGTGCACATTCTGGACTGGGATTAAAAATGGTCTGTACAATGACCGACTCTTCACTCATTTTCCACCGGAATCCTCCAATCACCATCCTCCTATCCCCCGGAGATTTGCTGGTTCTATGATCCGTACTCCTTGTCGTGAACAAAGCTACCTCGGCTCCTCGTGCTCCTACTTCTTTGTCCTCGGAACTGGAATCCTCGTCGCGTGCTTGTCCCAGGCTCGCGGCGTGACGATCCGCCCATGCAGAAGAGAATGGTGCAAATGAAGAAGCAGGCAAAGGCTGCCCATTCAAAACCAAAGGCATACTCGCCAATATCGGACGATTGACCGTTGTTCCGAAAGTTGTTGCGCCCCTTGACATAAGCGGCCCTGTTCCGTCGTTAGCACACTGCCGCATTAGCCTGCAACTTCGGTCAACTCACGTCATAAGGGATGCTTGAATGGCCTGGAAAATCATGGCCAGCATGGTCAAGAGACCACTTAGATAGGAGCCCAGTCGGGTGCACAGGGCCAGCAACCCCGTGAACAAGGCACAAACGCCGAAGAAGAGAGCCATGAGCATGAAAGCAAACATGAACCGAGTCATGTAGAAGTAGTAGCCATGATGTTCGACAAAATTTCGAGGTACATTCACCCGAGTGTCAAAGGTCCGATGAGATGAAGGATCAAGTGGGAATGCCGGGTGGACATCAGAATAGTGTTGGTCGCCGCAGTGTGTGCGTCCATTCCGAACGCCGCACACGTTCCAATATGACCACCTGGACACAGGCGGAGCTCCTGGTATATTTGCCGTATCTGCTTGTAGGATGTAGAATTTGTTGACCGGACCGTGCTGAACTGCGCCCGCAAGGAGGATGAAGAACATGAACAGGAGACCGCCAGCGAGGAGGATCAGCGATAACAGCGCGAAGAGACCGTTGCCTGCGACACTACAATCAGTACCTAGGAGTTCGAACGAGAGGGATCAGTCTTCACTTACGGGACGCCATCGTGACGCAATGCTTGGACGGTGGCTTGGAGCCCCCAGCAGAGTGTTCAGCCAAGCGACGAGATCGGAAGGAAAAGAGTAGTGACTTGACGACGCTGTCGAAAGGTCGAGAGATGAAAAGAGACAGACGCGGGGTGGGAGGTTAGAGATGGTGTGGGAAGAGGTCTTCTTGTACTAACGTAAGAGTGGTAAGAGAGCTTGTGATGTAGGTATGCCCAGTTCTGGGTACAACTTGGGTGCAGTAGGCCGGTAGGTGTCAAGGTGTGCAAAGTGATGGGTGCAATGTCTTGGATGAGGTCACCCAACCAACCCAACTGAGGGAAACTGACCACCCACTACTTGTACTGTACTTGTTAGAGCATCCTTCGCGGGAGGGACAACCGAGATAATTGGGAAGCCGCTATTGGAGAAAGTTGGATGTCACCAGGAGACAAGCTCCGGGTGCTTTGCTCCCCAATAGTGCCCCGAGCTTCAATTCTGCTCGGCTTTGGTTTTAGCTTCAGCTACCTACAAGGACAAGTATCAAGTACAAGAGCTTTCCATCAGGTTCTCTTGGGCAGTGACGGACCTCCGAGCAAGAAGGGCGAAGGCCTGGCGCCTGGTACACAACAACACTCCACGTCATCAGCTTTGCCCCACCTTTGGACATGCTTAGTCCTGACATGGTTAGCTGCCGGGGCTTGGCCTTCAATAGCGTGCAAGTCTAATTCTCCCCAATCGCCTTACCTCGCGAGCTGGAAAATCCAGGGTGGGTGACGCGGTGAGTTGGTGACGCTTTTGGCTCTCAATCACCTGATATCAAACATCCCTCCTGGCTGGTGCCAGCCTTGCTTCTAAATACCTCATCTTCACCCTGCTTCTTCGTGTTTTCTGTGTTCCTCCTTCACCGATCATCAAGGTTCTCACAATGTCTACCTGGGTTTACCCTCCCATACCTCCCGACGAGCTTCGAAAAGCTGAGAATGACTCTTTGGTATGGTTGAACAAGTGACAAATGTGCATCGCCCTCGTGCGCTGACTTGCCGACAGAAACTTGAGCTGCAATGGCTGCTTCAGTCTCTGCAACGTGCCCTGCCTGCTCTCAAAGAAGCCCTGGAGGAATGTGCTGCATTGTTGGCGCCAAAAGAACCGGGTTCGACACTGGTCTTGTCGTCCCTGCGATCCGAAAGTGTCAAAGGCTTCGTCACTAGGGTCGGCACCAAGCTTGTCAAAGGCGTACGCCGCTTCCAACAGACCGTCTGTCTCTCTGATCTGACAACGATACAGGACATCCATCTTCGTCTGACGACGCTGCCACCAAACACACCAAGAGGCACCACCACTTCTACCCCATCTACGCGCCACATCTTTCATTCTTCGTCCTCATCCGCCGAGATCGTCATTGCACAACTGTTAGCTGTCAAGTCTCTGCTTAACGACTCACTTGACATAATTGATGTCTCGAGGTGGACCGGTCAGTCGACCGACTCTTCCTTCATCTCGGGTCAGTTGAAGCTGCTACATGATCACTTGCGTGAAGCCAAGGCCTGCTTGAAAGGCCCTGTGGCCGGCGCCGACATCTCCTCTATCCCCGGGGCTGAATGGTGGACCAATAGCCCCGATGAAAACGTCTTCCAGCCCCCGCTTGGCGAACATCTCAGTTTGCACTTCACCATTCAGGACGCCAATCTCGTTCTCACTGTCCGGACTCTGACTCCAACCTCTCCTGGCGGGACTCCCAGCACTCCTTCCGAGGGATCTTTTTCTCTCTCTGGGCTCAACCTGAGGACGAGGTTGCTCGGCTTGGGCCCCAAGCCTCCAAATCATGACGAAATGGGCGAAATTTATGAATGGCGTGGTCGACAAGATGTTATTGTCCGTGAAAAGGTCCGAGTAGAGACAAGCGATCCCAGTTTGCTGAGCATTGCCGCAAAATTGAGTGCTCTTGAGCATGAAGTCGCTCGCTGGAGGACGAATCTCAGGATCATTCTGACGGGCAGTACGGAGGAGGACTGAAGGCAGCTTCAGTTCCAGGAGATTTTCGTTGCTTATTTCGGCCACTGCAGATCGGTCACTGCAGATCGGCCACTGCAGATCTCCCGGGTTCTTCACGAACAAATGCCCCATCGGACGTCTATCTTTTCGGAGCCCTGTTGGACGCACCCGAAGCCGACAGCCTGGTGGAGTTTAACACGTGATGCGATGTTTGGTCGCCCAAAACTCAAACCTGCAGATGGACTTTGCCGATTTTAGGTTTCGGAATGTTGTGCTCCCCAACAATGCATCCATCTCCACCCGCTTGTCGCATTCCAACCTCAGCTGCTCGACCTTCCACTGCGACGTTCCAAGCAAAGCGCCCTCTCTTTCTGATAAAACAATGACTTACAATACCAAGACTGTAGTCATTCAATCTAGCTCTCGAGCACAAAAACGAAGCTAAAATGGCGGTTCCAAATACACGCACAGACAATCCTTTGTTCTCGCAAGGGTCAAGAAAGCTCGATTGGTTTCTCATGAAACGGTGTCTTCGACAAAATATTTCTCCCCAAGAACTGTATGTGAGTGCATATATAAAATGGCCCCTGAGGTCGTCGATGGAGTCGTATTCGTCCCCGCAAATGAACAGAATCCCAACTTTCCAAGGACAGAACCTCGAAGTTTGGACTCTTTGAGTAGAGCCAACACCCAAAGGCCAATTTCAAGTCCAAGGATGCAGCCGGAGGTTCTCGGCCAGATTGGAACCTTCTCTCGAGATGAGTCCGGAAGGCCTCCTCGCCTTCGACGTCGGATCACGATTGGTGGTTTGGGCCAGGATGCAAAAGAAGTCGAGCAAGGTACTTGGCGGTCAGGTATAAAGAAACACTCAAATACCTTTCAAGGCGGAGATTCTAAATTTCCGTCTGTGAAAAGCCATTACCCTCCTACCAGCTGGAGGTCTACAGCAACCGTCCAATTCACCACCTCAAATGTTGGCGAATACGACTTGTTGGAACGCAGTTCTAGTAGCGGATTGGATGGTGGATTTGGGAGGTCGAACAACAATGTCGGCCTTGGAAAAGTGGACCTCAACCCACCCTCATCAACCGCCACAATGACTTCCAGTCTGCCGCAAGGTCCGAGAAGTCCTGAAGCCTCAATCAATCCTGCGCCTCAGCCTCTGCCAGTTCGATCAAGATCTCGTCGCTACAGCATAATCTTTTCCGCTCCCGGGACCCCGGAAAACGCCGCCACCCCCCAAAACAGGGCGACGGGTGCTTCAGCTGCAAATCGGCCAGCTTCGGCCGGGAGGACGCCTCTGCCAGATCCGGAGACTGCTTATGCTCACACATACTACTACACAGTCTGTGCCCACACGTCGCCTCCAATGTCTCGTCCCCTTAATGTGCAGCCTACACTTGCGCAGTATCGCAGGGGTCTCCTTGCGTACCCACCGTTCCATCTGCGTGCGTACAATCCCGATCAAGGAACATCATCGCCGATGATTTACGTGCTCGACGGCTCATGTTCTGACTGTGATATCACAATGCGACGCCAGGCCGAGTCAAAGGTGTTGGACAGATACACTCATGAGCTGGAAAACCTGTCGATCCAATTGAGTCTCCTTCAGAAGGACATTGCTCTTGAAACTTGTAACGTGTCATTTCCTGACAAAAGCGACGATGCAATAACCATGTTTTCGTTCCCCTCGACGTTGGAACTCGAGCCTGAGGCGACACAGGCTATTTTCGAGATGGAGGATCGGCTGGACCAGTTAGTCAGAAGGCGTGATCATGAAGTGAAACAGATTTGGAGAGGATACACTGCGAGGTGGGGTCCAGCTACGGTTGGCATTCATCGCGAAGACAATATTCGGGGACGAAGTCGGGCAAGGACTGCCGACACACGAGATACTATATCCCAGGAGGATACAGCGGGCTCAACGACCAGTTTTGGCATTTTTTCCGATGACCGTAGTCCCGGAAGAACCCGCACAATGACCACAGTGAGCACGCAGACAACTATGCCTCCATCTCACCTAAGTCGAAGAAGCAGCTACAATACCCGGTCACGCGCGAGTTCCGTCGGTGGTCCACAGGAACGATACTCGGATGGAACGTACGACCTGAGTGTCGACTCGTCGGTGGACGGCGTCAAAGGGCGAGGGCGGATGGTGGTGGACTGGATACGGCCAGGACGAAGAGAAGGTAGAAGCAGGAGCATGGCCCAGACGTCAAGCCGGAAAAGCAGCTGGCCGGGCAAATAGGGCATAACAAGGACGTATGTACAAGAATGCAGGATTCATATCGCTCAACATTTTACGCAATGCATCCAGAGCAGGGTCGAGACAAGTCACTTGGGCAGGCCGAATTGCAAAGAGAAAATTTTCAAGGGAGACATCTCTACAAAGAGCAGGGGTTTACATCTTGGAGGCCTACACCGAGGCATATTTTCATTGGATGCATTGGATACAGATCTTTCTCTCTCCCTCTGTGTGGCTTTCTCTCAAAGGCCAACCAACACTCTGCAAGCAACCAAGCAAGGGAAGGGTAAGGAGGGACAGAGTCCATATGATATATATCTATCTCAAAGCGAGCAGGAAATGAAATAGAATGGAAAACAGCACAAAATGAATCAAAGAACTACCAATGGGGGGAAGAAAATCCAAATCCGAATTCAGAGTGCGATTGATGGGCTTTTGTCGACTTTTCCCTTCGGAAGGTATATATTAAATGGTAAAATTAACAACGGCGTTCTTGGGTATTCTCTGTCGAGAAACAGCTCTTTTTCTTTCAAGTCGCTCTCGCATCCCCCAATCCTAAAATAGAGTAATATCCTGGGTCGTTCTACCTAGTATCTCGACGTCTAGGCCCAGTTGGCAAATCCAGCAGGTAGGTATTAAACAACTGCACAGTCCAAGAAACTACAGCTTGGCCGACCCGTCGTCAATCCGCCTCCAACTCTCCGCGTCTAGCTCCTTGAACCGCTCCTCTTCGAGGTCGAGATAATACTTCCTTGCCCTCTGGCCTTGGTGGTCGGCGGTTTTTGCCCAATCAATGTTCTTCACGACCATCTTGGCGTGCTTGAACGTGTCGCCCACGTCGACGAGTTCGTTGCGCACCATGACCAGCCGTGGCACCGCGTACCGCGGGACACCTTTGCTTCTCAGCACCCTGAACAGGCGGCTCATGAACACTTTTTCCCGGGCAAGCGATCCGGAACGCTGCTCCCCGCTACCGCTGCTGCTGCTGTTGGTCTCTGGGTCGAGTACAATCAGCGCGGTGCCGACCTGTCCGTCATATTTGGCCAGTCGCTTGCCCACTACAACGGCGTCCTTGACTCCGGGCAACTCGGAAATGAACGCCCTGACTTCTCCTGCCGACACGTTCTCCCCCATCCAGCGATATGTGTCGCCTATACGATCCACGAATTTCACCCAATTGTCCCCTTCTTGCACTAGCAGGTCTCCGCTGCGCTGCCACAGGTCGCCCTTCTCGAACACATCTCGGAGGAATTTCTGTTCCGTCGCGGAATCATTGTTGTGGTAGTTAGTGTACGTCGAGAGATTGTGGATCCGTGCGATGGCTTCGCCCGGCTCGCCCTTTGCACATACAATACAGAAGCCAGTGTTTGGATCGCGGACCGGTGACTCGGTATCGTAGTCGAATTTAATGATGAACTGGTCCTTTTCCAGGATCTTCTTCCTCAACGGGCCTAGGTACCCGACTTTCCCTGCCCCAGGCTGCCCAGCACGGTGTACGTTGTCGAACTTGACGAGTCCTTCAGTTGAGCGGTAGAATTCGCGGACCTCGGGGACATTGAAGCGGTCTTGGAAGGCCACCCAGACATCCTTTTGCAGTCCGTTGCCAGCGGCCACGATGACGTTGTGTTTCTTATCAAACTGCCCCGGTGGGGTGGTCAGTAGGAAGCGACACAGTTCACCAACGTATAGGATTCTCGTGGCGCGCGATTCGTGCACGTCTTTCCAGAACCCTCTGGCCGAGAATTTCCTCGCAAAACAGAAACAACCTCCCTGTCCCACGGAATAACACATCCCAGCGAAGAATGTAGTGCCATGGAAAAGGGGCATGCATGAGTATGCACGGAGACCATGAAGGTATTTCTTCGGGTTGGAGGCGTCAGGGGAAGAAGTGCATGCGACGGCACAGATGAGGCCATTTTTGATACTGCAGGCCTTTGGTTTGCCTGTTGTACCGGAAGTGTAGATCAGGGCGGCGACTGAGCCGAGGGTTTTGGGTGGTGTTGGTGGCAATGACGAGGCAGGTGATATGGACGAATCTGGGAAGGGGAAGTCAATTACACTTCCAATATCACTTGAGAGCGGCGTAGGTCGAAAAGAACCCAGATTCAACCTCACTGTCTTGACATCTCCACCACCCATCGATTGCGCTGCCGATGCCGCATAACCCGCCAAATCCGGGGTGCTGAGAATCAGGTTTGAGTTCGGCAACCGCACACAGTGCAACAATGTATCGTCTCTCAGGGCGTTGTTGATTAATGCAGGCGCTGCTCCCAGCCTTGTTAGAGCGTAGGCGGTGACGACAAACTCGGGCGAGTTCGTCATAAACACAGCAACAATGTCTCCATCTTTAACGCCCAGACCCTTCAATCCGAGTGCGATTTCGTCCACCTGAGCCTTGAGAGCTCTGAAGTTCCACGAGCGACCCTCGAACCACAATGCATCAGCATTTGGATCACAGAGTTCCAGCATGCGATATAGGTGAGGTGATTGAGGACCGAGTTTATCGATGAATTGGAGCATACGCTTCGTAAAGGATTGTTCGTGACGGTATTGTTTGATGTCCCGGCTAATACCAATGCGTTGGTCGACGTAGTAGAGCAGACCCGCGGCAGCGGCGGTGGATGCCGCTATGGTGGCCATCTTCAGACGTAAAGGTTCCCAAGTGAAAGTTATAAATTGAAGGTCTGCTTTCGGCGAAGGGAGAGACGAATCGACTGAGCTGAAGATTGGATCTTTTTAGAACAGCGACCCAGCACGAAATCCCCTTTCCGTTAATAGATGCCGTGCCTCGGTCGCGAGGTCGATGCTGATTTATCTCACTGGAGTAGGTGAGTGCCGTAAGGTATCCCTGTCGGGCTAATTGTGACTGAAGCAAGTATGGGAAGTTTACTTTGCTCGTGTTGGGGGTTCCCTTGGCCAATTGACATGGACGAGGCTGGAATAAAGTGATCCGTCAGCGGCGTACGGACGTAAAGATGTCTTGGGATATTGAGCAAGGCGTCTGAGGTCCTGAGGGGGTAGTTCGGAAATCTCCCCAGGCAACGAGGGTTCCTTGAGAAGAGATGGAACGGATGCTCTCACCGTTCTAGACGCGGTTCCCCGGCCCGAGAAGAATTGGAGAACCCACGTTAGCCTAGTGAGTTGACGAGCCAACAGCCACAGCGCCTGGGGAGCCCCACGGGTGCTAGAGAGATGCAGGGGGAGGAGTAACAGAGAGACGAGACAGAACAGGTTTAATATATTAATATAGCCACATAAAAGGGAGGGAGGAAGAGAGGGGAATGTAATGCGAATCCCACACAATCGTCTCGCTGAACTGTGCCATCGTGGACTCAAGTCTGGACCAAATATGCCTTGAATTCACACTTACCGGTTAGACCCTAAGGGATCAAAATGGAACTTGTATGTGGAGGTGGGGCCAGTGGGCAAGTCGCTGGGTTTTGGGTGGTTGGCATCTGTCCAGCAAGGTGAGACTGTCGTCCCAACCAGCAAACTAAGCAACATCAGGAGTAGCTATGGATGGGGAGGGAGGGACCTGGTGGTGGCGATGAGTTGAGGCAGCGAGTGAAGTGAGAGAGTGAGAGAGGGAGCGTGCGTGACTGAGAAGACAAAGAGCCCGGAACAACTGCCGGAAGCTCAAGACTCCGAAGATGCCGAGGCAACTTTTGACCGTTGACATCAATGGCCGCTTTAAGCGCCTCGACAACCTCTCGCATCAACATTAAAATATTACTATTGTCCATACTTATACTTCTAGTGTGTACATACTTTCAAATATTCTGTCTTTCTTCTCCTCTCTGTGTCGGAATCAGTGGCTTCTCTACTTCATACCCAGCACAATGAGCGCTCAAAGACGCCTCGACGCCATCTCGGGCCAGCTCTCTTCCACATCAACTACAAGCCACTCTCCCGGCCTGCAGCAGATCTTAGAAAAGAACCCCGACGACATTGTCATCACATGTGCCACGCGCACTCCGCTGACCAAGGCCAGAAAGGGCGGACTCAAGGACACCACCACCGACGAGCTCCTGGTCCATGTGCTGAAAGCCATCAAGGACAAGTCCGGCATCGACCCTAACCTGGTCGAAGATGTCTGTGTGGGCAATGTCCTCCAACCCGCTCCAGGTTTCGTGGCCAGAAGTGCCGTTCTCGCCGCGGGATTCCCCGTCACCACAGCCACGAGCATTGCTTCGAGGTTCTGCTCCTCGGGCCTGTTGAGCATCCAGACCCTTGCCAGTTCCATTGCCATCGACATCATTGACGTGGGCATCGCCGTGGGCATAGAGAGCATGTCGTCCAACAGAGACGCCCCTCCGCCAATGAGCGAAACCATCATGTCCCACCCCATCGCCAAGGACAATGTCGAGCCCATGGGCTGGACGTCGGAGAATGTGGCCCGCGATTTCCACATCACGAGGGAGATGCAGGATAAGTTTGCCGAGATGTCGCACAACCGCGCCGAAAAGGCCCAGAAAGAAGGCTGGACCAAGGACGAGATCTCCCCGGTCACGACCAAGTGGATCGACCCCAAGACCAAGGAGGCCAAGGTGATCACGCTGGACAAGGATGATGGCATCAGACCGGGCACCACCTATGAGGGCCTGTCCAAGATCCGATCCGCCTTCCCGCAATGGGGACCGACCACCACGGGAGGCAATGCTTCCCAAGTCACCGACGGGGCAGCGGCCGTGCTGATGATGAAGCGGTCAACGGCCCAGAGACTGGGCCAGCCGATCATCGGCAAGTATGTCAAGAGCACGGTCGTCGGCCTCGAGCCACGCATTATGGGCATCGGCCCGAGTCTGGCGATCCCCAAGATCCTGCAGAAGACCGGCTTGAGCAAGGACGACGTGGATCTTTTCGAGATCAACGAAGCCTTTGCTTCTATGGTGAGTTTTCTCCTGTATTTTCCATTTCTTACCAAGGAAAGGGTGCCCGAAGCTAATCTTATGGGCTCGGTAAAAGTATGTTTACTGCGTCAACGAACTCGGCTTGGATATCAACAAGGTCAACGTCCGAGGAGGTGCCATGTGAGTTTCCTCTCCACCCCCTTCTTTATTCTGAGGAATCGAGCCATAGACGCTAACGACCCATCCCTCCAGTGCTATCGGCCACCCCTTGGGCGCCACGGGTACGCGGCAAGTGGTGACCCTGCTTTCAGAGCTGAAGCGGCGTAAGCAAAAGGTCGGCGTTACGAGTATGTGCATCGGCACGGGCATGGGCATGGCTGGTGTATTTGTCTCAGAAGCGTAGATAGAATTCTCCCGGACGTTAATTTACGAGGCCGGCATAGAAAATACATGCTATCCTTGTAGATAATCACGTATCGCTTTCAAGATTGGGCTTTCATGACGATTGGGCAATCGACCCACACAGAACTCGCATTGCACTGCAACCTTTGGCGTTTGCGAAATGCGAACATCCGACCAGAGGTAAGAAAAACCCGATGCGAATGGCGAAAATGACCATCAGACGAGTGTGGACAACTGCGACTGCAACCGTGGATACGAGATAGGTGTGAGAAGGAAGGAACAAGCATGAGCGTGAGCTTGAGCACCAACGGAGCGATGTTGTCGATACTGTCTCCCTTTCCCTGTCTTGAATCACGGTTGATTGCGATCGAGGAGCATTGAAAGCATTTTGAGCTTTGCTCGACAACGACGACGACTTTCGAGGAGCTCTTTCGCGAGACCTCACACAGCTCCCCCCGTCAGACTTGTTCATCCAACCTCATTTCTTCGACGGGGCTGCAGTGCCGTAGAACTGTTCTTTGTCCATTTGCATCTCGTCGTCCGCGACGCCAATGGTCGCGAAATACTGCCCGGCAGCCCCCCCAGCAGGCATCAATCAGCACATGAACCACCTAGAAGACATACGCTGACGGGTAGAAGCGAGGGCGAGGTAACTTACAGCCATGGCCTTGCGGTTCGCTTCGGGGTTCATTGGCTTTCCCTGCTCGTTCATGGTCGCCAGAAGCCGGAAGTAGTTGATGTAGAAGGCGGGCGTGTAGGTGTTGAAGAACTTGGCTTCCTCGTCGTATGGGTTGCTGAATGTGTGCGGCGACCGCGGCGGGACCGTCACGTAGTCTCCGAGCTTTGCATCGACGGTTTGGCCGTTGAGGGCGTGGAAGCGCAAAGTGCCTTGGGTGACGAGGAAGGTTTCGTCGTGCTTTAGACGGCAAGGGAGAGGTTAGCGGGACGTAGGGTGCTTGGTTTTGGATTGGGCTGAGTGGTGTTTTGATATTTACCATTTCATGCCAGTGTGGAGGTGGCCTTGATAAACAAAAAGACGCCATCCAACCATGTCAGCCTCACGACCACGACCCAGCAAGATTTGCAGTGCCAGATTTCTCGGATGCTTACCCCGAAGTATGCGGAGGGACCGTGAACTCGGCACTTGAGATTCGAGTCAAGGTCATATTCCCGACGTCACATCCCAAAGGCCGTCGAAGAGGAAACCCCCAAAGACTCACCTGCCAATGCGATCTTAGGCATGTCAGTCAGTACGTTGCGACCAGAAAGAGCTCAGCAGGTGGTCAACACTTACTATCTGCACCACAACATTAGCAGTCAATTCATAACAAGTCTGTGGCTGAAGGAGATAGGACACAAACCTGTTCTCGAGCCATCCTCCATGATTCGGATGGTGATGGTTCCAACCTTGAACGTCTCGCCCGCCTTTGCAGGGACGAAGTTGATGGGCACCGTGGGCGTCTCCATGATGATTTGGTGAGAATGCGAAAAGACCTCCGAGGGTTACAGGGTATCTGTGCGATGTTGAAGGGGCGAGGAGAATTGTTTTTATAAAGTGAGGAAAATGTGAGGGTGAGACCGTCGGCCGCAGATTCTCCCAGAAGCCGATGCCGATTGAGGCCGCCACAACCTCCAGCTGCCAGCTACCCAAAACAGTCTACGCTCTCGACTCGAATAATACACAACGTTGCAAATGTCAGGAGACGTAGTTCCATGATCAATCATCAAACAGCCGAGCAAAGCACATCCACTGTCCAGTTTGACTGGCGTATTGGCGGTATATGATCCGAGTTTTAAAGCAGTCCCTGAATGCATCGTCCCCTGAAAATACCACAAAACTCCAAAGGTCTCATGCCATATTACAATGAATGGCTCTCCTTCTCTAGCACTCGAGGTATTGATCTGACAAACAGTCCCCATTCATATCTTCCCAACGTACTCGTCAAATATCTTCTTGATCTCCAGAGCACTCTTCTTCGGGTACCGTTTCTGGTCGTTGTCATAGTCAACATATGTGACCCCAAAGCGAGTCTCGTATCCTTCAGCCCATTCGAAATTGCTGTGCGTCCATGTGTCAGCATCAATGGGTCTGCAACCAGAAATCTACAGACAAGGAACCCCCGGGGAGGGGGGGGGGGGGGGGGGACCTACTCCATGAGACTCCAAGCCATATACCCACGACAATCACATCCATCCTCGGCCACAGCCTCCGCCATGCTGGTGATATAACTCCGGAAATACTCACACCGAAAGTCATCTTCGAGGATCTCGTCGCGCGACAAGTCATTCTCGCCCTTCAGACTCGTGCCATTCTCTGTCACGTAGATTTTCGGACGTCCGTATCGGTCACTCAGCCATTTCATCAACTTTCGGAACCCTGGAGCGTGAGGCCGGAGCCAGAAACTTTGTGTCTCAGGCCCGATGCTGTTGCCGTACTTGTCTTCCATGAGGATCTCCAAGTTGCCTGCGAAGTCGAGCGGGTCGGCGGGGCCTTCCTTGTGCTTGATGTAGTTGGCACAGTAGTGGTTCATGCCATAGAAATCGTTCGAACCCCTCATGAGTTCGCTTTCTTCTTCGCTGAACTTGGGCAGACGGTCACCCAATTGCTTTACCATCGACTCTGGATAGTGCCCGAAATACACAGGGTCGGCGAACCAACAGATGGCGAATTCGATTTTGCGATCGCATGCTACTCGGTCTTGTTCGTCCTCGGGGTCCCAAGGCTCGGTCCAGTCGCCTGCACCATGTGAGACTGGTGTTATTTCGGGTAGTCAGAGCGGGAGGAAGCTTACCGTTCAAGGTGATTCCGATCTCTCCTCCATCCCGCGACTTGAATTCTTCTCGGTAGATCTTAACTGCAGTAGCATGTGCCAGCAGGATGTGATGGCCGACTACCCAAGGTTCGGTAGATCCGTCACCAACCGTACTCCTCTTCCTGTCACTGGAATGGCCTGGGGCAAACACGCCGGCATTGTATCCGAGAATGGCACTACAGAATGGTTCGTTGAATGTAATCCAGTGTTTGACCCGAGAACCCATGGCCTCGAACATGACTCGTGCATAGTTGGCAAAGTCGGCGACAAACTCGTGCTTGTTCAAGAACCCTCCATATCGCTTGTCGAGTTCGTCAGGGAGATCCCAGTGGAAAAGTGTGATGAAGGGCACGATTCCTGCCTCGAGGAGGTCATCAACGAATTTGACGTAGTGGCGGAGCCCGGCCTCATTGACTGGGTCATTGCGGCCACCCAGCGGAATGACACGCGACCAGGAGATAGAGAAACGATATGCTTTGGCACCAAGCTTCTTGAGCAACTCGATGTCCTGGGCCGTCCGATGGTATGAGTCGCATGCCACATCCCCGGAGCTGCCGTCAGCAATCTTGCCGGGGATTTTGCAAAAGGTATCCCATATTGAAGGGCCTCGTCCATCTGCCGTGGTACCACCTTCAATCTGATATCTGCACCACGTTAGTGTGAGCTGTAGATTAGCAATGGAGATACGAACGCGGCAGTGGCAAAGCCCCAAAGGAAATCAGCAGGCAAACCCGCTCTTGGGGCAATGTCTTTGACCATGGCGGAGGTGGTCGACAAGAATCACCAGCCCTTTTCTTTTCTCTTTCACCGGATTGCGAGGGAGTGAATTGGATACAAGGAGACGAGAAAGTGGATCGACCCGCGGGGTGATGGGCTCTCGTTTGGATGTGCCAGCGTCTCAAGAAAAGCTAGACTCTCGTGCACAGAGCCTTGTAAAAAAAACAAAAAAAAAAACAAAAGCCAGAGGACTCGAAGAGCAGAACTGTCGCTTCTTTGGCAGGGACCATGGCTCGTGGGATATTTGTACCCTTTTCCCGAGTCCGCCTCGCCGCCTGGGTGATCAAATGCCATGATTTATCCTGTGGTAACCTTTTTTTGCTTCCCCAGTTGACGATGGAACGATCCACCATCTTGGATGGATGGCATTCTACCGGATTGGTTGCGGACTGATGCTGTCCGGCAAATGTCCTGTTCACCCAAGATGCCGAACTTTAGCCTAACAGCCTGTAGGCGCGCCGTGGGAAGCCGTAATTATCGATCCGTCCTCACGGTTGCTCTTCGGTTCCTTTTAGACCTGTCTGTGTTCGCCACAGAAGATGGTGGAGATACGGGCAACTTGTGGCCAGCACATTGGCCTGAGTACCTAGTCGACCTCGTATTCGAAAAGGGGGGGGGACCCCCGTGTGGGATTAGACACGCCTCGGTCAGATTCACATATAGAAGAAATGAAGAGACGAAGAATGGTTCTGATTCTCTTGACTTTGGCTGTGCCGATCCATGGATTGACTGGCCTGTCGTCGATCACACTTGCATATACAACACCATGCGGCACAGCTCCTGCCGAGTCTCGACGTACATTTCCTGTGAATTGACCGAAGGAGCCGCTCAAAGACGCCGAGCGCCTAAAAACTCTGTCACATGAAGCCTTGCATTGCACCATCCAGAAGAAGTCTCGAGCCCAAGAACACGCCGCTGGGAATAGAAAAGGGCTGTTGTGCCAAAGCAGTTCCTTGCAGATGTATCAATGCACTGTACATTCCATTCCCCTTCCCTCCACCCTGGTCACAATGTTGCTGAGCGCCCCAGGCCCTCCAATGCTCCGTATCCGACGCTCGCATGCAACAACCTCGTGCTAGTTTTGACGGGGTTGTATACTCGGGACATCTCAATGTAGTCTAACAGTCCACGTCGGATTTGCTCCAGCTCAGCCCTTCAATAGCGTCGAACCAATGACCCGTGCCAAACCATGACTTACTACAGACTGAACAATGCTGGTCCGTAATTCAGATGTCTCAATCATCCTCGTTCCCAGGTTCCTCCATCCGCCAAGTGATAAAGGCAGCTGCCAGCGCTCCAAGCCCACCAATCCTCAGAGTCCATCCCACACTGACATCGCCTGGCTGGTTTCGCGGCTTCTGCAGCAGTTTGAAGATGGCGCTGCTAATCAATGTTGCCAGAATTTGCGGAGCGCTGATAGCAACGTTGTGAAGTCCAAGGATAATGCCGGCTTGATCTTCTTCGTCTGTCTCTTTATCATCGAGGTCTTCAAGATCTTCTCCATTTATGAGTCTCTGCTGCCGCCTCTTCCGCCTCGCTTCATCACGTCGTGAAATGTCTGCGGAGATCAATGCAAACGGAGCCCACAATGTCAATGACCAGGAGATTCCGACTAGAGCAGTCATGATTGATGCTGCCAAGGGTGTCGATATGAACACAGTACTCCACATGCACAGCGTGAAGAGAAGTTGAGAGATTAGCCACGCTCGTCGCAATGTCAACCCTGGAATTTGCATCCTATCCAAACAGTGTCTAAAAATGCCAGAATTGCGAATGGACGATGTGCTCGCGACAGGGTTCGAGAGCGGCCGATTGAGTGACAGACTGGTCTGAGACCGACTGAGTGTAGGGTGTTCGCCCCATGGAAATTCCCGTGATCGCGTGCCGATAGGCGACGTCGGAGTGATTGGTCTCGCAAAATCTTCGGCGTCATCTGTCGTTTTGTGTTTGTACGTTGGTACGACTAAGAAGGGCAGGATTATGTTTGACGCAAACGATACGATCGCGTAGGTGAGCAGCGCCAGTGTTCCGACTCGAGTAGCCTTGCCCCAAAACCGCTCCACCTCATCATCCGAAAGACCAGGCTTCAGATGGGGGTCAACGTATAGTTGACCAATATAAGTTGTAATGTAAAAGAGAAAAGGAAACCAGCCTAGCCAGTGGAAAAATTGTATTTCGCAGACCTTGCGGACTTGAGGTGGCAGTCGCTTGATGGAGCTGAAGACTTGTCTGAAGAAGGACAGCAACCCACCCGATTCGTAATCGGCCTTCGACGGAGGATCAAGTTGTGGGTTCCGCTCCTTGATGGCGAGGATGCTGATCAAAACAGTCGAACTTAACGCAATGGATGCCAGAACAACCAGGACTTTGAATTGGGTGTTACCAAAGAAGCTGAAATATCGTGGCAGATTCAGGTATCCAAAGATATAGCCAAAGACGTTCCCAATGCCTGTCATGCGTGAAGCCCATGCATTGGCCGACTCTTGTTGATGAGAAGGAGCGTTGTCAACAATAAACGCGCGAATCGCGGCTTGTACTGGGAGGGTGTTAGATACATGGGAGAAAAGCCCTCAGAATGAACTTACCGGTGTTGATGCTAAAGTCTAGACACCACATCATGACCGTGGCAAGGACGATAGTTGCAGTCCTGTAGCCCCCAGTATACTGTGCATTTGCGTCAAGTCCTCCAATGACTCGGATGATGTCTCGCGCGTATGCAAGGATCATCGACGAAGCAACAGTGCCCAGAGTCCCGGCGATCATGAAGGGCTTCCTTTTGCCCCACGAGACTCGGCATCGATCGCTTAGAATTCCGATGTATGGCTGAACAAGTGACCCGGTCAAGGGACCTGCAAGCCAAACGAATGCGAGCAAGGCTTTACTCATTCCAAGAGAGAGCAGATATGGGGAGCCATTGGAGAGTTCAACGGACCAGACTATCTGAAGGCCCCCAATGCAAACCGTGAGAAAGGCGAGGTACAGAGCATCTTTGGACTCCACTATTGACTCTTCATAGTCAATCGCCTGTGACATTGTTCGCTCATCCGAAAGGAGTCCATCCTCTGGTGTGGGTGGCTCCTCCGAATGGCGTCTCGGCTCCAGAAGTGGTTGTTCGGGGATATCGTCATTTTTGTTCGAGTTGTTGGCGTCTCGAATGAGCGGGGAGCGCTCGCTGCTATCTGAGCTATGATCACTACGGGTCATGAATATGTCGGCGGAGACTGTTAAAGGGTGTGAATGTCTTGACGACAAACAGAAAGATAGTCGTCAGGGGGCACGTGCCAGACTTGTACCGAAGTCTTCGAATGTGAATTTTAAGGGGTGGGCTCGGAATCGTACTGTGATTCGGGGTGTCGCTCACACCATCCTTTTCGAGCAGAGGTCAAAATAATAGAATCGAAGGGGAGAGAATGAATGCTTGAGACAGATAATGTTCGTTGAAGGTCGTCAGATGGGGAGGTCATATATACTCTTGACAACTCAGGAATTGGATCATCAGACCAAGGTCATACGAGGACTTGGGGCTCGGAATGGAAAATATTTGTTCCGTCAGCACTCGAGCTGCCCCGGTGCTGGCCGCAGGAACACCTCAGCTTAAAGGTTCAACCTGTTAAGGAAGCGCACGTCACTACTGTGCAGCCCAAAGACCTTTAAAGAGTAATACCTCCATCCAAGAATCGCAATCTGACCTGTGGCACGGGTCGTGTCGCAAGGTATACCCTCGAGTGACTGTCCACCACGTCAAGCCGGCTTTTTAGTGCCGACAGGGAGCGCGAAGTCCTGCATTTTCGGTTCCAGCACGTTGAGACAAACACAGCTCATTATGAAGCCAGTCGTATCCGCCTTGAACGCATGGAGCTGGTCAGTCTTTCGACTCTCGTCGATGTCTATGTGTGATGCGGACTACTAACCTTTTGACAGCACGATTCTCTCGGTCTTCGCCATTGTCATCCTCTCGATTATAGGGAGCCTATTTGCGGTACGAGCGTTGCCCGACATACCCAGTACACCAAGCAAGTTCGTGTGAAGCTCATACTGATTGTCTGGGGCGTACAGAGAGACCATCACTCCATGATGGGGCTAGAAGGAGATCCTGAAGACGGTGGAGCGGTCGCGGGCTCTATATTTATTGCAGTGGCGGTTTATGCTGTGAGTCTCCATCCTCGGGACCTTGTTAAGTATTTGATATTGACGGACAGGCCAGGCATTCTTGGTATTCTGTGGATTTCAAGCTTGGCTGCATGTTCGAGCGAGTCGGCGGGGCGCTATATCACTATGATCATAACGGATTCTCTGCGATAAAGGAGAAGATGCTCTCCGAAGAAATGGGCAAACTGACGGCGTAGATGGGAGGGATCATGCGCATTAGAGGGCCCAGGATCAGGGCAGCCCCTGTACAAGAGCTGGACATTCACGGCTCGAAGGGCAAGCGGCCATGCAGAATGTTTTCACATGCGCTTTATTCGCGGTATCAAAATACATGCATGCACCCCTTGAAGACTCAAGTGTCCGTCCTCACCGAACATCTTATCCCAAGGCCTTCCAATCAGACCAGATCCCGGTTAACGAACTGTGCATGCAACGATTTGCCCAACATGGCTGGACTCCTCTCCACGATCACTCCAGCAGCTTCCAATGCCGAGATCTTTGATTCGGCACCACCTTTTCCTCCGCTGACGATAGCACCAGCATGTCCCATTCGGCGCCCTGGAGGGGCAGTGATACCGGCAATGAAGCTGACTGCGGGCTTGTTCTTCTTGTTCTCGCTCTTTAGGAACTCTGCCGCGTCCTCCTCGGCGCTCCCTCCAATCTCACCAATCATGATGATACCCTCTGTCTCGTCGTCTTCCATGAAAACACTCAGGCAGTCAATAAAGTTGGTGCCGCTGAATGGATCACCTCCGATACCCACGACCAAAGATTGTCCGAGACCTGCTTGGGTTGTTTGATTGACCGCCTCGTATGTCAGTGTTCCCGATCTTGATACGATCCCAACTCTTCCTCGTTTGTGGATGAATCCTGGCATGATGCCGATCTTGCATTGGCCGGGCGCGATGATTCCAGGGCAGTTGGGACCAACCAAACGTGTCTTGCTTTGGGTTTTTAGCGCGTCGGTGACCTTAAGCATATCATGTTGGGGGATTCTGAAGTTCGTCAGTAAGTGAAATCTGTATAAGAGCCGCCTTACCCTTCAGTAATGCACACCACCAGCGGTATTTCAGCTTCAATAGCTTCCATGATACCAGCTGCTGCTACCGGAGGCGGTACGAATATGACACTTGCAGTAGCTCCTGTCTCTTTTACACCCTCGGTAACATTCTTGAAAACGGGCAGACCAAGATGCTGGGTACCGGCCTCTGCTTGCGGTTAGCATGTTGTATCTCTGCAAGAAGCTGACGGGGAGGCTCGCTTTTCGGGTTCGTTCCACCCACAACCTTGGTGCCGTACTCAATTGCCTGTTGAGCATGAAATGTACCCTGC
The DNA here is from genome assembly GCF_000835475.1 of Cladophialophora bantiana CBS 173.52. Taxonomy (NCBI): domain Eukaryota; kingdom Fungi; phylum Ascomycota; class Eurotiomycetes; order Chaetothyriales; family Herpotrichiellaceae; genus Cladophialophora; species Cladophialophora bantiana. Next base: position 2,067,347 of record NW_015971578.1, read on the forward strand.
TTGCCCGTGAAACCCTGAAAGAGGACTTTCGTGTCGGCGTGGATTCTCAGGTTATTCCGCGTCTGAGTATAGGGCGAACCCGACGAGACGGTGGCATAGCTTCTTGACGTAGTGCTAGTCGCAGATCGCAGCGCCCGAGGAGCGCAGGCCTTAAATGCCTGCATCTCTGGCGACGACTTCGAGAGCAAGAGCTAAGTCTGATTGAATGCGGAATGATGGGAGAATTCAAGCACCTGCGTCAATTGATCGCTATCAAAGTTCCATCTTGCGGAGTCGCAAAGCTCCTGGCTCGCTGAGCGCGCCGAGTGTCATTTGAAAATGTCATTTGATAAAACGGCAGGGCATAAAACCTGCAATAGCATTTTTCTTCGTAGGCAACAACCAACAACGCATGTCCATTGATGGAAGATCGAGTGCAATGGGGTGTGAAGAGCTCATTGAGCGTCGCCATATATCACATCAACACATATTATACCATCAGATGCACTGCCTGTTCTGGCCATGTTTCAAGCCAGAATTTCAAGCGGACGATATGTCTCACCGTTCACTACCAACAGACTCGAGGTAATGAAATGCTGCACAATCCAGGATCATTTCCCTGTACAGAGCTGTCCATGTCTAAAATAGACTCTCCCGTCAGTTCATGTCTGAATTGAGTAATCAGCCTATGTCTTACAACGGTGAAAATATTCGAAACATCCCCTACTTCCGAGAAATTGAGTTACAGCTCTTCCAATGCTCTTAAAATCGCCTGTGCCTGCCATGACGCAAAGAGTCCGAGGGGTTTGGGAGCACCACCAGAGATACCCAACTGTTGGGATGCAGAAAACCAAGGCAGACTACTTTGACAGCCCACATTATCAACTGTGTTTCGATCATGTGGACCCTGGCAGCACCACCGGGCGGCTGAATGCCCAACGGATCTATCTGATCCTTGTGCTGCGGAAATTCAACTTTGATTCATCTCTCATTGACCATTCTAGAACTTCAAATCGCCGGCTCCAACGCATCATTTCTTGCAGTTGCGTTGTTGCACAAACCTCGCCAATCTCATATCGCAGTCTTTCTGAAAGGTCTGCTTTGGGCTCTCCTGCTACACCTCTTAGTCGACCGCAGCAACGACGCCCTGCAACTTTTCCCGGCTAGGGGGACACACCCGCTCTCTTGCTGTCCAAGGCGTGCTGTTTCTGCCACTTATTTGCGTACCGAACACCGAAACCGTGGTTGAACACCTCTCGAATCTCTTCCAGAGACATACCTTTGGTTTCCGCGAAGCAGAAGACTGCGAACAAGAACCCCAGAAAGCAGATGGCTGCATAGAAGCCAAACGCGCCGCTGGGACTCAAAGATTTCATCATCGATAGAAAGGTTGAGGCAATGATGATATTGGTCCCCCAGCAGGTAATGGTCATGACCATGGTCCCCATGGCACGAACCTCAAGTGGAAGACGCTCCGCACCCATCCAGGAAACAGGGGCAACGCCAGTTCCAAAGAAGCCCACGTAAAAAATGATTGTGACGAGTACCAAAATGCCAGCCCAGTTTACGTTGTTGATCTCAAGTGTAAGATCCTTGGAGTTGATTGGAATGTAGTGGAAGGCAACGGCTGCGAGCACAAGACTGAGAGACATTCCCAGGACGGTAAAGATGAGGATTCTCCGGCGGCCAAAGCGGTCGACAATGACCAGGTTGATGCAACATCCCAAAAAGTTGCAAGCCCCGACCACAATTGAGACAGCAACCGGCTTGTTGAAGCCGACAAGGGCAAACAGCGTGCCGCTGTAGTACCTGCAGGACGGTTATATGAGGTGCTCGCACTACAGGATATGGGAAGGGGCTGAAAAACTCACATCAGCGTATTGAACCCGCAAAGTTGACTAACTCCCATCACGCAGCACGCCGTCAGCATGGCACGAAAATTGGCGGGAACTATGTGCAGCTGTTTGTATGACCACCAGAGCGACTTGTGGGCCATCAGCTCAGTGGCCTGCTGCAGATCTTGCTGGATAGCTCGAATCTTGTCCTGACGCTGTTGTGTGGTCGAATTTGGATACAATCTAGCCAGCACGGCATCGGCCTGCCCAAGTTCTCCGTGCGCTACCAGCTGCCGAGTGCTTTCCGGACACCAGGGGAGGAACAAAGCCAGCGCAATGGCAGGAATTGCTCCAATGGCAACAACGTATCGCCAGCCGGAAGACTTGACCTCGGCGAACCCAGCTCCGATGCAATACGCAATGAATTGTCCGCCTGTGATGTTGCAGGTTTGCATAGTGATCATACGACCGCGATACTTCGCCGGAGCTATTTCGGAAATGTACCTGTTCGCATCTGTTAGCCCGTTCTACGGTGGAGAGATGTGCACCGGGAAGTCTTCGCCAACCAGGAAAAAATGGCTGAAAAGGATGAAGGACCTACAGAGGCACAACCATTGCCGCACTTCCTGATTTGTCGTCAGCATCAAATAATGGACGAGGAGGGACAGAAGCTTTGGAGCAGAGCTCTGTCAATACGAACACGGATCTGCGAGAGACTCACCGACGCCTAGCCCAACGATAAATCTTCCTACAGTCATTTGAGCGACGCCAAAAGCTGCGGCTTGGAGAATGGCGCCGACAACAAAGACTCCGCAGCCACAATAAATGGAGATCTTGCGGCCATAGCGGTCTGCGGTCAAACCGGCGAATATTGCGCCAATAAGCGCTCCTCCGCTGGTTATTGAGGTGATGAGTTCCTGCTCGCTCGATGATAAATCGTGCCCCAAGTCATCGCCAATTGTAACAAGAACGCTAGAAATATAGCCGGTGTCATATCCTGAAGAAAGTCAATGAACAGGAGTCTTTATCCCCCAGGACTGTGCGAATATATCCTACCGAACAAGAAGCCGCCGACGGAGACGCAGATGGCAATCAGCCAAACAACCTTGGAGGTTTGTGTGTCTTCGATCGTGTTGAGAGCTGCGATCTCCTTGTCGAGCACATCCTCTTCGTGGAGAATAGTTTGGGCGCCCTTCTCGATCATCTCCTTCTCGTGTGGGAACATGTTTTTGGACTCAAAGGAATTGAAAGGCAACAATAATTCCAAAGCCGGCACAGATCTCCAGAATCCTCTAATACTGAGACCAAAGCCGCTCGGGAAGTCGATACGTGCAAGAAAAGGCAATGACTCTGCGACATTCACTCCTTTATATCACTGTCGAACAACCACTACATCTCGCGTGGTGTTCCCCACGGGGACTCTAAACGGGGCTCGTCGTTTGGAGCATGTATTACCCACATCTCGACCCAGCATTTGTTGGCATCCGACTTCGACAATCAACATTTATGGCCCACGATTGGCGCAATATCATTGGCGGGGACATGTTCCGCCAAACCAACGGGTGAATCTACGAAGCTTGATTCGGAAGAAAGATTCCTCATACGGCAGCATACCTCACCTGATTCAAGGGTCCAGCTGCACGACCAGTGGTTGAGCCTTATCTTGTACCTGGCGAGGTGGCTGAAATGATGGCAGATGGTACGGGTGGATGGACAATTGAACCCCATATCCATCAAGACAGAATTTCCAAGACGGGTCTCAGGATACCATGGACCTCGGACAATGATGCCCACTCAAATTGTGGGTTGCCCGGTGTTAGCATATATGAATGCGACTAATACTTTGCCGGTACCGATGCTCTCAACCTTAAAGAGCTTGCCGAACCAAACTCCGCACCGGAGACTCGCCGCAATGGAACTTCAACACGAAAGAAAATCATGGTTATCGAGGGCAGCATATGCATCTTCCGCACCCTTACTAGGCTAGTTCAAGAGGTGACGGTCTGGTAGCCAAAATACGGGGTAACCTTCCAACAGCACTCGATTATTTGAAGTAAGTCTTCGCCGAAGGGGACTACTTCTGATATCGCCCTCGAAGGTGGACGAGATCGACCCCCAGCGATATGATGAGCTATGCGCTCACAAGGATGGTGGGAATCCTCTCTGATTTATGAAATTGCAGCTAACAATATGCTAGCCAACGATGCCGAGAAAAGCATAGTAAATGTGAGTAGTAGTCCGCTGCATGGCCGCTATGTCCTAACCAAAATTCGAGGTATCATTGAGCATGGTATGCGCAGGTGCGAAAACTGTGACACTGCAGGCGAACCCTGCCTGCCGCCTCCACGAAAACGAATTCGGCTGAAAGCTGTTCACTCTGTGGTCGAACAATCCCGCTCTTCTGGACAGAGTGGCCGGGAGATATCCTTTGTCTACGGTAGTGATCATGTTTGGGTCGACTTCCACACTCCCGGTGAGTTCCTTGTTGATTGTCGTCTTACCGCTTGGCATCAGTATTTGAGCTGATCTGGGTGTTCTAAGTCCAATTCGTACGTGGTAACGACCGTGACGAAGGTTCAAGTGACTCGCAGTCTTCTATTGTGATTGATGAGGATGAAGGAGCTTTTGCAAATTCCCCGAATGTGCGTCTCGACTGTGCAGATGCGGTTGCAGAATCTAGTATTGTGTCGGCCGCCGAACCCTATGCGGCAAAGAGATCGCTGTCATTTGGGAGAGACAGCGCTTCGGGGGCGTCCCATTTCGCGTCGTCTCCCACATATTTAGTTTCTCCATTACGGCAATACCGTACCCCATCAAACCAGATCCAGATACTCTCGCCATCTACAAGCACCGTTCTCTATGAATCCCAGCCTCTGTGGCCGTTAAACGACTTAGCAGAGGCTGAACTCCTTCAACATTTCATCGACAATATCGGACCTCAACTAGATGTCACGGACCATGTTTCTCATTTCACCACAACTGTTCCCCAGCGAGCAGCACATTGCCCTTTGCTATTTTACGCTATCATTGCCGCCGCTTCTATTCATCGCAGTCGTATTCAGGGTGTTCCAGACCAATTTTATGAAGAATACCAGGCTAGGTGCATCCGGATCTTGATTCGATTCTTGGATGATCCTGAGTATTCTCCAGATGAGAACTTCTTGGCGGCTATCGTCGTCTTGCGTAAGGGAGAAGAGATGTCAGGTAGGTATCTGCCTTCATCCACGCCCGTAACAGGACGTTGACTAGGAAATGCAGATGAAGATCGCATGTGCCATCTGCTCGGCTCCTCTCGGGTCATTAATTCGGTTGGAGAGGTCGCCGCAAATGGCGGATTGGGAGAATCAGCAGCGTGGATTGTCTTGAGACAAGGTATATACGTCGCATTGACAAGCAATGCCCCCTTGAATGTGGATCTTGGTTGCTATAAAAGGTCTGCGGTCTTCCTCGGTCTCACAGATCACGCTTGGGCCAACAAAATTGTCTTCATTTTCGCAGAGACTCTGGTATACTCTGCCAAAAGCAGTGAACATGCGGGAGCCGACGTCGAGGATTGGCATACCTTGCAGCACGCCGCGACCCAGTGGTATCACGACAAGCCTGACACGTTTCTGCCAGTCTTTGAAGCTTCAAGTGAAGAGAGCGCTCTAAATAAACTTGCTAGACCGGGGTGCCGCAATCCTTTCCCGACGATATCGATGCTCCAGGCTCCTCATGTCATTGGGCTCATGTACTACCACCTAACCCTCATCCTCCTCGCCCTGAGCGACCCAGTTCACAGCGCCCGTCGTAGGGGTCTTGAGAGCATACGCGTGTGGCAGAAAACGGAACAGAAGATCAGAATTGATCTCAAACGCTGCATTGGTCTGGCCATCAGCAATCCTCACGTTGTGGCAGCCAACTTTGAGGCATCACACATCCTATACGCATGCGGGCACTGTCTCAACTCTCCTGGCGAGAGAGAAGCGGCTGTCGATTTTCTCCGCGGCGTCAGGGTCAAGTTGGGCTGGGGCATTGATCATATCATCGAGCACCTAGAGAGACATTGGGCCGGGATGCAGTGAGGAAACTGTCAAATTCGCTTCAGAGGCCTTCTGTTTACCTCCAAATTTCAGGTATTTTACTAGAAAAATCAGACCTCTGTCGCATCCTCGTATGGTTGAAAAGGCCTCTCGTGTGGCATAAGCTTCTTTCCAGCAGACCCATGACGGCAAAGATGTCATGGTTGGGGACGACGAGTTCTGTTGCCAAACAAGGAAGATAGAAGGAGCCGAAGGAGTTGCTTTTGGTGAGTGTAACGGGTGCCGTGTCCCGAGAGCCTGTCTGAGGAAAGATTTCTCCGCCATTTCCCCCATTTCCATTTCCTTTCCTCATTTGGATGAGGAAAGAACTGGGCGGTCCCACTTCGCGACGTCTTCTTGTTTCCAGTCCAGAGAACTGAACGGAGCCACGACGACGAGGGTAGCGAACTGCAAAGGCATAGTGATGCTGTCCAGCCGTCCAGGTGTCCAGCTCTTCCCCTCCCTTGATCCCATTCTTGCCAGTCCAACCCACATGGAATGAGTTGGGCCTCCTTTCCGCGCGACAAATGGCATCAGCAGCCATTCAGTCGCCCTAGAGGAGGCTGCCTTGGCTCCTAGGAAGATAAATATCACATATCATACTTAGTATTGCTGATGCCGCACCACAGAGGAGCGTTGTCTTTTGTAAGAGAGTCATCATTGTTCAAGTCCTGGTTCGTTCAATTGCTTCAACTGTCCACTGCGTGTCTACGTACAGCCAGAATGTGGTCCTCTTCCCTTTCGTACGCTTTCTTTCTGGTAGCGTCCCTGTTCGTTTACTTCATTGCATGGCCTTTGGTAGGATATTTCCGCGATCCGAAAGGTATGGCGTCGGGCCTGAACTCCACTGTGTACGGTGAGAGTGGACGCTAACAATAACATGTAGGACTGCGCAAGTTCCCTAATATGTCGATATTCTCTGGAATCAGCTCCATCCCAATGATGATCCTAGCCCATACTGGTGCGAGATCGGCGTACTTGACGGAGATGCACAAAAAATATCCTGTGATCCGTGTTGCTCCCAATACCCTTTCATACGGGGACGTTAGAGCCATCAAAGATATATATGGCCACAACACACCTTGCATCAAGGATCCTTCCTATGTCCTCTTTTCGGGCAGTCATTTTCACCTTGCGGACGTGATAGACCGCACAGACCACGGCCGCAAACGCAAAGTCCTCTCATCAGCTTATGCGATCAAAAATCTCGAGCAATGGGAGCACAAAGTGGCCGACAAGATGAGTCGGATCGTCAAGCACTTTGACCAATGTTGTACCGCGCCCCTTCTGCCTGATGAGAAGGAACCGGTGCCGAAAGATGTCAATCTGGATTTTCGGGCTTGGATGAACTTCTTCACCCTTGACGCTATTTCTGATATAGGCCTCTCGGATCCGCTGGGCTTTCTCGACAAAGGTCATTCGCGCACAATCGCGCGTCGGACGAATGGAACGCAGTACGAGGCGGACATGCGGGACTGTCTCTATAAAATGGCTCATAAACAATCTCTTCTTATCTGGCCATATGCTTGGTACCCGTTTCTCAACAAAATTGCCGACATCATCCCATTCTATGGTCGAATGGGAAAGCTACACCGACAATGGGAAGGGATCCCGCTGGAACTCGCATCTCGTCGTCTAGAGCGTTATCAACGCGGTGACAAGCTTGACGACTTCTTCCAAGCACTTATGGAAGATAAGAGCTCCGTTCCAAACAATCTCGAATGGGGCGAGATAGTGGCGGAGGTAAGCATCATGTTGAATGCGGGGTCCGTAACAACAGCCATCGCGATAGCGAACGCGATGTTCCAACTGCTCAAGAACCCAGAATGCCTGCGCAAAGTTAGAAGCGAGATTGATGCCGCCCTAGATGCCGAAGAGGATGAAGACTGCAAGTCTACGAGTGGCTACTACGAAGATGGAGTTATTGCTTATGACCGTCTCAAACATCTCCCCTACCTCCGTGCCTGTCTTGACGAATCTCTTCGCCTTTTCCCTCCAACAGTTCACGGACTGCTGCGACTTACGCCTCCAGAGGGCATGAGGATTGCTGATGATTTCATTGCAGGCGGAGTATCGGTGATGATGTCCGCATTGACGGCGCACCGTGATCCGACCATCTTTCCCAGCCCAGATAAATATATTCCCGATCGATGGCTGGGGGAATCTGGCAAATCGCTGCAGCCATATTTCCTGGCATTCAGCGCAGGTGCAAGAGGTTGCATTGGGCGCAACATCAGCTATCTGGAGCAGACGGTGGCGATGGGGACGCTATTGAGGAGATACGACTTTGCATTGAAAAGCCCGGAATGGGAGATAGAGAGGCTGGAAACACTCAATTGGATCTTGGGCGAGATGCCAGTCAAGATTTGGAGGAGGATGCGTGAGAAGCAGCAGTCGAACAATAGACTTCCCCTTGGACTGGCCGGACCATAGTAGGTTGTCTTCCTGAAAGTAGCTTCTTGGGAGTGTCTGCGACGGCGCTTGAACCTGCTCAGCTGAAAATGGCTTTTTTGCAACCATACGGAACAATATTTTCCCGGGGGCCAAGCCTGAATTCACTTCCACGTGATATCGAATTTTTGACTTGTGATGACTTTCGCTATTAATGTTTTCAGTTTCCAGTGTCCCCGACTTGTACCCTATTTGACGGCGCTGTAGTCTGGACCCCCAGATGGCGACCGAGATGGTGGTAAGGGCCAGAGTCAAGGTCGGCAAGAATGAAAAGCTGCCTCCAGAAAATGTTCGATTCATGCAAGCATGCAATGACATCGCGCGCGCTCTTGTCCAAGAATATGAAGCCAGCCTGGATGAGACGAAACCCAAGAAAGATGTCAACCTCAACAGACTGAGAGGTGATGTCGCCAAAAAGCACAGGCTCAGCAACTTACCCCCTCTGACCGCTATTCTGGCCGCAGTTCCGCCCGAGTTCAAGAAACACCTGATGCCAAAGCTGATTGCGAAACCGGTAAGAACAGCCTCAGGTATTGCTGTGGTTGCTGTCATGTCAAAGCCACATCGATGTCCACACATCGCATGGACGGGGCATGCTTGTGTCTACTGTCCGGGCGGTCCTGACTCCGATTTCGAATACTCGACACAATCTTATACAGGATACGAGCCGACTTCCATGCGAGCTATTCGTGCGCGCTACGATCCTTTTGAGCAGGCGCGCGGAAGAGTTGATCAAATCAAGTCTCTCGGACATAGCGTGGATAAAGTCGAGTTCATCATCATGGGCGGAACATTTATGTCCTTGCCACAGGACTACCGTGATAACTTTGTCGCTCAATTACATAATGCGTTGTCGGGCTACCAGACCGAAAATGTTGACGAGGCAGTCATGGCAGGAGAGATGTCGAGTATCAAGTGCGTCGGCATCACGATCGAAACGAGGCCGGACTTTGGACAAATCGACCACCTTTCTGACATGCTGAGATATGGATGTACCCGGCTGGAGCTTGGTGTCCAGTCTTTGTATGAGGACGTGGCTCGAGATACGAACAGAGGTCATACCGTTGCTGCAGTTGTGGAAGCTTTCAAATTCTGCAAAGATGCCGGATTCAAGGTTGTTTCGCACATGATGCCCGACTTGCCCAACGTTGGCATGGAACGTGACATATTCCAATTTCAGGAATATTTTGAGAACCCAGACTTCCGGACAGATGGCCTGAAGATTTACCCGACGCTTGTGATCCGTGGCACGGGACTTTACGAACTGTGGCGGACCGGTCGCTTCAAGAACTACACCCCAAATGCACTTGTGGATCTGGTGGCGAGAATTCTTGCTTTGGTACCTCCTTGGACCAGAATTTATCGTGTTCAACGGGACATCCCCATGCCATTGGTCACGTCTGGAGTCGAAAATGGCAATCTCCGGGAGCTTGCATTGTCGCGAATGAAGGATTTCGGTACTACATGTCGAGATGTTCGAACACGGGAAGTCGGCATCAACGAGGTGAAGAACAAGATTCGCCCCTCCCAAGTGGAACTTGTGCGGAGGGACTACATGGCAAACGGTGGCTGGGAAACGTTTCTCGCTTACGAAGATCCCAAGCAAGATATACTTATTGGCCTGCTGAGGTTGCGGAAATGCTCAGATACGCACACATTCCGACCAGAACTTACTGGCCAACCGACAAGCATCGTCCGCGAGCTTCATGTGTACGGTTTAGCAGTTCCGATCCACGGTCGCGAAAAGAGCAGATTCCAACACCAAGGCTATGGAACGCTGTTGATGAAAGAAGCCGAGAAAATCGCTCGGGATGAGCATGGCAGCGAGAAACTGAGCGTCATCAGCGGCGTTGGTGTGAGAAGCTACTACGAACGCCTTGGATATTCACTCGATGGCCCATACATGAGCAAGATGCTCGGTTTCGACGACGACGAACCTGAAGACTGAGCGGCCAACAACATTTGTTCGCTACTACGAAATTCCACAACCCAGTCCGCTGGCAATCCTGCTTCACATTTGCAGGCCGTCCAGCTGTGTCTGTCTGAGGGATTTTCGGCGGAGACCCGAGCTAGCCATTCTCAACGCACATGATGACAATACACGGGTCATCCTTGTGGCTGTCACTCGACACTTCTGCGTTCTTTTCAGGTCGTTAGGCGGCTCTGCTCGCCCTCGAGATCTGGAACTGATACTACGCAGTATGTTGAAGGCCATATAGCTCTATCAACAAGCAGTCGTCCGAAGCAAGTTGAATGCGACCCATGCGCGAACAGACGGGCAACAAGGCAAACAGTGGAAGTTGTGCATCTCCGCTTCCTTTGCAACACGATGATGCTGGTTGAATGACTCTATTGGGAGATGCCATCTCCAGACTGATTGAAGGCAACCACAACCCCGCGGAGAGCAACAGGAGAATATCTTCACCGAGGATGGGAGGACAATTGGGATGCTACCTCGTATTGGGATGGTAGAAGAGGCAAACAAGGCTCCGCGGCCCCACCACACGCTGCACACAACAGCCTGGTGCCCGAGGAGCCCTCGCCCGATAAGCGATAAGCACAACGGGACAAATCACGTCATTCAGACTTTTTCGCATTTTCCAACTCGCAGTCTTTTGGTCTTTTCCTCCGAGCACCTCCATGACTGCCACAGAGATGGTGATGAGGTGACGCTTTTCCAGTTTCCGTGTTTCCTATATCTCTCTGTCATTCTGCATGGCCGTGGCGTCTGGGCATCATATTGTTTGACTTCCTACAAGATCGTTTATCCAATCTGTCTCTGCAGCAGGACAGGTCCAGCCATGTTTATCCCCGCTTTGCTAACAGCGCATAGCTGTGTCGGACACGTCCACCTGGTCCTTGGATCTGGGCCTCTCGCTGCCGCAAGGTGCGCAAAGTCTCTCGAGGTTGGCGCTCTCCCTGCCGTCGTGTTTTCCGAAACCGAGACCCCCCACTTCACCCTTGCCGCAGCCATTGACCAGGGCAGAGTGCGTTGGATACGGCGGGAATTTGAAGAGCAGGACCTGAAGACACTGGGAAGAGAGGAAGTAGGTGGCTATGTGGACGCGCTGTTTGTCACTCTTCCGCTCAAAGACCCTCGGACCATTCACGTATCCAACCTGTGTAAGCGCATGCGGATACCTGTCAATGTCGTGGATGCACCGAACCTTTGCACGTTCACGCTTCTGTCGACTTATTCAGATGGCCCACTTCAAATCGGAATAACCACATCAGGCAATGGCTGCAAGCTATCATCGCGCATTCGGCGGGAGATTGCGTCGACCCTACCTCCCAAATTCGGCTCTGCTATAGAGAGACTTGGAACAGTGCGAAGGCGGATATGGGCAGAGGATTTGAAGGCTCACACCTCAAATCCCGCCGAAGCGCCCGACGCCGAAGCCGAAGACGAAGAGGCTGCGGCGCAGAAACATACGTTCAACTCATTGGTCAAGGAAGACGATCGGGATCCAGCTGTTTTGCGCACGCGTCGCATGAGGTGGCTCTCGCAGATATGCGAGTACTGGCCGCTAAGTCGACTTGCAGCAATCACAGACGCAGATGTGGCAACAATACTCGAGGCATATAGGACCACTGCTCAAACGCCTGCTCCTGGCCCAGATAACACCTCCAGTCTGCTTCCGGCGCCGGTTCCCCGCAAAGGCACGATAACTTTGGCTGGATCAGGCCCAGGGCATCCTTCTCTACTGACCATCGCCACCCGAACAGCCATTGAAACAGCCCATGTCATTTTGGCTGACAAGCTTGTTCCTGCCGAAATCCTAGCCCTCATCCCTCGTAGAACTCCTGTCCATATCGCCCGAAAATTTCCTGGCAATGCGGACGCCGCGCAGGAAGAAATGCTTCAAATGGGGCTGGAGGCCATGGAGCAAGGCAAGGACGTCCTCCGGCTGAAGCAAGGTGATCCATATCTGTACGGCCGTGGGGCCGAAGAGGTGACCTTCTTCCGGGAACGAGGTTTCGACGTCAGAGTGATACCTGGCATTACCAGCGCCCTGTCAGCACCCATGTTCGCCGACGTCCCGGTAACTCATCGGGCTGTTGCTGACCAGGTCGTCATTTGCACCGGGACTGGGAGAAAAGGCGCAGCGCCCGAACCGCCGTCTTATCGGAAGAGCAAGACCGTGGTATTCTTGATGGCGTTGCATAGGTTAGAGAGCTTGGTCAAAAGTATGACACAGGACTCGGAGGCTCAGAACTACATAGCGACGAGACGGGCACTCTGGCCCTCCAGGACGCCATGCGCTGTGATCGAAAGAGCCAGCTGTCCAGATCAGAGGGTGATCCGATCGACTCTTCAGTACGTCTGTCAGGCGGTGGAAGAGGAAGGGTCCAGACCGCCCGGCTTACTTGTGGTTGGCAATTCTTGCGAAGTGCTGTACAAGGCTGACCCAGGCAAGAGATGGACCGTTGAAGAGGGCTTTAGAGGTCTAGACGCCGACGGATCAGCTGCTTCAGAGGTTGATATACTAAAAGAGGCAGAAAATATGTCGTCGAAGGAGATCAAGGAGCGGCCCAAAGCAAATGGAGAGCCGCATCCTAGGGTAACGGCTTAAAAGAATTGGGGCGTCTTTAGATTACAAGGTTCACGAATCACCCGGGAAATCTTTTGATCACTATGAAAGTTTGAATGATCTGCTAGAAAATGGTAACATCTAGATACAGGTCTTACATGGAAGATTGTGATGTCTGGTTGATTTGCCGTGATTTAGCATCTTTAGCAGTCAAGCTAAGAAAATTGGGGGTTGGTGTCTCTAAAGAGCATTGGCCGAAGCTTATCCTTTATCCCTTTTTAGTACTTCGGGACGTGGTTCGATGGTACTCATCACGTCTCCATAAGCATAAGAAAAGCTCCTTCCAGTCGTTCTTGTGACCTTTGATCGGATAAAAACATAAAGTCGTGGTTCTTGCCCGCCTCTGCCCAGTTCGAATGTCCTGGCGTGGAGTTGTCAACGACCCACTGTTGCCAAAGACCTATGCGCCGTTGGATTACAGCAGCTACGGCTCCGAAGACAAAAGAAGAAACAAAAGAGCCCCTGATTCTGCACCTATCGACGACTTGATATTTGTCTCGGTTGCGGATTGAGAACATGTCGCAGCCACAACCTGGAGTGATCCCTTATGGTTCGAGCGTTATCTACTCTGGCCCCGTCGACATAGCTCGACCCATCAATCACGATAACATCAGAGGCAAAACTATCCTCATCACGGGAGGCGCTTCAGGATTTGGTGCAGCCTGCTTTCAAGAATGGGCCTCCCACGGGGCCAACGTGATCATCGGCGACATCAACGAGAAAGCTGGCGCCGAACTGGTCGCCCGAATCCGCCAGTCCACAGGGAACCATAACCACCATTTCATTCCGCTCGACGTGACGAGTTGGCCGAGCCAAGCCGACTTCTTCAAACAAGCAGCGAGACTAAGTCCGCATGGTGGGATCGATCATGTCATGGCCAATGCCGGGATAGCGGACGCCCCGGAGCAGCTAGTGTTTGAGGACCCGCCTGATTATGCAAGGATGGATGATGGTCCTCCGCCTAAGCCAGCAATGCGAACGCTGGATATTAATCTCAACGGAGTCATGTATACCACACACCTGGCGATATCATACTTGTCCCGGAATCCCGGGAGCGAGAAATGTCAAGTTGGCAAACACTCGGGGACGCGAGACCGACACCTCATCCTTGTTGCCTCCATTGCTGGTCTGGCAGGTCTTCCAGGTCAACCTCTCTATGCAGCAGCGAAACATGGCGTTGTGGGATTGTTTCGGACACTGAGGCTCACAACGCCGCTAAAGAATGGGATTAGGGTGAACATGATCAATCCATGTAAGTCTCAATCTAGGCGCCGCTTGCCTCTTTTTTTTTTTCCTGAGCAAATATCCACAGCTGCTAATAGATGGTATAGATTTCGTCGACACGCCTATCCTCGGACCCTTAGGTGCCTTCGTCATGGCGGGAGGCGGAATGGCCACCGTTGAATCGGTGGTCGAAGCCACCTCACGTCTTGTTGCAGATCAAGGCATCATCGGCCGAGCACTCATGATAGGCTCTAAGACTTCCGAGGAGGATGCCAAGGCGATGGGTCTCGAGCGATCGATAGAAGATCAGGCAGTTTGGGATTGCTATGCGCACGACTTCGAGCAGACAGACCTGTTTACGAGAAGGATCGTTGGGATCACGAATCTGGTGACGCAGGCGAGAGGATGGGCCGGGATATGGTCGGATATTGGGAAAAATCTGTCCAGGAAACTGTGGAAGTCGATGGGATACTGAGCACGACAGAGCGCATATGGGGGGAAACATCTCCCACGGCAGCCTTGGGCAAGCCTTCAGCCTCGCAGCCTTGCGGACGGAATTGCGCACCTGACGCAATTTGACTCACCGTATTGTATTATGTCAGCTAGACCCACTCTTCGCTGCCCTTGGCTGCTTGGGGCAGCCAGAGCAACCTGAGTTTCTCCTTTCCCAGGCATTTGGAGATGGCGACGATTAATCCAAGTTGGACATCGCCAAAGGACCCCTCGTCGTGCCATAACCTCTCCCCAGCTGTTGTGCAACCCCCTGCTTCCAGACGGACCCAGTCGCTTTCCTTCAGTGTCTGTTTCGAGTATTACCGCGGGGTGTGCGACCCAACATACATCAACCGACGCAGGAGTAGCACGTCGATGTGCCAGCACTGTGCGTCTTCGGGTTGTGCATGAATTTGAAAAATCCGCAGCGGCACCCGAGCCATGCCCGAGGCATGATAAGGTCGCGGAAACTGCTCGCTCTGATCCTTCTCGTCGGGACTGCTGCATTGACTCTATATTTGCTCCAAAGCCCCAGACAGATCCAGACGCTTGAGGAGTCGACCGCCTCCCTCCTCCAAGGCCACCATGCTCATGAGGAGAACCAGCCGCTTCTACCAGCAAGCTCCCTGTTGCACCCTATTCACCAGCTAGTCGCCCAGAGTGAGAGCGACTTTCAGACTCTTCGGGCCCGCCAGTCGCGATCCCTTAGCGATGCCGTAGCCGAGTACCGCAGGCGGTACAAGCTGCCTCCTCCTCCTCATTTCGACAAATGGTACAACTTTGCGAAGAAGCGGGGCGTCGAGCTGATTGATGAGTATGACACGATATATCACCAATTGCTGCCGTTCTGGGCACTGGAGCCCGCGGTCATAAGAGAGAGGACAAGAGAAGCAATTGGATTCGACAATGCCTTGATCGCCGTCATGATCCGTAACGGCAAGGTTACGAAAATCGAAGGAGGTGGAGACATGTATCAGTGGCACAGAGATGCGACACCCATCATGTTGAGGGATTTCATTAAATACCTGCCGGATATGGATTTGGCATTCAACATCCATGACGAGCCTCGCGTGGTGATGCAACACGATGACCTCCTGCATCATGTTCAGGTCGCCCAGGACGAGAACATGCCTAAAGCCTACAACGCCCAGATGTTGAAGAATGAATGGTCACCACGCGCCGAAGACCTGGGAGAAGGGATCCGCGTCAAAGAATATAAAACCACCCGCTTCAACCGATTTGCTCATCAGCCGACATGGAGCAACTCCAGAATCTCCTGCTCTCCCGAAAGTGCCGCCCGTATCTGTCTCAACGACTCCTGTCCAGACAATATTACTGCCTACTCTGACCTGCCGCTGGGCTTCATCCGTAATACTACCGCGTTCTCCGACATCTGTAACTCTCCCAGCATGGAGAAATCATTCGGCTTCTTCGACCGCCCCAACGCATTTGACGTCACACATGATCTATTTCCAATCTTTTCGCAATCAAAGATCTCTTCTTTCCAGGACATCCTCTACCCATCGCCCTGGTATTTTATGGGCCGCGTAAAGTACCAACCTGAACGGGACATGTCTTGGGAAGAAAAGGTGCCCACGATGTATTGGCGGGGCAGCACAACAGGTGGTTTCTCCCGCGATGGGGGATGGAGGAGGCAACACCGCCAGCGCTTCCTCACAAAGATCCAGCCACTGAACACGGCCAAGGTTCTCGAATTAGACACTAACTCTTCGGCGGAGGACTCGCTATGGCGCGAGAAGACCATTTCCGCAGCCGATATGGCCCATTACTTCGACGTCAAATTCACATACATTGGACAATGTGACCCTGGCGACTGCGACGCTCAACGTGAGTACTTCGGCACAGTGGAACCTGTGGATATGTTTGACGCACTTGCGTCTCGCTTTTTACTCGATATTGATGGCAATGCCTTCTCGGGTCGCTATTACGCCTGGCTATTGAGCAAGTCCCTTGTGTACAAGCTAGCGGTGTTCCGCGAATGGCACGACGAATGGCTGAGGCCATGGGTGCATTACGTCCCACTCGGTTTGATTGGTGACGAATACGCCGAGAGCGTGAGATACTTTGATCAAGAGGAGGCCGGCAAGGTGGAAGGGAAGAGGATAGCGGAGCAGGGAAGAAGTTGGGCGCAAAATGTGCTCAGAAACGAGGATCTGGAGGTGTGGTATTTTCGGCTGCTGTTAGAGTGAGTTTCTCCTTCATTTCCTCATTCCTGGATTGATTTTTTTTTTTTTTTTTTTTCTTTCTCTTGGGGTCCGGATGGTTCTTGATCTCGAGCAATGCTGACTGACCGACAACCCACAGGTATGGCCGCTTAATCGATGACAATCGACATAATATCGGCTTTAGCCTCTGATCGATCTGGGACTGCGCGCCAAAGAAGTTAAAACAGTTGTATAGAAAATCCCTTCTGTCGGATCGCTGAAAAGGAAAGCTCGCCTGGCTTGGAATAGAATCGAAGGCGTTCCGCATATTGATTCACCCTTCTTGTATAATTTATGATTGGTGCCATCTTTGCGCATACCACAAGGTACCTACCTCCTTGGTTCAGAACCGAGGACGAGTGGAGAGGCACGGAGGAGATAGACAGCAAATCATCTGGCCTGAAAGATCTGGAGAAAGCGAACCGGAGGGAGTCAAGGGGACAGGAGACGAGACGAGACGAGACAAGAGACAGGCACGCACCAAGCAATTGGAATACCTTGATCCTAACGAGGATTTGTGCATCCTCCTTGATATACTACCATCAGTCTTCTCTGCCGAAGGCGCTGTAGCTGTCTGTGCAGTGCCACGACTACTAACAACGGTGGTAGCGGCTTGGGCAACGCACTGGTCCAGCCGGTCCAATTGTAATCCCGCTTGATGGCATCGATGACTGTAGAGACGAGGAAGAGGATAATGACGAGGAATGCGTTCTGCTCTTCAGTGGTCTTTGGAAATTCTATCTAATACTCTTCCGCTGCCCATGGTAGGAAGGGGGGACAAACAATCGGGATCGACGATTCCAGATATCTGATGTCTGATATCTGAAATGCGTTCACTTGTTCCCATGTCGTCCGCGTCCGTGTTTCCGTCTGTTGGTCTCTCCTCCCCTACCAATGTTTCATTTCACACGACTTCGCTAGTCTTCGTACAAATGCACCATATCACAGCCATGCCAATTCGTTTTGCCATCCTGCCCGGCAGGATCGATCTCTCTGGATGCCTCTACCTCCAGTTGGCCCGGCCGTGCCCTTCCTTTGCACCAGTCATTCATCTCGCCTTCCTCCAAAGCTGGGAAAAGTCCACTGCGAATGCCTCCTGCCCAGCTCATGCCCGATGTCGCCCTCTCGCTCCGTCTCGCGCTCAACATGCTCAACATGCTCGACCTGCCCGACCGGCTCACCTCCATCCTCATCGGCATTAATCTCCCGCTCCCTCACCTCTACCTTCCTCGCATCTTCCTGCCGGCGGCAGCACTACTGTCCGGTATCCATCCTCTCCCCTGACTGCTGCGCATATACATTGGCTGTCCCGCCCGCCGCTACAGTTGCGAAATATCTCACGTCCACATCTTCGTCGTGCTGTAGTTTCTCCAAATTCGACATGATCTGCCCAATCAGCTCTTGCCCTCTGGGACTTGGCTGCGCTGATGAATTCGACTGTTGTTCGAGTTGTTGTAATGTCCCTTCAGCGGGTAGGCGGCGGAGCGTGTCGATAAGAACGGCGTACGATTTGGCAACGTTGAAGCGAATGTTTGGTATTGGGTCGGAGACGAGACGGTCCATCATGGGGAGGACGCTGTCGGCTATGATGTCGAGGGTTATGACTGGTGAAAGGGTCTAGCATTCAGCCGTCAGCAAACTTGTCAAAAATAAAGAGGCACTTGGGAGGGCTTACCGTGATGGCAAAGCATGTCGTCATCCTGTAAAGATAATTCGGTTGTTGACTCATGGCTGTGACCTTGGGAATGATGGATCGATTTGCCCATTCCACGCCAAACACTTCTGTAAGCTTCTTCAGGTTCTGCGTTGCCGCGTCACGAATGGAAAACACCGTGTCGCCCAACCAGCCCATGCACAGTGAACTCAATTGATCGTCGAAGAACTTCATGCCCAGCTGCTTTGCCAGCAAGGGGATGTACTCAATGATGGCAAGGCGCACGCGCCATTGCTTGTCTTCTGCAAGCTGAACGATAGCTGGCAGAAGCGATTGAGAAAGCAAGTCAATACCGATAACGTTGTTGACGAGCTCAAGCTTGGAGATGATGTGCAGTCTCACGTCAGGAAACTCGTCCTTGAGCATTTGGAGAAACATGGGGAGGAGATGAGAGATGGTTTCTTCTTTGCCCAGAATTGGGGCCAGTCCGCTGAGTTGGGTTCCAAGGGCGGCTCGAACGTGCTGATTGGGGTCAGAGACAAGGTCCTCGATTGATGTCATGATTTCGTTGAGGAGGGTTTCTCGGTCAAGCAGACCACAGAAGCCCGGGATTTGGCTTGCGATGGCCGTTCTGACTTCGGCTTCACTATCCTTGAGCAGCTTGACAAATGCTGGGACGAGGTCTCGGGTGACGACCTCTTCATTGACAGCTTTCGCTATCTTTTCAAATTTCTCCGCCACCATGTATCGTACCCTCCAGCTCTTGTCCTCGAATAGGCTTCTCAACGCGGTCAGGAGAACGCCGTGGCTGGGTTGCTGCTCCTTGGGAATGACTTCTGCAATAGAAATGAGGACTTCAACCGTGAGCAATCGGACACTATCTTGATCATCACCGGCCAGATGTTGAAATAGCGGAATCATCTCATCGATCACAACTGAAACTGGGACTTCTTTGACGAACTTGGCCAGGTTGTTTGCGGCTTGTCGTCGTACCATGGGTGTCTCATCGTGAACGAGGTGGCCAAATTGAGTCCGAAGAACTTGCTGGGAGGATTGGGACGCTTTTCGATAGGGAGTTGTGTACAAGCCGGTTGCTGATATCTTGGAGGTGAACCAGTCGGCTTTCGACAGGCGGATCGTGAGGGGAATGAAGTACTCTTCAACTTGCCGCTCTGATAGCTCATTGCAGATCTTATTCAGAGATTCAACGGCCTATTGGCGTTAGACGACCTTTGCCCATGCCAGTTTGGGACTCTTACATACCTTGTCCCGTACCAAAGGCTCCTCAATCGCAGCCAGATTCTCCAGCGGCGCAAGGAGCACGTGACCATATTCGGGCCCTCCGACGTACTCGATGAAGTTTCCTAGTTCTTCAGCGAGTGCGGTGAGGACTTCGTCTTCATCTTCCACGGAGTCTGAACAAGAGTGTCAGTATTAATTCCCGCCTTTTCGCAGTACAAAGGCCGCACCGTCCAAAAAGGGTATCAGTTCGTCTCTTGTTCGCTCGGGGCCGAGAGCAAGTGCAATGGTAGAGAGTCTGTGGATAGCGTTTAGTCGGAGAAGGACATCGTCGTGCTATTTATGGGTCAGTCAGAGCTCAGGACATGGCGAGCGCCCTGGAGACGACATACCTTGAGTTCGTCGATCAGCACGGCGATGGGATAGAGCTCATCTCCATTATCTTGACCCTCCATTTCGGCTGTATCTTGGGTAGTCTACCGAGGATTCCAATATTGAGATCGCCCTAGGGCCAGGGGCTTTGGGCAGGAAAATCGAGCAGTCACTTCTGCTCAGCGATCGATGCAGGGCGGCGTCAACGAGTCGTTTTTGTAGCAGGAGGGCCAGGTCACATCCTAATACATAGCTGACTGAGTAAAGGCAGTCAGCTTCAGCCGGTTCGCAATACGTCAAAGGGTGTGTCTCGTGGACTGATATGGGCAGGCTGCGCGGTTGATGGGGATTTATGCGGCGTGGAGGCCAGAGGCTCAACTCACAACAAACCAAGAAACGGGGTCAATGCAGTTGTCGCTGAACCGGTGGGATTCTTCACCAGGCCTTCTTAGCTACTAAAGAGTCAGTGTGGAAGAAGAGAGAACCCGTTGAAGGCTAGGCAAAGTTATTGTTGCTTTTGAAAAGGTGGGATAATCAGGTTCCTCAGGTTCCTCTAACGAGCTCCGTCATTCAAAGTGAAGAGTCGGGGCGTGTGGCTGAAGGGGCCGATTTGATGCAGAAGTTGTGGCACAGTTGAGTTGCACGGCCAAATTCCCACTGGCATCACAATGGCCCCGCCAAGACCGCAGATGACTCTTCCCTTACAATCTTTTCTGGTGTGAATTTCGCTTCAACTCCGCTGGGCATAGAGTTCGTTTCCAGTTGTGGGCATCACCGTCCACAGAAAGTAATTCCACTCCCTATATCTCTGGGACTTAGTCCCGAGAGCCTTGGTTGACCAAATAGCGTGTAAAGATATCTCCCGCAGAGGCTTCTCACCATGCCCACCATCACTGTGGACAAGGCTGCCCTCTTCCAGGCTCTCGGGCGGGACTACACAACAGAAGAATTCGACGAACTCTGCTTCGATTTCGGAATTGAGCTCGATGAGGACACCTCGCTGACGGACCGACCGGTTGTCAACGGCAAACAGGAGCCCCCTCAGTTGAAAATCGAAATCCCTGCCAATCGATATGACATGTTGTGCTTCGAGGGTATTCAACTCATGCTGAACATCTTCAATCGCAGAGTGGCCGCTCCCAAATATGTCCTAAAGGCGCCACCCAAAGGGGAAATTCAGACCATCACAGTCTCAAAGGACTGCGAGAGGATACGGCCCTACGTCTCTGGGGCCATTTTGCGAAACATCAAGTTCGACCAGGCCAGATACGAGTCTTTCATTGATCTGCAAGACAAACTGCACCAGAACCTGGCTCGACAGCGGACTCTGGTCTCAATCGGAACCCATGACCTCGACTCGATCAAGGGCCCCTTCACCTACGAAGCGCTTCCTCCCAAGAACATCAAATTCGTGCCTTTGAACCAGGCCAAGGAGTTAGACGGCGAGGAACTCATGCAGTTCTACGAAAAGGACAAACATTTAGGCCGCTTCCTCCACATTATCAGGGACTCCCCCGTCTACCCGGTGATCTATGACTCCAACCGGAATGTCTGCTCCTTGCCTCCAATCATCAACGGTGATCTCAGTAAAATCACTCTCAACACCAAAAACGTCTTTATGGAAGTCACGGCCACGGATAAAACCAAGTTAGAAATCGTCGTTAACATGATGGTTACCATGTTCTCTCAATACACCTCAGATCAGTTCACGGTCGAACCCATCCAGATCATCTCTGAACACAACGGTCAATCGAGACAAGTCCCTGATCTTACACCTCGCTCCACAGTGGCTGAAGTTGACTATATCAATGCCTGCTGCGGTCTCTCGCTGTTACCGCAGGAAATTTGCGATCTCTTGACACGTATGTCCTACGCTGCGCGTCCCTCAAAGTCCGACGCGAATCTTATCGACGTGAATATTCCTCCTACACGTGCAGA
This sequence comes from Cladophialophora bantiana CBS 173.52, assembly GCF_000835475.1. Classification (NCBI taxonomy): domain Eukaryota; kingdom Fungi; phylum Ascomycota; class Eurotiomycetes; order Chaetothyriales; family Herpotrichiellaceae; genus Cladophialophora; species Cladophialophora bantiana. The sequence goes on from NW_015971578.1 coordinate 2,089,409, forward strand.
TATTCTCCATCAAGCAGATATCATGGAAGATGTCTGCATCGCCTATGGTTTCAACAAGTTGCCGCGCGCGTTTCCCAAAGTTGGTGCCACCATCGCCGCACCACTGGCAATTAACAAACTCTCCGACATTCTGCGTCTCGAAGCCGCCATGGCGGGCTGGGCGGAGGTCCTTCCGCTCATCCTCTGTTCGCATGACGAGAATTTCGCGTGGTTGAATCGCAAGGATGACGGCAACACTGCGGTGAGGTTGGCGAATCCAAAGACGGCGGAATATCAGGTCGTGCGCTCGACGTTGCTGCCAGGGTTGCTAAAGACTCTCCGTGAAAACAAGCATCACTCCATCCCAATCAAGATCTTCGAGGTCAGTGACGTCGCCTTCAAGGATGCTAGCTTGGAACGCAAGGCCCGGAATGAGCGACACTTCGCTGCTGCATGGTACGGCAAAACCTCAGGCTTCGAAGTTGTCCACGGCCTCCTCGACCGTCTGATGGCCATGCTGAAGACGGCTTTCATCACTCACGAGGAAGGGCTCGAGATACGCGGAGATGGAGCAGGGAACGGAAAGAAAATGGAATACTGGATCCAAGAATTCGACAACGCGACGTATTTCCCTGGTCACGGAGCGAGCATTCACGCAAGAATTGCCGGGAGAGATTTCGTTATTGGGAGCTTCGGGATATTGCATCCGACGGTGTTGGAGAAGTTCGAGTTGAGATATCCAGTCAGTGCGTTGGAGTTCAATGTCGAGGTGTTCTTGTAATTTGGAAGCAAGAATTCGGTGTCTGCCCGATGCTCTTTAGATAGAAGCCCATGACATGTTGCTCTGTTCTTTTTACATGCATTCAAGGACTATGCGTGCGAGACCATTCTCTAAGATAAGCCTCTTGGGTCATGTTTTCTCTTTGCACAATCGTTTTGCTTGCCGGAGATGTGCTATGCGGGATTTGGATCACCAGAATCACCAACCTGTTGCTCCAGAATTGTCCATACTCCAAACATCCACTCCAGCAGAATCGTAGACAGGCTGAGGCGGGCCTGGAGGGGAAGCCAGCGTCTCTTCACCGGCACCATCATAAACGGCCTGACCAGCTGTCCCTACAGTCGCAACTGTAGAGGAAGCACCAGCATCTCGGGATTCCTACTCCTGGGCGAATTGCTCCTCCGCAGCACCACCTTCCTGCTCCGCCTCCGCCGCTGCCCTGGCATCTTGCGCTGCCTGCTGAGCGGCCAATGCCTTTGCACCGTAGTCCTGGCTCATGGGCTGCATGACAGGCTGTTCTTCCTTAGGCTCGATAATGGTGACGCTATCGGGAAGCGATTTCTGCGGACCAGCTTTTCCTTCGGGGTCGGAGCCGCGCATGATCTTTACTTTGATGCCCAAAACTCCCTGGCGGAGGAGGACGTGTCGGGTTGCGGAGTCGATGAAATCGTTGACGGGTTGACCGGAGTGGATCATGAAGCCGTCCTATAGTTTTTCAACAATGATCAGTTAAGCCCCGGTGAACTTTTTGAGGCATGGTGTGATATGGGAGGGAATTTCATACCGTGAATTTCATACTCTTTGCCCGAGCGGCTCTCAATTTTCCACTAACCACGACCTCGCATCCCTTTGCTCCGCTCTCCATAATGAACCGCAAAACACCGTAGCAAGCACGTCTCACGGCCAGGCCGTTCAGCAACTTGTATCTGAGAGACTCGCATTGTGCGACGGCGGAGAGACCACGATTTTGCACCTTGGCAGCATAGAGGGAGACGCTGTTCTCGGGGAACTTGAAGCGTTTCTGGATCAGAGAGGTGAGTTCGCGAATGCGTCGGCCTTGTTCTCCCAGGACTTCTTGGGTGTGCGTAGCGCGGATGACTGAAGAGAAATCGCAAGTTAGTTTCCATGTGTAATTGGGATATTCGCTGTCTAATAAATTTCCCTGTGGAATCGACGTAGAGGGAGACGTACTGATATCGGTAACAGTTGGGGTGACTCGGACCTCGACACCAGAGTAACCTTCCTCAGCCAGCTCGCGCTGGAAGAATTCGTTCAATTCGGCGTAGAATACACCGTCAGCAACGAACTTGCGGCGCTTGCTGATAGCGCCTTGTTGGGTAGTCATGTTGGCGTTCTGATCTCAGCGAGAAAGAGTTGATGCTGTCAAGTTCGCAGTCACAAAGCCTCTGAAATTCAATGTGGGGGAGGATCTCAATTTCATGCCAAGACAGAATTTTGCAGCTGAGGAAGTGCGCTACGTGTTAAGGCTGTATACTCCGCACGAGTACTATGGAGCACAGAAACCAAATGTGAATGCACCCGACATCTCGATATCGCCTTTCCATCCAGTCAAGGATAATCTGACGAATTAACACTCTATCTCATTCTAAACAAGATATGATATTGATTCACTGCCACCAATACTTCAGCATTGCCACCAAAAAGTTCTTCAGCAGTTGCAGGGGAATTAAACTCTTTAGACATGAAACAGCACCAGCAAGAGCAATCCACTTCCGCACAGACATGTATACCAGCTACACGAGGTGGTGGAGTCGAATTACTGTGCTCACCTTGATTAAATAGCCCGGCTGACCTCCCACACACACAAACAAATGGCCGACAGTTCTCGATTGAGTACTTCATATTCTAATGATGCGTTGGGATTACTCTTCACGGACCCTTCTGTGCTCACCCCCGTGGCATAGGGCTGTATGCGTCTTCTATTTTTGCGATGATCAGGACAGCAGCTGATTCTCGTCATCCTGACATTGGGGCCCGAGCAGTGCAGCCGCCACCATTTCTTCCTGCTCGACAAGATATTATGGAAGTTCAACTCGCAGCATTGTCTTCTTTTTCCGAGCGTTGCCACGCCATGAGATCCTCTTCCAACTTACGTGCCTCGGCTTGCTTGCAACGTATTGGTGCGGAGGCCTAGAAGAGGTCCTATCCCACGCTCTATGTTGAATGACGAGCGGATGGAGAACGTCAGTGAACAGGAGCAGTACACGTGCATCACTAAAACTTTGCCGGTCCATTCGATTGCTATCTTGCTGCGCTATCATTATTGGTTTCAAAGACAGAATTTCAAAACAACATGGTTTGCTAGAAGACTAGATAACTGCCTGAAATCATACACGTTGAGCGCATAAAGCCGGATTTGTCCAGTTCTTTCATTGTGCTGCAGAGTTGGCAGCCCTTCGTGTCGATAGTCACTCCAAGTTGTTGGAATCCGCAGTCCAAGTAGTATCGGAGGTGATGATGATACCAACCTTGAAAGGGGTCGCCACCTTGTCCCATGGCACCTTCGACTCGTCGCATATTTGTCGGCCTTCAACTACCCAATATCATGTTCAACTCGCCTCATTTCTGTCATGGGCTTGTTGGAATACGGGCAAGCATTAGCCCCCTGGACGCCATCGTCCACTTCATGAAGCTTAATTCGGCATCAGTCGATGTCTCTCTCCTGCTCACGCTCAACGGAAAAAAAGCCAATTTACAACTTCCAAAGTCCGTCGGCGGTCTCACACCTTTGGAGGTTGCTCGTAACCCCGGTCGCCGCTCAGAGGGCAGTCAGGTGGACAGGTCTCTATGGAAGGACTGGGTGCATTGGGATCGCTCGATGTGGACCTTCTTTGCCCTCCCCACGGCGGCCTTTCTCCTTGGATGTTCTTGAGATGTAATCGTTGGACTGAAATGAGGTCGCTCATCTGGGGTGACCCATATTCTTCCCTTAGGTATGGTCTCATCACCGTGCAGGAAGCTGCAGTCTTCCCGCCGCCTTTCCCCTCTAGTTGGATTCACCCTTGTGCTGCTGAACCCACCTCTTTCTTTTTCGACTGCCTGGTTTCGCTGGCTTCTGGAAAGCTTCATGCTGGTCTGGTGATAGAAAAAAGGCGAATTGAGCGTTCCAAATCTCTGCGTTTCTGCAAAGCGGCCTCGGAAAGGACCATATCCTATGTTGTCCGATCAATGATGGCGGAGCGGAACGGAAGGTCTTGCAGGAAATGGCATTTGGACGGAGATTCAGGCAAACAAACATGGACTCGGCGTCATCTTGAGTGAGCAGAAGTGTGTTCCCGTTCTCGACGCACAGGGGAACTGAGAGGGCAAAGGCGCAGTGAAATCTTCAACGTTTCCAGGTTCTGCGTGATAGAGAAGGTGATGAAATGAAGCACAACTGGAAATCGTACTGATCTGAGCAAGAAGCCTATGATTGAGACCAGCTCTATTCTGCGGCTGCCTTCTCCTGCCCTCTCGTCTGGAATTTAGCTGCTGCTAACCCGTCATCGACGACATCATCGACGACATCATCGGCGACATCGTCGACCGCCACCAGCGACCGCCACAAGCGACGACTTCGTTTCCCGTTGCTCCATCGCCAGTTATCCACCTGGATTACAGAGCCCGAATGATTCTGCTAGGGTACGGTTGATTTCCAGTGTATTTTGCCAGATTGACTCTGGGCGGCAGCCCTTTAAATATCTCCGCGTCTTGCGTTCTCAATACTTTTCCCTTTCTCTTCCACCACCATCACCATCACCTCACCTTGTCCTTTCGTTCCTTCATCTCTTCGAGTCGTGTTTACGTCCTTCAGTTAACATGGCTTCCTCTTTTTACACTGCTGATGTGGCGTCAGTTCTTGCTGACATCACGCCCTCCAACGGTGTTGAGCCCACCGCTGGTCCTCCCAAGAACGAGGAGGCCATTAAACTGGCTCGCCAATCTGGCTGGGTCGAGCCGAAAGCGAACAACTACACCTCCCGTGCCCCAACCGCCCTGCTCAACGGCCATGACGGCGAGCCTGAAGCTGCAGCTGAAGACGAAGCTAGCGTTGAAGAAGCGGCCGTTAGTAGATATGCCACCAGTAGTTGGTCTCACGACGCAGCCAAGTACGAATGGAAGGAAGAGTACGGTGATGTCGGGCCACGCGACGAGAAGCTTGAGAAAGATCTCTTCCGTGGCGAACATATCAATCGTGCTGGCATCAAGTTCGAGAAGTAAACAAAGCTCCGGTATCACGATTAAATCCTGCTGATTGTTTCCAGTCTTACCACTGTCGAGGTCACGGTCGAATCCGAGACTCGCGTCAACCCCGTGTCTAGCGTAAGTGCCCTCTATCCACCATAAGTTCCTCAGCCTCACCTTGTCTAGTTTAAGGATGCTGGCTTGCACCCAGTCATTCTCGAAAACATCGAGCTCTGTGGTTACCGTGCCACGACCCCCATCCAGGCCTATACCATTCCAGCGGTGTTGACTGGTCATGATATGATTGGCATTGCTCAGACCGGTAAGACTGTCCTAAGAATGCTTCGTCTCCTGATTAACAGCGTGATAGGGTCCGGTAAAACTGCAGCTTTTCTGATCCCAACCATCTCCAAGTTGATGGGTAAGGTCAAGAAGCTTGCTGCGCCTCGACCCAACATTGGTCAAGGTTTCGATCCCTTCCGCGATCGAGTCCGCGCTGAGCCGTTGATCCTTATCGTCGCCCCGACTCGCGAACTCTGCTGTCAAATCTTTGATGAAGCTCGTCGCCTCTGCTATCGCTCTATGCTTCGTCCGTGCGTCGCATATGGTGGTGCTCCTATTCGAGACCAAGCCGCTCAGCTTCAGCGTGGCTGTGACCTGCTTGTCGCCTCCCCAGGACGTCTCCTCGACTTCATGAGTCGTCCTGAGCTTCTGTCTCTTGCCCGTGTCCGATACACAATCATTGACGAGGCTGATGAAATGCTTCACGATGATTGGGGGGGAGAGATGTCGAAGATCATGGGTGGTGGCGGTGAGTTCCTTCCTGCTATTCATGTGCTGCTACGTGTGCTGACCTCAAGTAGATGCCAATACTGATGGTGATCATCGTTATCTCCTCTTCAGCGCGACTTTTCCCAAGCGTGTTCGTAAGCTAGCCGCCAAATATCTTGCATCCGACTACGTCCACGTCAGTGTTGGCCGCACTGGCAGCGTCCATGTTAACGTCAAGCAACACGTATGTTTCAATCTCACAACCCGAATTGGCTCTCAGCTAATCTCGTTTAGATCATGTGGTGTGATGGTGACAAAAAGATGAAGGCTCTGTACGACTTGTTGATCTCGATGCCGCCCTCGCGTACCTTGATCTTCGTCAAATTCAAGAAGACTGCCGACTTCGTTGACGATTACCTCTTCAACCTGGGTCTTCCCTCTACGTCCATCCACTCTGATCGAACCCAGAGTGAGCGTGAGGATGCGTTGCGTTCGTTTAAAGGTGGCCAGACTCCGATTCTCGTTGCGACTGGTGTTACTGCCCGTGGCCTCGATGTCCGGTAAGCTTGAGCTATTGCCAAAAAAAAAAAAGCGTAATACCTCATTGACACTGTTTAGCAATGTTATGCACGTCATCAACTTCGATCTTCCTTCTGCCGATCACGATGGGAAGAACGAGTATGTCCATCGCATTGGTACGTCAGATTGAACAACGTCTCTTTCTTTATAGCTAAGTATAAGTAGGTCGCACTGCTCGCATCGGTAACGAAGGCCTTGCCACTTCCTTCTACAATGAAAAGGACGAGGCATTGGGTCCATTCCTCACCAAGATCTTACTCGAAACCAACCAGGATGTGCCCGAATTCCTCGCACATTTCAAGCCCGAAGGTGGCGATCTGAATTTTGACGAAGAGGAGGGGCCCGAGTTCGAGGGTGATGCTGCTGGTGATAAATGTGGTAATGGAGGCAACACTGCTTGTGCCGGAGATGTATGGGGCGCAGGTGGTGACACCAATGCTGCCAGCAGTGCTTGGGGCGCGTCTGGCGGGGCTGCTGCACCAACCAACGATAATTGGGGTTCCAACAACGCCGAGGTTGGTGGTGGCGGATGGTAAGCTGGATTCGTGGTGAACAACATGACCATCGACTGACAGGATCGACTACGCTCGCCTTTGTCATGGCTGGAATCCAGTGACTCGAGAGACAAGAACAATGGTCACATGGGGTTTCTGAAAAACCGTGTCAGAGGACAGGGGATGAGGGAATGGTTCAGCGTGGTCGGCTCAGTCTGTCCACTTGATGCTTTCCCGGACGAGATGGCAGCAAGTCTGGTTGTGGCAGGCTCCGCCTTGGCTCTTTCAGAAACTAAATGTCCCAGAAATGAATGCCAGACAGAAACAGATAGCTGAATGAATCCCAATGATTTCGACACAACGGTTCTTGGTCGAACCGCCCGAGTGACCATGGGGCGCCAAACTCTGCATGGCGGCCACGCGAGAGGTAGCCGTCTTAAAAAATGCCGTATCTTGCAACTAACACAAACAGGGCACTTTGAGGCGATGGGTATCTCGTATTGGTGTCAGCCGGCTTCGAACGGGCCGGCAAGGCTTGCATATTATCACAGGGACCTTTGTTACGAATGTCGCAAGAGGAGAGAAGCAGCCCGCAAATGATAGCTCTTTATGGTTAAAACGAGGAGTTACTCTAGCCACCAGGCAGGGAAATGCCACCCATCTCTTCCACATTACTACTCAGTACCTTCTTGGTATGTGCTTGGTAGGTAGGCTTATCAGAATCCAGAATTCAACGGCAGCCCACTGCTTATCAGCAGGTAGCAAGCGAGTAGCCACAGCACCGGAGCTGTTATCAGAAATTGATTAATCCATGACGGTGTTGTGCAGATGGGGGCTACAGGGATTGACAGCAGCATGATCCATTCTGTTTGAGGCATTGACATCCATTTTCTTTTCCCTTTTTTTCCCTCCGTGCTCTTATTTTTTCCTTTTCTTTCTTTTCGATGTCCAAGACTCCAAGCAATCTTTGCCTGCGGGGGCAAACGTCAGGGGTGGAGACTTTTGAGGGGTCGAAGTTTGTTTACGGGTGGGCTTTCGGCCGGGCTACCAGTGGGCTCTAGGCCGGCTCTGGGTGGCTCTGGCGGCTTTGGGGCGCCTCTGTCGAATCATCCGATAGTCTCGTGCCTGGAAGATGTCTCCATGCTTTCTCCAGGTCAGGCTAATCGAAGGATTTTAGGTGGCACCAAGTGGCATCTTTGGTTCAAGCCTCAGCCGAAGTAGCCCGCCTGATGGGTCTTGTCAGTCCATTGCCACGCCCAGCAATACCAAGTACATGCAGAGGGCGGTTCCTCCCTTGCTCCCTACTCAATCGTTGTCGAGTCGCCATGCAGCAAGCCTGCAGGCCCTATTTACGTAGAGTGACACTCTGCTCGATCCATCTGCCTCGACTACGGCCACTCACCATCCTACGCCATCGTATTTGGCAAACTTCGTTCTGTCGAATCTGCCCAATCCACTGTGGCCCCCGAGCTGTCTATCGAAGATTCTTTCTCCTCCATTAAGCGGACCCAGTTGGCATCATGGCTACATCACATCTCCACCTCCACCGCCATCGCCGAGAGAGTCCCTGCACCAATGCAACGATGAGTAGATCAAGCCTCACCAGCGTCCTCAGGATCGCAGACAGCTAGCCTCCTTTGCTCCTCCTTCTTGTTCCCCAGACCTGGCCAGAAACTCTCTGTTTCTTATTTTCTCCATCTTGACCTCAGGAACCTATCGACACGGTGTGCGCTGAGCCGTTTTGCGATCCCAACCAGCTCGCACTGGACCTATAGCTCGGGTTGTCACTCCATTCCAGCCGCATTACCAACAGCCGGCACATGCAATCGATTTCCGACGTGGAGGAAGAGTGACCTTCTACTGCTCCTGCGTCAAACGCGTTGTTCGCTACCGCAAGTGGCGCTGATCTGAAATCAGTCGCTGCAAACATACGCCAACCACCTGCTCTACAAAGACTCTGACCTCCACTGGCCTCCAGCGAAGGACTGCAAAATAGAAGGAAATTCTCGAGTATTACTCGCCAACATGGCCAACAAAGAAATTACCCTAGGCCCCATCGACGCGGGCGATTTGCGCAGGCATAGCATTGGCACAGTTGAGATTCAAGATGCTCAAGGCCGGCGCAGGACTGTCCAATTGGACGAGTTAAGTGCGGCCGACAGAGCCCTCGCCGAGCAGTTTGGATACAAGCCGGTATGTGGAATGCGGATTGCCGCTACTGAGTAACAAGAACAAGGCTGTCCTAACCGCGCAACAGGTTTTCAAGCGCGAGTTCGGCTACCTCTCCACTTTTTCCTTCGCCGTCAGCATTTCCGGGCTGTTTGCGACCACCGCGACCACCTTCATCTATCCGCTCGAGGCTGGAGGATCTGCCTCTGTCGTGTGGTGCTGGCTAATCTCAGGTGCTGGATGTTTATGCATTGCCTTTTCCGTTGCCGAGCTGGTCTCCGCCTACCCGACCTGTGGTGGCTTGTACTACACCGTTTCTCGACTGGCTCCGAAGCAATGGGTCCCCTCCATCAGTTGGATTGTTGGATGGATCAATCTCCTTGGACAGGTCGCCGGTATAGCCTCCTCGGAGTATGGCTCCGCTCAGCTTCTCCTGGCTGCAGTTTCCATCGGTCGCGACTTTCAATGGTTCCCCACTACCAACCAGACGGTTGGAGTCATGGCAGCCTTGACCGTGCTATGCGGCCTTGTCAACTCTCTTTCGACCTATTGGATGGAGAAAATGACAAAGACCTATGTCATTTACCATTTTGGAGTCCTGATTGCCTGCGCGATCGCCCTCCTCGCTGTGACAGACAACAAACATGATGCAAGTTACGTTTTCACTCATGTTGAGGGAAGCGCCGGGTGGACACCGATCGGATGGTCCTTCTTGTTTGGCTTTTTGTCAGTTTCGTGGACGATGACAGATTATGATGCTACAGCCCACATTACCGAGGAGTAAGTGTTGTATGCCTTGTGGCTCAGGCATCCATTGGCTAATCTGTGTAGAATCAACGAGCCCGAGATCAAAGCTCCGTGGGCCATCTCTCTTGCGATGATCTGCACCTATGTCCTCGGGTGGCTCTTCAACATTGTCCTCTGCTTCTGCATGGGAGATGCGGCCGAGATTCTCGCCTCTCCGATCTATCAACCAGTTGCCCAGATCTTCTACAATTCTTTGGGGAAGGGGGCCAGCATTTTCTTCACCGTTTCCGCCTTCCTCATCCTACAGTTTGTCTGCTGGACGGCCACGCAGGCGTTGGCCCGCACCGTGTTTGCTTTCTCCCGTGATCGACTAATTCCCTTCTCCAAGGTCTGGACCATCATCAACCGATGGACGGGGACACCACTTTACGCGGTATGGATCAGCATCTTCTGGTGCATCGCCATCAACCTGATTGCTCTGGGCTCGTACATCGCGATTGCGGGCGTATTTAATGTGTGCGCCATTGCTCTGGACTGGTCCTATGTCATTCCCATTGTCTGCAAGCTCGTCTTCGGCAAATTCGAACCCGGTCCATGGCATTTGGGTAAATTTTCCTTCGCCGTCAACCTGTGGGCTTGTGTGTGGACCTTCTTTGTCACCATCATCTTCCTCATGCCAACCATCAGACCGGTCACGGCTGATAATATGAACTACGCAATAGCCTTCTTGGCATTCATCCTGCTCTGTGCCATTGTCTACTGGTACCTCCGCGGCAAGACGTTCTATCACGGTCCAGTTATTGAGGCGGAGATCCACGACGCGGAAGTGGACAGCTCCAGCTCTGCAGTCGAGCAGGACGAGAAGAAGGGCGACCTGCGGGATCGAACTGTGAATTCTGATGTTGTTGCCTAATGCTAGGGTTTGTGCCAGGCCGAGGAAAAGTGGTAACTTTGAAGCTGTCTCTCGTTTGTGTGGAAAATCAGTCTAGGATATTATGGGGAGGCTGACTAGGATGAAGCTGGTGGGCATCGTTGTTTGGTTCCCATCTATACCAGCTGTCCCGGCAGCATATATTTCTGTTTAATAACGCAAACCCTACATACTGCACCCATACCCTGAAAACACTGCGTGGACGCATTGGTTCCAATTTCCATTTGGTCCACACAGCCAGTCAGTCGAGTTCTAAAGCCACGGTGCCAGTTGATGTTCTCTCTCAAGCGATCCATAGGACAGGACAGAACGAACATTTTAGCACATATAGGCCTACAGCAACCACTCCGCTTCTTTTCCTCTCCAGAATGACGAAAAAGGAAGCATGTACCGACTGTCAAGTTTGCATGAAAAATAGCACAAATGTTGCCTGCCCAGCACTTCCGTTTTTGCGACACCGCAAAGTATCAGGCACGCGCCATTTTCTACAATTAGATAGTAGATCCCATAGGTGTCTCTATCTTTGACAAGGTTTACCTCTTGTATGGATCGCTTCCTGTCCTGTATAGACTTCCAAATGCAAGCAAAACAGCGATAGCCTCTTCTGCTCAGCTCTGGACGGCGTTTGTCTACACTATGTATGGTACAGGATGAGAGTTGCATAGCATAACGCCAACTCGCCGCGAGCGATGCCCCGGTCAGATGTAGAGGGAGATGCCCACGCATGCAAAATGATACTAACTCGAACAGGTAATGAGATGTATTGATTGATACATAAATTTCAATACTGTGTAAGTGATGGGTGTCTGCGCAAAGTTAGACACAAATTCCTCCCCTTTTTCTCCACAGCCTTGCCGTCAAAGTAGTCGGGTCAGCCGCTCGCTCCATCCTCTTCCATTCCACCACGACAAATATTGAACAACTTAATTCTTGAGGCGAGGCCAAAGATCGCCAAGCGAAACTTAATCTATTTGCCCCGACTGGGCAGCGAGGCCAGACATATCTTCTCATTGAGTTCGCCGCGATCTGCCAATAAGCGCCTATCTCCCGGCCCTCCCATCAATCCGGCGGAAGCGTTTGTTCCCCGTTCGACACCATTTTGGAAGCCAGCTCCCTGCATGCGCCCCATTCATAGGAATATGAACCTTCCTTTAGACGACATCCCGCTATTTGGTCTGCTCGTGGAGAATTTTGCGATGAACCTCTGGTAGTAGGCGTTACTTGGTCGTGGTCCAATGCTGCTCACCGACCCTTATTCAAGAAAATATGTTAAATATACGGGCGAAAAGCGAGACCGAATATCGATCTACTTGTCTATTGAATCTTCTTAGTATTTGTTTGTCGTCATGGCTCTGAGATCTGCCTTGGTTTCCTCAGAGTCTCCTCCCACCCACCAGAAACAACGGGGCTTTCTCCACTTTTCTTCTCCATCTGGTTTTCCCCTCCTCCTTTCGTGATCTGCGAGGCTCAGCCTTGCGCAAAGGCAGACGGATCTTCGGTCTCCACCACCCACCTTTACTCCCTTCTCCACCCCATCCATTGGGTTGTTTGTCAATAGATCGCGAGCGAACGAGGGCTGAACCAGACACGTTTGATCACGCAATGTCTATGAAGGATGGGAAGACCAAACTCAATGGCCGTCCATGGAGAGCTGCACAACTATAAGAAAGCAGTCTGCACCCTGCTTTCCTCGAATCTTCCATCCTTCAGCATCTTCTACCTTCTTGCCTCTTCATACTTGGACATCTTCTTGTGTAGATACTTCGGCATATTGCTCTTTATCGTCTTCAACACTTGCTTCGGCCTTAGCCTCGCCATCACCAAGCACTTCAGGAACCTCAACCTTCTCTCTTTGCCTAGACAACATCAACGGAGAGGATTCATGTTCACGCAACTTATGCAGTGAATTTTGATGGCCTTCACGAGCACAGCGTACATCTCCGGGTCTCTCATCGCCGCAGCTGTCACTGTTGCGAGCTCGTTGTACGCCTGTAAGTTGAAGAGAACACCAACTTAGCCGTGACGGACGACCGAAGAACTAACACAGCTTTGACAGTCAATATCATTTGAAGACATCATCCACACGGTTTCTATCATGCGGTTCTCAGTTGCCGCCTCGGTTGCGCTCATCGTTGCCCGGATGGGCATCCTTGTCTCTGCCCTGCCCACCTACATCAACGACGCGGGCATCAAAACGATCGCCAAGAGGCCCTCTCCGACGCCGGGAACCATCCCTCCTATTGCGTGCTACGGCGCAGCGGAGTACACCTCTGCCGCAAATAAGCAGGGGGAAGCAGAATGGGCTGCGCCAGAAGATGGCGCTGAAACAACTGCAACAGAGGCCTTGAAGGCAAAAGCTGAAGCGCCCGACGAGATCGTCAGCGCCAACCCCAGCGCGCTGGCGGAGATACAGGATCGCCGCGACGGCTACATAGGCCAGTCGATTGTGTACAACAACTGCCCCTTTCCCGTGCACAACAACATTGTGCACGCGCCGCGTCCTGGGCTCGATGCCCCGCCGGAGGAGATTTACTCCATCCTCCACCCAGGTGCGGAGCTCTCGCACCCCTTCGCCCACGACCCTCGCATGGGCATCAGCTGGAAACTGTGGCGCACCGACATCGAGAACACGGCGCCGGTCCAGTTCGAGTGGACCTGGGACAACACCTTCCAGAGGACCTGGTACGATCTCAGCATGATTAATGCCGGAGATGCCGGGTGGCTCAACGAGGACGCCCATAATGGGGAAGCCATCGTCAGCGACGAGGACGGGTTGGGCGCGTACGTTGGCAAGGTCGGCATCAGGTATGCCTTCAAGGACGAGGGCATCACCCTGGTCCCAGACGTCACTGAGGGCAACTGTGTCCCGCTAGAGTGTGCGCCTGGCGAGGAGTATTGTACGGCTTCGTACAACGTCCACAACGACTGGGGCCAGCAGCATGACTGCAGGGAGCGGGTCGACTTGAAGTTGACGCTGTGTGGTTGAGGAAGGGAAAGGAGGAGGGAAGTGGTGAGGAGGGCGTCTCCTCTGACAAGAACGAGAAGGAGGCACAGCGACTCAGCGCCCTCAGACAGAATGAGTATCGACGCCAGACTTGAACGACGATGATCAAGACCACGACGAAAGGATGGAATGCAAGACAACCCAATCCGACGACGCCCCGAATAGAGATGAGAGCCCGGACACTGGAGAATCCACCGAGGATCGCAACAGCGAAGCCACATCCAGAAGCTCCATTGATCGGATGATGAGAGAACGGAGGCGCAGACGTCCTCACTCACCGTGCAAGCAACACACGCTCAGGCAAGCATATTTCATCTGGTATTACCCAACTGATTTGGAGCAAGCCTGGAGGACTGGCGCTCAACTGCTCTTTTGGCCTTGCTTCCTGGTTGGTCTTTGAGTTGACAGCGTTTCTGAATCTCCTTGCTTTGCCGTTGTGGGATCCAAACAAAGACGACGCCTGCTTCATAGAGGGCGGCCGCATAGATGACGGGTTGGGAGTAGCTCAGATGGTTTCGGTTTGCTGAACCCCATAGACTTCAATCGTATTAGAGCATCATCCATGGAATCACACGTGCTTGATTTTCCTCAAAGCGCCTGATTGTGATCGCCGCAGCACACGTTGCCCCAAGAGCAATTCAAAGGCATTCATTCCCGCTTAAGAATCAGATCGACACACTCTCCGACAGAAGCTTCGGCGCATTTTCACACCTCCTTCCCACCGCCCAGTTTCTTCCTGAACACCTTGCGCTCCACTTCGCGTATCTTCTCCTTCTCTTCCATCTCCCTCTCGATTTCGCGGAGCCTTGCCTCCCTCTCGTCGAGTTTCCGCTTCAACAGCGCTGCCGTCTCCTCACGGACGCGCGATATTTCTTCCTTTTCTTGCTCGCTCAGTCCCACCTCACCGTTCGCGGCCGGGAGGTGGCTCGCGTTGTTGTTCTTCTCTGCCGCCGCGAGGACCTGCGCCCGTAACTTTTCGAACCCGTACTTGTTGAGTTCGGCTTCCGTGAACGGTTGCAAGGTTATTGGGCTCATGTTTGGAGCGCTGATCAGTGCCTCGGCGGGTACTTTCACTGATGGTAGAGATGGATGGATTGGCGTGGTGCGCAAAGCTGAGTCGAGGGGGACAGGCCCGGTAGTTGGAAGGGTAGTCGTGAAGGCAGTCGCGGAATTTGAAGGAGTTGAGACTGATGCCGCTGCTGCCATTGTAGGGGCAGTGGGCGAAGTCATTATCAGGTCGCCTTCGCCATCTTGTGCAGGTTTTGAGGGTGGACCTGATGCGATTCCAGCCGTGGCATTGGAGGGCTGATCTGTGCTTCCATCTACAGCAGAAATGCTCGCCTGCGCCGAAACTGGCGACGGCGCTTTCGACGGATCTTCTGCCATTCAGTACCTAGCAGTCGGCTGGTTGCTCGAGTGCCAGAAATTGAAGATTCGAAGGATTCTTTGAAGATGCGGCCAATTGGCCGCTTACTTTGACGTACTAGATATACGGTGAAACATTAAGCGGAAGCCGAAGAACAATATTTAGAATTTCAGTTGTTGACTTTCGTCTTCAATTGTGCTGATGTAATACCAGAAGTCGTCGATTCCGATACTTTCCACGACTGCCGCTCAATCAAGCGATATGCTCAATATAAATGAGTGTTCTCACGTCAAACGCGCAAAGTGACAAATTGCCCGACTCCGGGTATGCCATTGGCAACCACATACACCACATACGGTCCAGGGGCGAGTTGGATCCCTTCTGGCAAAGATGCCTCAACTCTTCTTCGACCGTCGCTCAGAGTTTCACAACCATCGTTCTCGAGGATCACCATCGCCTGACCCATGTGAACCGAGTGCGTGACGAACCCTCCACTGTAGAGAACAAGGTCCAGGTTCCTAACTTGTTCGTCAATGATGAATTCGACACTGAATCTTGTCCCAGCCGCCAGGGTGTAGGTTGAAAGGCCGATGTCTCTGGGCCTTCGAGATGCCTTGACGCCACGCAAATATGGCGGGGTCCAAATCTCAATCCTAAATTCGGTGGGAAAGGCTCTGTATTGATTGTGGACCTCGACATGTTGCAGAATGACTGGCATTTCATTTGGATTACTTCCCGCAATGAGGACTGTTCCATCCAGGAGTAGTAAGGCGACAGAGTGATACAGCCTGGCAATTGTTGTCGTTCCGGATACAGTCCACGTATTCGATCTCGGATCATAGACTAGGGCTTCCAAGGCCGGATTTGTAGCCAGTCCAAACCCTTGGGCACCTGTGTGGCAGCCGTTGATCCAGAGCACAGTGCCATCAAGAAGTAAGACCCCTTCTACCATACCTCGGGCCCCTGGCATCCCGGTCATTTGCCATATAGGATCTTGACTCATCGGCTTCAGCCTTCCGCAGCTTGATTCACACTTGCTGTCAATTGCTTGTGTTTGTCCTCCACCACAAATCATGATTTCAGGCTCGTAGTTGTTCTCTGCTTGTAATGGTAACATGACGCTCCCACCTGTGTTTGGATAGGTCCTGTGCATTCCCGGCATGAGGGGCATCTTCTTGACAGTTTCGTTGGCAGCCACATCAAAGATCTCTGAAGAAGTATCTGAAAAAATGAAGAGCAAGCCGTCGGGCATAAGGTGCAGGAAAGGGTACATCTAGTACGGCATGGTGTTATCCAAGATGTCCATCGGTATATTGTCGCCTTCGCTGACACCGTTCACATCGAGGATCTCGTAGGTGGGGTTATTGTTGCTGAAGTTGAATTGACTTTGTCCGTTCAAACTGCCTGCTGCAACAAAGATCCTGCCATCCGCTAGGGTCTGTGCCGACGCGTACCATCTGTTTGAGGCTAACTTATTCCCAGGCTCTTTCCATGAATAATTGCCACCTTCGTCTTCAATGTAACGAATCGCGTCAAAGCCGTCCTCGACGGTAGGATCGAGCCAGAGCAAGGGGGCGTTCCCGCCGACGGTGACAAGTCGTCCATCCGCCAGAAACGTTCCACCGCAGCAAAAAGGGTTTGTCATGACAGACAAGGGAGCCAGATGGTGGGTATCTGGATCGTACAGAGAGGAGTATGCCCAGCGATTGTTCGGTAAGCGCAGTTCTGAGTAGTCTTCAACTTTGTCCAGAAATACCACCTTGCCCGTGGGAGGTAAGATAGCAGCGTGCATGGCAGGCACTCCAGAGCGCGCGATAACGCTGAAAGGGCTATAAGCAATATCCATTGCTAAGATATTTGTGTATCGTAACCCTGTTGACGGGATATGTAAGGGTTTGGCGGAAGAGTTCGGTAGAAAGACAGGCCGGAAGGCATGCATATAGAATGGGTTTGTCGAGGGTTGAGAAGGCACGTCCATACATGTTACGTACCTTCGAGATGCATTCCATTCCCAAATACCATCATCCTCCCTTCCAAATATCCCATAGGCCCATCAAGTCGCCCACTCGATCCTTGACCACCTCAATCACCTGCTCCCCAAACTCGGTACATCTCCTGCTTTCATTGACTCGGCCGAAGCCGTCATGCTCTACAATGATACAATCAAGAGCCGCCTCTAGCGTCCTCGATAGTGATTCGTGTCCCGAGCAAAGCCTTAAAGACTCACCGCCAGAGCCAGCGAAGACAGATTCCAAGCTAACGGCTGCAGGAGCCCTCCTGGACCTTGGTGCCGCTTGATTCGACCGGGATTCGTGAGCTGCACCAATCTCGAGAGTGACCTCTACAAGGACGAGGATATGTCTTGATATCCGTGAAATCTGCGTGATGTTTCTCGTCAAATCTCCCAGCAACGCATTGCTTTGGACGAGGCCACTCCGACGATGCGTGGCTGACACCGTCTGTCCTAATCCTTGGACCAGGACGATATCTTTCAGCCGGGTGCGGTTGCCGCCCTCTGCGCCAATCGGCTCATTATTCGCCTGAGTCCTTCTATACAAATCTTGACTGACCTCCGCTAAGCTTTCTGCCAGTCCCTCCAGGTCAAAATACTGCAGCAGTCGAACAGGTTTGAGAAGTTCAATCGCGGCTTTAGAATTGGACATGGTGTTTGCCAGAAGCACGTGAAGCATCGGGATGGCTTGAGAGGTATGAGGAGTCACAATATACACATTCGGCAGTGCAGCTGGATTCGACGACAACACGGTTGGTGATGAGCGGGTTTGGACCTGGGAGTTGAGGAGTGCTGCGGCGAGCGTTTGCAAAGCGAGTGGCCTCTAGAGTGCCATCAAGCGGTCAGTTGTCGAGGGAGAGGAGACTGGAGCACTCACTTACCTTTCTCCTTGGTGAATTATCCTCCTCTTTACCTGCCGACCCAATGCCAACAACTCTTCCACCGCTCCACAGAGCAGCAAATGACCGGTCGAGGCCTTCAATTTGGATGCTCCCCATCTCGGTTGCGAGCGGTCTTTCCTCCGGCTTCATCTCCCCGCGATGGGCGCTAGGTCCCTCCATATCTAGGAACATAGATGCTCGGACTGGCTCGACCAGGGTTGAAGCCAGCGCATCCATTGTGGAAGCTCTAGGTGGACGGATAAGAAAAGAGACAATGACCGGGAGCCTTAGTCAATTGGGAGGTCGATTCTTCTATATGACTGGGAATCTACTCTGACTGATAGACCCAGGATAGCAAGTCCTACTAGACGAAGAGCGAAGGGGAAATGAACCGACTGTCATTACATATTTCAAATGACACCAGTCTGTCATTCGAACGCTTTGAATTGCTCTCATTGTATTTCGAAGGGCACGGAGGACCAACTGGACTAGATCACCTCAAATTTGCCTAGAAGTACTAGCTGTTGTGGTCGCATTCATCTAGAGGCCCTGAGAGAATTCAATATGACGCACGGCTTGCAAACCGAATCAAACCAAGAGCATATTGCCTTAGCATCCCGCTCGCGCCAGATCCGCCACAAAAACGTCTTGGTCGCTTCTTGTACGACTGGCATAAATTGATCAACGTACTCATCCACGTCCTGGACTGCCTTGGTCCGCGCGACCGGGTCTCGAATCTCGATCGCAGCAATAACGAATGGGAGCGTCACAAATCGGATGGGTCGTTGTGTCGTCCGTCGAGCCAGCTCGAGTTCCGTAATCACCTCGCGCGACCAGATATCCGCCCGAACGTCCTCCTGTCCAAATTTATGTTGCAGTCGGTGAGCCATCAGCAGGGCTGCCAATCGGTATACCCTAGCTTGAGCCAGGAGGTGGACCACTTCGGCTGATGAGAAGTCGTGGACGAAACGGTCTGGTGGATATGGCTGCCACGCGTTCACGGCAGTATGGATCCTCTCGAGATGCTGGTGCAAGGTGAATATGAAACTGGCGTTGCTAGCATCGATCAGCGAGTGGCTGATGACGCAGAGATCGTAATAGTAGGGGAGCAATGGGAGGCAGAGCCCCAAGTGGCGATCCACGCGTCCGGGTGCCGGGGACGGGATCCTCAATGTCGGCTTTCGGCGGTGGACCGCGCAGTCCATGGTCTCCAACAAGACAAAAAAGATGAGCTGAGGCTCTGTTCCGGGGATGGACGCGGCGGGCTCAATAAAAGGACTGGCAGCACTGAGGCAGTAGTGGCAGATGTCGGGTACACCAACACCAACGGCTCCATAGATAGAGAGTGCCAATACGATCCCCAGGGTAAGACATAACGCGGCATCCTCTGAACTGGCAACTGACAGCGTCCGCAACGTTCTCATGGCGGAGGATGCATGGCAGAGATTCGCATCCACATCCACATTGATCGAGCTTTCGGCGTGAAATGCTTTCAAACCGCCCGCATAGGCAAGATAGGCATCTTTGAGTACCGGCCAAGCCGCCGGCAACTTGAACGGGGCCTCCAACGACCGCCGTTCGGCATCTTCGAAGCTGGGGCTAACCACGTAGAACTGCAGGGTTTGGGGTTGGTACAGGAGAAACATGATCAATTCCCTCTCCTCCGGGCACAGGTCAGGGACATCGCGTAGCCAGGCGCCAACATGGCGTTGAAACTGAGCGTTGGTGCTCGATGGGCTTGATGCTGTTTGAGAGGCCGAGTGCTCTCGATGTCGTGGTCGTGGTCTTCGACCGGCTGGTCGCTGTGGACGCACAGTCAGGCAAACCTGAGCCAGCCTGTCGCATCTGACACAGGTCGAAGTTATCGACGCACGCTCGCACCGTTCCTTGAGCTCGTAGCATCGGTCACATGCAGCCCGCACTCCACGGCGCCGGAGCGTGAGAGAGACCGATGCCATTCCAGTCACTCAGATAGATCCAGGTTGCCAGCAAAGGAAGGGTGAAGGAGAACAGCAGTGACTTGTGAGAAGCTAACAAGTACGGGTCGTCTTAGAAAGAATCTTGGATGGCCAACAGGATACTCGGTACTCGCCCCCAACGATCAGCTAGGAAGGAGGTAAGCAAGAGGCTTGGAAAACTGAAGAATAGCCTTTCGGAGGTCGAAGGCCTAAGCTTCTAATAGGCCGGTGATGCGCGATACATGGACCGGAACGATGACCGGAGGATTTTCCCCAGAGAGTGTTGAAGCTGAAGCTTGTACTTCGAATGTCTTGACCATTTTAGAACCGGAACCGGTGAAATCTCGAGAGACTCAAGTGCTCAGCTATGAGACTATGCGCCTCCGCCAAAATTCCTCCCTGCAAGATGCTTGGTCTACCATTAAAACAAAGAGTCGAGGCCTTGGAGTATAAAGTATGCCCGAGAGGACCTGGACATCCCCTTTTTACAGCAGAAGCACTCAACCCATTGCCCCTTCACCCCTTCGAAGGTACCGTAGGAAACGAGCACCATGTCGAAAGTCTACCGGGACTACAAAATCGTCGCGGCCGAGAAGCAGTTGGAACGTCAGACTAAGATCCCCAAAGAGTGGCTGCTTCCTTCCGACCAATACCTCGGGGCCACAAATGTCATGCAAGTGCCGCCGACATGTGGCATCTTGAGCGAGATCGAGTGTCAAATCACCTCCGACTTTGACGCCACCGCGCTCCTGGAGAAGCTCAAGGATGGAGTGTGGTCGGCCGAACAGGTCACGGTCGCCTTCTGCAAGAGGGCAGCCATTGCTCAGCAGTTGGTTTGTCAACCCCTGACTCCCCTCCTTCGTCTCGCAGCATTGCTCTTTCATATATAATAATACATCAGCTCACCGGCGCGACAGACCAACTGTTTAACCGAGATCTTTTTTGACAAAGCCATCGAGCGAGCGCGTGCACTGGACCGCGAACGGCAAGAAAATCCTGAAAAGCCGCTCCGTCCGTTTCACGGCCTTCCAATCTCGCTCAAAGATAGCTTCCAAGTTGCGGGATATGATACGTCGACCGGATTGGCATGCTTTGTCAACGAACCGGCAGACGAAGGCAGTGGTACCGCAACCATGCTGCTGGAATTGGGCGCAGTGCTCTACTGCAAGACCAATCTTCCACAAACAATCATGACTGGTGATAGCCATAACAATGTCTTCGGCAGGACCTTGAACCCTCGCAATACGGCATTGACGGCCGGTGGAAGCACCGGTGGCGAGGGCGCCCTTCTTGCCCTTCGAGGAAGCGTGCTCGGTGTCGGGACAGACATTGGCGGGAGCATTCGTGTGCCCTCCGTCTGCAACGACCTCTATGGATTTCGACCCAGTGTCGGACTGGTCCCGCACGGGGGCGTGAGGGACCTCACCACTCCTGGAACGGATGGAGTGCGCTCGTCGGCCGGCCCCATGGCGACGTCGCTTCGGGATGCTGCTCTTTTCCTCAAAACCACTATGCAGGCAGAAACTTGGCGCTATGACAGCACAGTGATTTCTCTGCCATGGGTGAACCGCGAACCCAAGCAAAAGCTTCGGATTGGCCTTGTCCTGGATGATGGTATTTACACTCCTTCGCCACCGGTTCGACGTGGCCTCAAAAAGGCAGCGGATCTTCTCCAAGGAAGCGACAATATTGAGCTCGTTCCTCTTGCATTGCCCAACGTCAGAGACCATTATGACGACCTGATCAGGTACTGGACATTGCTGGGAAGCGAAGTGAGTTGCGATGTGGCTCCCCAGTGGTAAAGTTCGAGACAAATCTGACGTGAAATTTCTTCCATCTCCAGAACTACCTTGAGCTCTTCTCCCGGACGGGGGAGCCCGAGATCCCTTCTGTCAAGGCCATTGGCCTGAATTCCTTCCCAGGTACTGACCTGCGCGGCTTCTTTGACCTCAACGTGCGTCGTCAAGCAGCTGCACGCGACTATCTCAAGCTCTTCCGTGACAATGGCATCGATGCCATCTTGATGCCGCCGGCCCAGCACACCGCCGTGCCCCTGGACAAATGGACGACGGCCACCTACACTGGCCTGTGGAATTATCTCGACTACCCCGCCATCGTCATTCCCGTTGATACGGTGTGCGAGTCCGACGTCGTGGATGACCTCAGCAATGCCAAATACGGCGCCGAGGATGCTCGCATGTATAGTCTTTGTATGCAAATCACCCCCTCAAGTCCCCTATAAGCCCCATGAAGATTGACAAAATTTCTGACTTTTCACCTTGTTAGACACGGGACCTGAAGACTATAAAGACGCGCCGATATGTGTGCAGCTGGTTGGGTACCGTTATGCAGACGAAGCATTAGCCAACACAGCCGCCCTGGTAGATTCGATCGTCAATGGCACCAAATACGGGGGCTGAATACTCGGCAGAGAGCCTGTTAGACGCTTTGATCCCCACGCTTGGGTATATGGCTGGGGATGCACGACACGTGCATTAGGAAGAATGGGGTGAGAAAGAAAAACAGGGTTGGAAGGGGTTGGGCGGGGTCCAAGGGGGAAGGATTCGATTTCAGGCAGATAGATACCCTGAAGTCTCGCCACCGTTGGCAGAATCGTAAATCCAGAGCAATGAATGGTCCGTTTCCTGGCATAGTCGTGACTCGAGAGACCATGATGCTCCGGCGAGCGGCTATGACCCTAGGAGAAGGCGGCGGTTGTCGTCGCATCCACCAAAGTATGACACTTAACCACTCGAACGCCTGACCGCTGCCTGAGTTTTGTTTCTGGGGCGAAGTATTTGCGGATTCTGCCATCACGACCTGTCTTCTCTGTGTTCTACTAATTTCAAGCCCCGGTGACTGCCCCGATCTGTCTGGTCGCTATCCAGCGAACCGTTGCCCGTGCTGATTAGCCCTAGCATTTACTCATCCACACCTTGGTCAGTAACAAAGTCGCCATGATCATGGCAGATAAAGATGCGTAAAAAGCTTGCCCGGAACTCTTGAGCGACTCAGCCTGGCCGTGCCGCTTTTATAACCTCTTAATATAACCTTCGCACTCCTACTTCATCCCGATCTGCTCGTCCACATGCAGCGCCAACAAGGACCCTAAATTAGCAGCGTTTCAACTATCCCCTCTTTTTACGCCTACGAGGTACGACCGACCCTCAACTTCTACCCTCCCTCATCATGAAGTACCAACAGCCCCCATTCAGCCCTCTCGGGCTGTAATTTCCCTCTTCTAAAATACGACGCTCCCCAAACCACGGTTCTGTCATCCCCGTCGTCGGGGCCCTCGTCCAATCTCGTAACTTCGTAAATGACTATAAACAACGAGCGTGAAATACGGCAGGGAACCAAGAATGTTCCTGAGTATGGTGAAGGTAATTTCGGAAACTAGAGCGTTGCAAGACCGGGCTGTGCGACGCAGGGGACCAGCTTTCAGCAATTTCACAGACAACACAGACTTGAAGCTAAAGCGGGTGGTAGGCCCGAAAATCAAGGAGCGGGACGTACCGCATGATCGGCCACCAGGTCCCAACCCGATGTACTTCGTACGAGGTATTCCCTTTCCAGTTCGGCGCCTATTGACCATAATCCTTATATCAGCGACCAACCACTTCTCGAAGAGGTTGACCTGGTGCAGCATCTCGATGTAAAACTGATGCCATGTACGGCTTAGCTGAAAACCCAACCCCCATCCACCCCCTGGTCGACTGTTACGTCGTGCTGGCGGTCTCGTTTGGCGTGCTGCTGCAGCCTAAATGGGGTGCCTTTCCACGAGGTACCGAGTACCCAGTGCCTGTCATGAAATGTTCATTATTTTTCTACCCTGAAAAGTTAAGTTAAGTTCTCTCGAGTGCCCAATACGACGCAGCCAGTACATTTCTCGCCGCCGGAAGGGAAGAGATGAAGTTTGGGCTTTCATACGACAGACCCGCTCATGAGCCGAAAGCCGAAAGCTCACAGACATTGATCCCGAAGGCCACAACACGCTCTTCTACTTCACACCTCAATGTCTCGTTCATTGTTGGCGCATTGCACAAAACTTGGCAAGCGCTGACGAGGGTATTCAGTCGCAGCGCTCTCCGGGATGATCTGCCCTTCAAAGCCACCGAGAGAGCATCATGCTACACCTTTCTCCTGCATTTGGTGCCGCTTGGAGGGGCTGCTGTTATCACGTCATTCAATCTGTATGGGTACTGGGTTGGGAAAGAGCTTTCAGGGATCAATAATGAGAATGCCCCAAAGGAACTGGCGCTGCAGTTGACGGCAAAGCTCCACGAGTTGCTCATCCTGGCGTCTCTTAGCGAAGCACTGCTAACTCATGTGCTGAAGAGCTTGGCCATCGGACATGGGCTGCCGTTTGGATCTCTCACGGTTTTCACCAAATTCAAAGATCTGTCCTACGTCTGGTCTCGAGACTTTTGGGCAATGTGTGCCACCAACTACGCTCGGAAATCGCTGCTGGTGCCGCTGATATTGATGTGTACCATGCTCGGCCTCGCCATCGGGCCGTCCTCGGCGACGGCTCTGATTCCGAGGCTCGACATCTGGCCTGCTGGGCAGGCAATCATGACACTGAACACCTCTAGTGATCTGCTATGGCCTTCAACTCTTGAACCAAGCGCCACTGGTTCTGCAATTTGTGATGATTCCACCCTGGGGTGCTTCAATCCTCTGACCTGGGATTCAATTGCGGCCAATTTTTTCTCCTACTGGGCGCGCACCACAACAGGCGGAGGCACGGCATCCCCTCAACGTATCAGCGTACCGAGCATCTCGTCGTTGCGAACTATGGACATCCGACTCAAAGGCTCTTTAGGTGCCTCAAAACCAGATTTCACTCTGGTATCGATTCAGCATGCCGTCATAGGCGACATGGTCAACAGCTTCCGATTCTTGACTTTCCCTTCCCGCTCTGCTAAATGCCGAAAAACGTGGAGTCCGGCTATGTGCTCGTACCAAGACGTTTCTTGGTTCGTGAGCGCTATGCAGCCAGTCGTCATTACAGGGTGTTTGGAAACTCCACTCAACACTTCCTTGGTCAGATTTCCTATCATCAGCCATGGTCTGAGTCCGTTGGAGACCACGCCCATAATGTTGAATGCAAGTTTTGGAGACCAGACGCAGCCACAATTTCACTGGGTCACCCTTGGTGATTCACAGTTACTGAATGCTTCTATTGGCGCCGTCGTGAGGCTCAGAACTTCAACAGGTGCCAGAGATTTTGCCTGCTCGATCCAAGCACAGTGGGCGAACTCGATTACCTCAACGAGCTACACCAGCACCGATTACGTTATCGGTGGCGCTGTTCCGGGATTGGATTATGCGATGCCTATTGACAAAAAGTACAAAAGCCAGACTGTAACAATCGACTCTCGATGGGCGCAGCAGTTTGTCGAGAGCCCAGCCCGACCCCAGACGAATACCACCGCATTCGAAAATTTCATGTCTCTCGGAGGCACATCGAGTAATCTGTCTATAAAATTGGAAGTAATTTTATCTGTACTTTTTGCAGAGAGCATGGCCCACACAGGCTCAGGGACCGTGCCTTTATCCATCACGAGCAATAACCTCTTTCTCAAAATACATGGAAGTTTGGTCCAGCAAGGTCAGGTGGCGCCGGCAACGGCGTCGGCAGCAAATCGGACAGCTTTCATCCTGAAGACGTCCATGACCGGCTACGGCTACGGGCTGTACACAATGTCCGGGCTGTCGATGTCCACCCTGATCTCCATTGTCCTGCTGTGCCTGTACTCGGCCTTCGCCATGGTGCACCTGGTGTGGTTGTGCATTTCCAAGGATCCATATATTGTGTCGTGGCGTGAGGAGAGGGACATGCTCGTGACGTGCCTGTGGTCGAGGTTTAGACCTTCAGTGCTGCAGGTGGAGCTTGGAGAGGGCGAAGGACAAGAGATGAAGCGCCAGGATCGAGATGAAAACGTAAGCATTCTGAAGGATATTGTGCTTATGAGGAGCAGGAAAGGACGAGCGGAGCTGTCGTTTCGGAGGAGGGATTGGCCAGAGGAAATCTGATTCTCGTCCATACGGTACAGGGCACGCTGGACCGGCGATCGCAAAGACCTCCGGTCTCCTGCATGAATTAGAAGCACGGCGGGCTTTTCGTCAAACAGGAATCTCCCATCGTGGCAGACCCGACACTTCTCCCCCTCCGTCCGGAAAGGTGGTGGGTACAGTAAATGATACATACACCAAGAAAAGACATGGTAGGAGTAACGGTCAAAAGCACCTATACATTATCTAATTACGTGGGATGTTTCACCCCGCCGGGATGGCGATTCATTGAAACTATTCTTGCTCCGACAATTGCGCGACAAAAATGACTGGTGACAACCAAGTGATGACCAGATAACGGCCCAGAGGCCGGGCTGCAGCCTGGCGCTGGTGGATCAGCTCACCCATCATAGCATTGCTCACACTGACTGGGTTCTATCGTCTAATGGTACCGAAAGTTGATGTTGTGAATAAACGCCCAGGGGGGGAGACTAAAAGGCTCAGGCAGATTCCCGGAGTGCTCCCTGAGCGCTCCGGAAGCAGCAGGTAAGCCAAGTGTGAGCAAATCGACGAGTAGCTAATCACAAGGGGAAGATAGACAACATGTTTTCGCATAATACTACCTAGGTACAATCCATCAATAAGGAGGCCTTATGAGCCGCCTGGTTCGGTTTTCCTTCTGCGAATCCCCTGCTGCCTCCGCAATAGGTATAGGAATAGCCGCCAACAGTGAACCTAGATCGAACTTTTCATTTGGAGATGAAGATAGAGGTGTCACCCCTTTGCGGCTTGCTGGTCGGGATGTCTTTCGAAGGCTTTGTTTTTCTCGCCCTGGCGACGGTGAATACGTTGCCCCCGTAATTTTCCGTGATTGAGGACTTTCTGGCAGGCCAGAAACAGGAGCGTCCTGCGATATCTCTTCGGGTCGCGCTGGCGAGGCGTCACGAGGCCACGTCCCCGGAAGGTTGAGTGTTGATGGGATCTTTGGCACCGGTGGAACATTCGTATCCGTACGAGGATCGACCGTAACACTTGGTAGCGGAGTTTGATCATGATATGTGGCATCTTTCTGATCTGCCGTCTTAGGTCTGTTCGAAGACGACGTCTGTGGCCGGGACGGGCTCCTGTCTAGGGCGTGCTCGGTTGAGTTACCGGTGGCAGCCACATCGAGAAACGATGGGTTAAGGTCATCAGCATCATCCCAACTAAGCATGCTGCTGCTTCCGCTGCTGCCTGTACTCCTCCTCGAACTTGCCTGTGGTCTTCGCAGCGGACTTTGTCGTGTTTCAGCAACGGCGTATCCGGACAGCGCTCTTTTCAAATCAGTGACTCTTACTGTCGATTCGCGGCTGGATGTGGTTGGAACCCTTGCAGGTGAACCAGTGACGCTTGCCCTCCGGACTTGGGTAAGGCTTCCTAATCCGCCCGTGAGGCCATAAGTTGGAGTTGTGTTGCCGTTGGCCGTGGCTGGTGAATCTTTTCCGTTCACAGAGCCATATGGCCGGCCAACACCATTGACGCCGAGATGCTGGTTCGGGATGGAAGACGCCCCTGTTCGAGATCCTGTCACAGATACTGCGCTTTCTTTCTCGACGGCGGCAATGCATGCTTCTCTGCTCCACCCCGCGGTCATCTCGTCTTTGACCTTTTGTGGAAGCTGATCCTCTCTCGAGGCCTTCGGCTGGGGTGCAGCTCCGTAGCCGTATCCGAATCCAAGTGTCGGCACAGAGAAGACTCTCCCAGGCGAAGATGGGGGGGAAGTTGGCGGAGTCAGCAAAGCGTTGTCATATGCAATCGCAATTTCCTCCACCACGTTTGCAACAGACAAGAACGGCTTGATGGTTTGGACCGCTTCTTCATTATAACCGGGGTTCTTCTCGGTCTCTCTCGGAAGCTGTCTGATGTCCTCAATGGACAGAGCTGGAAATTTGACCTTGTTGAACCAGATTCCAAAGCGTTTCCTCCTAGAAATCTCTGCGTTGATCTCATGCCCGACTGGACTTGTTTCAAAGTCAAAATTGTCCGCAATAGTCCACAGATAGCCATGCACGACACTCCCGGCATTGACTCTTCCCAATGTGGAGACAACATCTCCATTAAGAGCCGTTTCCTGGAGTCTGAGGATCATGGGCATGCCACTTCGGACCGCATTGACGCCGAGCCGTTCGACCAATTTGGTTAGAAGAAGGTAAAGGAGAAGGAGATTTGTCTCATTCTCGGCGTCGTCAAGGATGCTGTCGTAAATAGCGAGATGCAGTAGAGCAAGAAAATTTGATCTTGTAGGTTTGTTTTCTTTGCGAGATGCGTTGGAGACAGCCCTCTTAGCTACGCCATTCTCGCCGTGATATTTCCTGGATTGTGGCTGCTTCCGATTGCCATCTCGCGGCAGGAGCATGTCACTCTTGTTGGTTTCAAGCTTGAGCCAGGTTAACAGAGCGTCGATGTACGCAAATCTAACTTCTTGGTCTTCGTCTTTGAGGAGCCATTGCGTGCCTTCCCACACTTGCACCCCGACTCGTGCACGAGCTTCGATAGGTGCCCCTGCGGCGCTTCGTCTGCTATTGGCACGAACCAAGATGTCCTTGATGACTCGGCAAGCTGTGACTCGCGCAGTCGCGAACGAGAAGAATGTAGAGGTGTTGGCGTCTTCATGAATGTTCGCAGATTCGGCGATTGCTTTTGTTGCGGCCGCTGGGTCATTGATGGCGGCGGCCGACGTCGGGACTTCAGACTGAGGCGACGGTTTCAGGCGTGCTAGGATTGCTGTCAGCATGTCGCTGATCTGGTCTGTGTAGTAGATGTGATTGGAAAGAGAGGCGATGCATTTCTGTAGCCTCTCAAGCAATTCTTGCCGGACAGGTGATGCTGTCAGTTCTTTGGACGGCGTCCTGGACATCTTGTTTTCTGCCAAGACTGAACTTGGGTCGAAAGCCTCCTTGACGTCCCGATAGAAACCAAGAGTATCCTCTCGATGTGGCTGTGTGATGCGAGAGTTAGGTCCACCAAGCTGGAGGAGAACTAGCATGTGCTGGAGGAACCCAAGTAGCACATCCATGACGCTCAATCCGATGAGATTGACGGGGGAACTAAGAAGCCAGTCGATCATGGTTGTGAGGACCAGCTGTTTTTCGAGGACCCCTTCCGCCATAGGGCTTCTAACCAGTGTTTCCATGGCAGTGACAACGATAATGAAACGATCTTGCACGGGCGTCCATCGCGCGATTGCTTCAAACAGAGACGTCGCCCAGTTGCCGGTTTTTGATGTTTCCGGGGTAACTTTGGGCGGATTTTTCGAAGCAATAAACTTCAAGGTCAAGGCTGTTGCCAACCTCGTTTGACCTCTTGTACTTCCGATGCCGACCGAGAAGATTTGTTTCAAGCACCTCAATGCCAACGCTCTGACCTCCTCTTCGGCGACCTTATCCGCTCCTGCCGTGGTCTCAACCGCTGCAGCAGGATCACCGTCAATGGTATCGACTGTTGTGACGGTCGCTATACTCATGCGCCTCCTCCTGGCGGATTCGTCGTCCATCCTCTCACTTGTCTTTGCTCTCTGCTGTAATGTGGAGAGGATATTCTCTTCTTCTAACGACATGTTCTCCAGGATCACCGGCATGACGAGGTTCAGTTGTCGATTGGAATCCACAGCCAAAGCGTCAGACGCCACGACAGCCCGGATGGCACGGAGGCCGATTTTCCGCCATCTAAGAGAGAGCGGGATGGAATCGCCTTGCTTTTTGTCTGACGGTTTTGGTTTTAAGGCGAACCCAGCGTAGTGCTGGACGAGGGAGATATATTGCTGGGCACGCTGCTGATCGGCCGTGAGAGAGGCCACGTCCACGTATTTGCAATAGGCCTCAAATGTAGGAATGGAGTCTTCGACCATGTTCACGTCTTTCGAGCGTAGAACGGAATCGAGAATGGTGAGAACGGATTTGGAATAGAGAGAGAGATCTCGAGGCGCTTTCTCAATGACGGCCGCGAGGATCTGGAGGGTGACTTGGACATTGCTGAAGCTCAATTAGCAAAGATAGCGGCAGAGTCATTATTATGCGCACCCGAGCCTTCCTTTCCAGACGTCGCCGGCGTTCTTCTTTTCGAGGAATGCGCCGACCTTCTGCAGCTTGTTGCGACGAGTAGATGCATAATAGAGCAGGTAGCTGAGCTCGGAG
This sequence comes from Cladophialophora bantiana CBS 173.52, assembly GCF_000835475.1. Classification (NCBI taxonomy): domain Eukaryota; kingdom Fungi; phylum Ascomycota; class Eurotiomycetes; order Chaetothyriales; family Herpotrichiellaceae; genus Cladophialophora; species Cladophialophora bantiana. Next base: position 2,119,455 of record NW_015971578.1, read on the forward strand.
GACATGGGCTTGACCTCCTGGACATTCTTCTGGTATTTGGGATAGCATTTGAGGACAAGGACTTGGTGCTTGGGGCGGCATTTCTGCTTCGCGCTGTGGATGGGGTTGAGTAGGGAGCTCATGGCGACGGTGGCGAACGTCGGCGTAGGGGATTGACTGAGCTGTCATGAGGGGGAGCGTTTGGACGAGGCTGTCACCGGATATGGTTGCGTAGCATGATAATCGAACAGCGGGATGGACGTTGCAGGGGCATCTTGGTGAGACCTGGATGTGAACACGGAGGCAGCGTGTCCATGCGAAAGTGAAGGGAAATCTTCTGCAGGATGACGACGAGGTTTCCCCGAGCGCGGCCAGAGAGGCAAAGGAAGCCTAGCCAGGGAAGGCGTTGCGAGCCACGGCCTTGTGTTTGGTCCGCGGCCACAATCTCCACCGCTAACCAAATCCTCACTTCTTCAAAGCTTCTCATGGACCATACCGGACCATCATGGACAGGCCATCATACTCGTCCATTCCTAGAATGCTCTTCCCCACGGATGATCCAATCCCACCTTTGCATAATCACCCTTCCGCACGTGGTTTTGTGCAACCTCTCGGGACGACTTATGCCACCGCAATCTACTTACGTTTGGTATCTTGCAAAATCCCCAGACCCGCTCCGCAATCCGCAATCCCCATATGGACCGTCGACGGACTTCCTTTGGATCCCCGCGTGTGCGAGATATACCGAGTTGAGAACTCGGTACCAGACCGGTCGTTGGTCTCTGTCAAGTACGGTCACAAGACATGGATGATACTCAGCTCACACATGTAAGTGCAAGAGTCGTCCAATGACATAACCTACTCCGATGGGAGAAAGAGCATATGAAGGTGAAGGTATCTGGCTGGACAGGAAGCAGCGCCTACGATACGGAGCAGGCGCGATTACCAGACATCAATGGCTTCTAAATGGCTTTCAGGAATAAGATATGAAGACGCACATTCTTTCCCAAAATGAGGGATTTTGAAGAGCTGCTATGGAGCAAAGTTGAGGAAGACGGCCGAGAAATGTTCAAGTTACTGCTACCTTCTCAGAGTGCAAATGGAAAAGACCAGGGAGAAGACTGGGGGCAACGTGGGTGGTTTAGCAGCAGCTTTCGGAAGAAGTCCTTTGTCAACACAGATGGTTTGCAGAGCGTATGCTGTTGCTTGGCCCCCTGTTGAACATCTGCTGTCTCCCATTCAAATGAAAACACAACAGTCTTACAGTGAGCTTTTCTCTGGAATTCGAGACAGATACTGAAACCGTCGTCTCGGAGCTCGAAGTGGATTGATCAGATATCACGCAGAAGTGAAATTGGAAATAAAAAACGATGCCTGTGTTTCTTGTTACTGACTACCATGGGTGGCTCTCAGGTATCTGAACCGGTCCCAATACAGAATGAGGCTGTAGCCAGTATGAAGACCAGGCCAGAAGTCACTCGAGCTTCATTGACTACATTTCACATCTCACTGGCATTTCACAAGCAGGTCAATGTCACCTCTTTTTGCTCTCATCCGTGCATACCCACCAGAGGTACGTTGCCGTTCTACTTTGTTCTGCTGGGCGGATGGATCAAACTGCCAGCATTGTTGCTGATCGCGAATAGATACATTCACGCTCAATATTCACATCTCCCTTCTGCGTTCTGCGTTCTGCCTTCCTCCCATGGTATAAATATCTACCTCTTCTACCATTCTGGCGTTCTCTTTCCTTCTCTCCAACAAACATCTCAACTACCTCGCCTTCGCTTACAAGAATCCACAGTTTCAATCTCCTCAGAACAATTGCAATACAATCAACACTAACACCAACAACATCGCAGACGTTCTTCACTATGCGGTCTAAAATGTTTCTCACCGTTACCGCTGTTCTCGCTTTCTCTTCGGCCTCTCTCGCTGGGTTGATGCCAAAGTCTCCCAACCTAGAAATCCCTATGAAGATCGGCTGCGTAAGTCCTGTTCCTCCTTGACAGACTTTCTGTCTGCATTTTTCTCAATGTGTCAAAGCTTACCTATACTTGCAGTACCCAACCGGAAATGCCGGCAATCCTGGCACTGCCATGACATTCAAGCTGCCCGATTGTGATGGCCTGCTCAACGGTGACAACTGTCTTCGCTTCTGCACCTGGTAAGCCTTCCAAATCGACCTTGGAACCTGTTAACTGAGACTAACCATGTTGTGCAGTAACGAGCAATCTCAGATCGTTTGCGACAGCAGTGCCATGTCTGGGTGCAGTGACAAGGAGATGGCGGCTGCTTGCTCTGCCTCTGGCAACAACCACTGGTACTGCAGCTGCTGGCCTGCTTAAGGCTTGAGCGAGCAACAATACCGAGGCTGCTCTAGCAAGTTGAGCCGGGACACTCGTCAACAACTCTTTCCTTTCACGCGCTAGCTATGATACCTTGTGATCATTTGCAGTCTGCCGAAGTTTGGATGATTGCCAGAACACAGAAAGAAAGAGTAATCAGAACAAAAATCGATGTAGGAGACAGCCACATCCGACACCAAAGGATGCCAGAGAGTTGCTGAGGACCGAGGTCTCGAGGGGTACTTGAACAGACAAGTAGCAACATACGATAGGGGTGGCTATCCGACAGACTGGTTGAATGGCGCAAACGACAGCAACGTCATGAGCGAACCCCACATGATCCAGCAGATAGACCAACCCATAGAAAGCGTAAAGAGGATTCTAGCTTCGAGGATCCGTTGGTCCTTGTTTTCATGCTTCGCTGTTTCTCTTTTTGCTTCCATATACACCTTCTGCCGACGCGTGCTAGTTCGTGCCCTATGAACGTATCTGATCTGGCCGGGCACAACTTCCCCATTCCACAGATCAGGCTTTCTTGATATCAGAAATGCCCTCTATTATGACCCAGAAAGTCCTGACTTTGCCCTGGTCCACGATCAAGACATCGGCCCCGTTGACCTGCACATCCACCTCGCCAGTGGCATCGTTCTGCGGGCCGAAACCCCACGCCAGATAGACCATGTTGTGGTTCCGCTGGACGTTTCCCACGGGGACAAAGCCCCATCCTGGTCGTGAGTTGAGGAGCTCTTCGGATTTGGCGTCGACCCCGTCATGGCCGGCGACGACGCAGTCGGGTTCGTAAAAGCTTACGTCCGCGTGGTACGTCTCTCGGATGGCGTTGAGGCGTGAGGCACGGTCACGGTTGCTGAAGACGCGGAGCAGGTTCCCATACGCCAGGTTGTGGGCGACTTCAGCGGGGATGATTTCCGTCATGGCTTTGGACTCTCCGTGTTATTTTCTTGGACCTGTGGGCGATGTGATTTTTGATTCTGGACTGTGATTAGACCAGGTAAAATCAATCGCATCGGCAAGTATCGTCCATTATGTACCAACGTTCATCCCTCTGGCTAGCATGCGGAGCACGGCATTCACAATGCCGGGACGCCGCCTTTCTTTCCAATATCTCAGATGTCTTTCGAAGGCCGGCCGTGTAACTCCTACTGCTGTCGGTCGAGAGACATGATTGATTAATATGGTCTGGGCCTTGGCTGGGGCTAACCCGACGCACGAGCCATAATCAACCCCGTAAGCCAGAGCATATGCCTCGACTTGCTTATTAATGGTTGGCTAATAGTTGTCGCCATGCAACGCTTTTGGATTACCGTCCAACCTCAATCTTGCATGTGTGAGAGCTCGTGGTGACTAGGCTCAGGATCCAGAAATGTCTATTCATACCGTTGTCTAACCGAATTACTATCCTCACCTAACCTAGGAGATTCGGGAGAGCATATATCTAGAACGACAACTTCGAGACTAACTGGCCATTCCGAACCCGCACCACTAGAACCGACTAAGATCCCTGCCGAAGATCTTGACGGCGACCCATTGCACTGCGACAAGGAACTTGTTCCTCCAACTCAGCGTCATCGTGAGATAAGCTCCTCTCCAAATAAGGTACGCCGCCAACCCTTTGATCCCCTTCGCGGCACCGCCGCTGTTACCGTTCCCGTTTCCGCCCTGGAGAATAGCCTTGGCTCCTCCGAGATATGTTAAGACACCCATATTCCTGAATGTGAACCCTTTCTCCTTCCCGAACTCTTTAGGGGAAGGGTGCCTATTCAAGGTCTTTCCCAGCCAGAGGGCCTGTTGGTTCGCAACTTGCGCCGTTGCCGGCAAGGCACCAGACATTAATTTACTGGTGTCGCCCAGGGCAAAAACATTCTTCATGTAAGCTTTGGGCTTTTCATCTTCCTTCATGCCCTCGGCGCATTTTGTCGTAAGCTGCACTCGAAAGTGGTCGTCTACCAAGATGACGCCGGTTTTAGCGTCCCGCTGGATGATCCATTGTCGTTGCATCGGATCGGTCACTTCCCCTTGGGTGATCTGTGCGGACTCGGTCGGGAATCGACGCACATGATCGAGCGCCTTCACGACAAACGGGTTGTTCATGTTTCCCGTGGACCAAACGCACATGCCAATCCCGACGTCCCCTTCTTCTTTTGTATGGATCGTGTAGACTCGTCCCTTGACCTGACTGGCTTGATCCTGACGAGCTTTTTCGTCGTCAGGGAATCCCTTCCTGAGTTCTTCGACATGATGAGACGTTTTGATTTCAATGTTTTGGCGTCTGTACTGTTTTACGGCGTAATCGGCCAGGGAGGCGTCGAACATAGGGAGGACTTTAGGGGCGACGTCGTAGAGGCTGATGCGAACGTATTTCATGAGTTCAGGGTGGATTTTAGAGAGGTCATCTTTCAGCAGATCCGAGAGGCAGGCGGCGAATTCCATACCTGTGGGACCTCCACCGACAACGGCAAAGTGCAAGAGGTGTTTCTTGGTTTCTTCGGGGATGATGGGTAGCCGGGCGAGTTCGAATAATTCCAAGATGCGCCGACGTATGGCGACGGCGTCCCGTACATCTTTCAGAAACCAGGCGTTTTCTCTCACGCCCTTGGTACCAAACGTCTGACTATAGGTGCCCACGGCAATGATCAATTTATCGTAGTGTATGGGAAACGTAGGGACTTGATGGAAGCCAGTCCCACCCATCTGCACCTCCTTTTCCCATGGCCCATGAGGGAAGACTCCTTTCACAGCATATCCACTGGCTGTCTGCTGTTCATTTGGTTTCCTCGGTCCTGTCAACGCGTGGCCTACATCTGGATCCAGCACCGAGGGTTCAATAGTAACAGTCTTATCCGCAAAGTTGACGTCGTCCGCCCAACCTTGAATTAATTCCAAGTGACTGTTTTTCTTTCTCACAGACTCGAGGACGTTTCGGAATTCGAGGGTGCCAACGGTGGTGTCGTTGAGTAGAGGGGTGAAGACAAAGTAGGAGCGAGGGGAGACGATGACGACGCGATATTTCCTCTTGTCCAACTGGCGGCCCAGGACGTAACCTGTTCACACAGGGTGAATATGCTTCTTGGAGCGGAGTTGGAGCTGAGACGGTTCATACCTGCCCAACCACTTCCCAGAATGACAACCTTTACCCTGGGGTCACTCAAATCTCCATTTGCATTCTTGGCGACGTCAACAGGTGTGGCGAACCAGCGCTTTTGCAAACAGCCCCCAGAACCTCGAGCGGTCCTCAGCTCAGATGTCATTGACCTGTGGATGGCTCCAAGTTGTCTCTGCCATTTGGGGACGATTGAGGAACGAAGAATAGCAGGTTTCATGGTATCAGCCTCGCTGGCCTTCCAAAGGCACAAAATTACCGTATAGGCATGAAACAAAGCATTGCAACGGTCATCTGAAAGGAGAAGATTGTCATATCAGGCGTGTTGGGGCCACCAGAGGTTGATATCAACCAGCCTGGGTGTGCGGAAGTTCCCTTATGTTGAGGCCCCATCAGACTGGCGCGACCGCAGACCAGGACCATTGCTTTCCCTCCAAAAAGGAACCGCGGAATGTGTATCACTTGTATTTCCTTACGTCATTTTGACGCCCAGTTCCCCAAGATGATACACATACGGCGAGGAAAGCCCAATGAGTGATCGAGGACATGGTGTAATAACGGTGCGTCACTGGACACAAGACCGAGTTGAGAAATAAACATAATTACCCAGTACATCCTTGCACCGCAGCCGGAGGCCGAAGCGGATTGTTGGCTTAGTGGGGACTGACGATGCTCCACCGCCTAGTCATAGTCTCTCATTTGCCGAAAAAGGGGAGGCACACGGCACGCCCAGGCCTCAACAGCCCCCCAAAACAGGCAGGCCACTGAATAATAATTAGTTTAACAATATGTACGAACTACCTCAAACGAGACGCCTACGAGTATGTAGTCTGGGTACCCGTAAGGCTAGCTACGAGCGAGGCTCACCAAACTCACCGTATGAGTACCAAGAAGGTACTAGACAAGATACGGAACACCACTCCCACCCCCTTTAGCCAGCCTGATACCACAACTGGCACCGCTGGGAGATTAACAGCACCGACAGTAGATCCAACACCATGCCCCCCTCGTCAGTCGCTCAGAACCTTGCCATGGCTGTTATTGAAGCTCATATCATCATTTCATGTTGGCTTGCTGGACTGGACCGGTCATCCCTTGTCTTGTCTTGTGAGAGCAACGAGGATGACAACAATCCTAGCTCGACGCACATATATACATGACGCCTATCCGGCCCAGATCTTTTCTCATGCATTCCCTGACCAACGCCTCGCCCACAATCTGTTACTGGTTGCTGTGGCCTAAGCCATGATAATGTGAAAGCTCTCTTTTGACATCCCTTTGGCGCCTTGCTCCGCGACAATTTCACGGGGCTGTGGAAGGCCCCTTAAAAGCACCGTGAAAGTATCTCCGCCCTTCACAAGTCATCCTGTCCATTATAACGCCATGCCTGATACCATGCTTGTAACGAAATGAGTGAGATGTCGGGCGCTGATGGTCCAACCAAACAAATGAATGAGATAGTATGTCCAACGAAATAAAAACCCATGCCTTCTGGTGTCGACGCGTCATCTCTCTGACTTCTGCCAGGAATTGAGATAGGCCATTAATCCGACTCCGATGAGGACCACTCCCAGCATAGACACATATGGTGCTGACTGAGCAATGGCATCTGGATTGCCGCTTTTGTCGCGTAGCACTGTAGCAACGGCCCGTTCAAGATGCTCAGGCAGCCTCGGTGTGCGAATGTGGCCGTTCGCTTGTGCTACCGACTTAACCATGGATTTTGACCCCGGCTCCTCGTCGTCGGCCTCAGCCACCTCGGCGCATTCATCAGGCTGGACACGTGACCGTCGTTCGTGAGATTTCCTGGCTGTGGACTCTGCTTTCTCGTTCTCTTCTCGAATCTTGTCGATCATCTCGGCGAGACTTTTTCGAGCGTTGGCGGCGTCAGCTTCGGCTGTCTCTGCCCGTCTCTGAAATTGGTCCACATCCGCTTTTAGCCTCTGCATCTCCCCAAGAACTTGGTCTAGGTTCTGCTGAAGATTCTTCGTTCTTGCATCAAGTTCGCCGTCCGCGCCATGTCCTGCCTCTTCTTGGACAGGCTCTGTGTCATTAGTGGGGTTTATCGCTGTCTCCGATTCCTCTTCAACCACTGAGATTGGTCGGGATGCCGCATGTTGTTCAAGCTTCCGAGCTCGTTCTTCGGCATCCTCTCTGGCTGACCGTTCCTGCCTGAGCATATCTTCTAACTGCTTTACTCTCGCTCCCTGGGAGTCAAGTTCCTTTTTCGCAATAGACAGTGCCTCGATTAGAGACATCATTTGACTGTTTTGGGCATTTGTCGGAGAGTGTGACGCATTATTGGGTTGCTTGGCAGTTTCGCCGCGCTTCAGGAGATTCGTGAATGACGTCGTGACGGGACTTGGCTTCGAGGTGTCTGGCTTCTCTGGAAGCGGTTGTTGCGGCGGTGGTGCTGGAGGGTCAGCGAAGCGGGCGATATGCTCCATCTTAGGGGCTTTAGGACGACCGTTAGATTGTCGCTGAGGAACCCCTTCTTTGGACGTAGGTTGAAGCTTGTGAGGATCAGCTCCAGGTGTCAACAATGAGTTTAGAAAAGCGCCAGCCTGGTCTAATTCCTCCGCCTGCTGTCTTGCTGCTCGCATCTCCATCTGTACTCCGAGTTAATATCTGGTATTTCCGAGAGCGGCATGAAAAAACTTACAGCAAGGGTCTTGACCAGTTGTTCGACGTTCAACGGCGTGGCGCCCCACATGTTCATTCGTTGTTGCGCAATCGAACTCATCTGGCTGCCGGCAACGCTTGAAGGTGTTGAGGCTCGTCCATTCGTTGCCGGTACTCCGGGTCGGCTTCGACTGTGAAGCATTGGTGAACTCACAGGTGATGGCAATAGGGCACCACCGTGAGATGGATCCAGGTCGCCAAAGGTAAGATCGAGAACATTGTTGGTCGTCCCAGGGAGGCCCACATATTCAACCTTGGCCGATACTTTGTGGTGGACAATGGTCTTTTGATCTTCACTCACAATATCAATGCCCAATTCTAGCGTGTCATGTTGGCGGAGTTCATGAGGCTCAGATTCTCGATTTTCCGGCGAGAGTCGCTGTCCATTGACAAATGTGCCGTTTGATGATTTTACGTCTCTGATGAACACTTTCCCACTCCGATCCGCCCACACTTCGGCGTGTTGTCGTGACAGAACCTTGGAGTCGAAATATCCGTTTACTGGAGTTGGAACAGTTTTCGCATTCGTTTGTCGGCCGATGCGAAGCACTTCTGGATAAAACGGGAGATTGATTTGTTTCCTTTCGAATGTCCCATTCATGGGCAACAAGGCCAGAATCGCAGCTGGTTCGCCAGGAGCTGCTCCATTTACGATTCTTGTCCCATTGACCTGAGTGGTAGGACTTTGGTTCGGTAGCGCTGGCTGTACTGGGCTCTTGCCGACCAAGGAGTTGCCAATAGCTGTCTGAAGCGACCCGTTTGCTCGAGCATTGGAGACGCTGGCTGTAGATTCTGGTTTTGAGACAGGCCAGAATCCTCCCCTTGCCTTTTTCTTTGGCCCGTGGGCCGGTTCTGACGAGACATCATTCTGCGTAAGGGTGACTGTTGAGCCAGAAGAATTGGTGGATGACAGGGATGAAGACGAGTTGCTCCTCTGCACAGTCTTGCGCTGCTGAGGTAAAAACATCCGAGACACTTCGTCAGTGCTCATTGCAGAAAACCCTCCTCCTGTACCGCTTAGACCATTCCAATTGAGCCTGGATATATTCGGAAAGCTTGGGGGCGATGCTACAGCGGTCGTCATCGGGAGGTAGGAGGAAGGGGGTGAAGTCCTGGTCGCTGAGGAAGGTGTTCTATGCTCTTGTGAGGTTTGGTATCGGCGATGGACTGGAGGGATTCGTGACGGGAGTTAAGAAAAACAGAGATCTGTTGTTGTTTCTGGCCGTCATGTGTCGGATCTCGAGGAGTCGACAGGTGAATCTGATCTGGAAGGGTTACTGTGTCAATCAACTTGCCCCGGCCACGACGTTCAGGCAAGTCGTCGAGGAGAGAAGGATGATGTCAATTGAATCGAGGACATACAGGGGACCTAGACAGAGTTCGGGGAAGGAAAAAGGCTGCTCGCGTGCAGGGAGATGGACAGCGAGGGGTCTGACGGGAACGACTTGGGGCTGACCAGTGAGCTCCGGCAGTGCAATAACAAGTCGAATCCAGAGTCCGAGGAACGTTGCAGGATGTCAAAAAGACGCCCTGCCCATCAGGCGGTTGGTGTAGGTCGACTGGTGTCTGTTTAGGGGTCTCTTTGATGTTCACGAGGATGCGACTCGTGGTTCTGTAGCGGTTCAGATTGACGCTTTGGAACTTGTGGAAAGTCTCCCCGAACAGGACGGGAAAAGGATCATCACGTGCCCCTTGTGGTCAACTATGGTCGGCGGCAATCGTACAACCTCCGATTGGCATGGGGGTGGCCATCGTCACATCCACTGCACCTTACTCGATACACCCTCACCTCACCTTCTCCAACTTGCCCTTAGCTAGCCATTATTTCGTCCAAGGACAACAAGCACCAAGAACGACAGCAGCAGCACCGGCAATATGCCTCCCATCCCACCTTCTGCACAGCGGCGGGGACCGACGTGGATTGATAAAAGTATGTCGTTCCTCGCCGCATTGTGGTGCTCTTGTGAAGCTAACGGCGGCCGCAGTGAAAATGGGGATGTTGATGGGCGGAAGTCAGTCAAACATAACAACAACAAGAGAGAGGAAACGATCCAGTAAGGCTGACTGACTCACAGCTGTTGGAGGCATTATGGGCTTCATCTATGGTTCGTCGTGGTCGATGCGACAGTCAAAAAGCAGCGCACTAATGGTGTTGTTAGGTACCGTCACCATCTTTCAGTACGGCGCAGGTCAAGCCGGCGTAATGAGAACGCTCGGAAAATATATGCTTGGATCGGGCGCTATGTTTGGGCATGTAACCCCTCTGGTTCCGAACAAAATGGTCGCTAACCATTCGGCACAACAGTCTCTTCATGGGTATTGGCAGCATCATTCGAACAGATTCGCCTCAAATGACATCGGCAGTATGGGGGCGATCACGATATCCACCTCTTGTTCATCCGCGACGAGATCAATTTTCCATCAACTCCCGATGATCCAACCTGCGATAATTGAGAGATGAGAAAGAGCAACGCGACGACTCATTGTACATACCCATCATGAAGGGACTGGACTTGGAAAAGTTGACTGATCATGGATGAGAGATACCCATAACTGAAACAATAGTGCGAAGACCAACAGTTCGCTGTTTCTGCCGACACCACTGAGATGAATAATTACATTCGCTGTCTTGAGACTTTTGCTGCAAACGTCGGATGGCCTCCTATCGTCAAGCCCATCTCATTTTACGTCGGCGTTACAGGCATCCACTACTGACTTAAATTGGTATTCCTCCTTTTATAATAGCATTTTCTGTCTTCCATGATGCTCATGGATGCCCGTTGCTTCAGCTGCAATGGGGCCAGCCAGGCATACTGCTTCCTCGAGAGTTCTGTGAGAACCATTGGGTACCCGTTTCGTCAGTTATCGCGGAACAGACACAACCCTTCTTTCAATGGAAAATTGACCTCGAGGTACGGACTCCTAAAAATACAAACTAGGAAGAATAACTTGAACCCACTCGCTGTCCCAGTGGCCAGGCTATCATTATTTAGTCTTGAAACTTCACGTGCTTATAGATCGTACCATAAACACCATTGCTGTCACCCATTCAACCCGATATCAACACCCAAAGTAAGAAGAATATCTGGAATAGTTAGCAGCCTAGACAACTCGACTTTTGGACTGTTCCGACTCACCATGAGTACACCAAACATTTTAGCCACCAGCCATCTGTTCCCTTGTACCCGGTTCCAATATTTCAGAAGCTCTCTCTGCGCACCCTGGACATTGTCCACCACATCCTCGGTGTTGGCATCTATCCGTTGCAACATCTCGCCTTGTTCAGATACCATAGTCGCAAGTTGACCGAAAATGCTGCCCAGTTCGTTTATCGTCCTTTCAATGGCTTCGATGGCTTGTCCACGTTCCTGAATGTAGGAGTTGGTCGGCTGCGCTTCTTCCATTAATAACAGTTGATGGTCGGACTGAGGAGTATTCTTCATTAAAGTGGAAGTATTTGAAGGTTCAAGGGTGAGAAGGTCGTTCGTCGACGCCTGGGGAGTTTTTTGACGACTACTTGAGCCCTGATAGAGTGGTGACTGCGACCTTGAATCATCCAGATGGGGTTGTGATCTTGCCGATACCGACGACACGAAGTTCTCTGTCCTTGATCTCGACGCCTGAATGTTTTTGGTACGTACTTCTAGGACATCTTTGAAATTTGCGGCGACATCTGTAACCTTGTTCTGTAGCATCAAGACAACGTTCTTGTTGTGCTGCCCTTCCTGGTCCGCCGATCGGGGTTGGGAAGCAGTTGGGTGTTGTGACTGCGTGAGCTGTTGCAGGGCGGATATTTGTGCATTGAGACCAGCCAAGTCTTGCTTGATGACATACGTGAGCTCGGCAATCTCAACAGGTCGGTCGTCGAAGATGGCCTTTCTTTTCGCGACTGTTCCTTGTCAGCGGCTACCTGGTGCCCACCGTATTCTAGTTTCTTCACGTACGTTGCGCCAGTCTCTCCAACTTGCCCATGGTGGCGGTGATCCCTCTCCCTATCTGTGCTGCATTGCGAGCGAATTCCGACCTCGTGCCTCTTGAAGGGCCATTGGTGGCTCCATTTGCTTCTCTTTTTTGCGAATCGTTGAGGAGAGACTGTCGTTGAGGGCCGCCCTTGGTTGCGGTTTGCCGCTTCTGGGCTTGGGTAAGGATTGTGCGGAATTCATTCGTCCGGTCTTGAATGCTCGTAGAAACCATGATCGTCTATTTTTGAGAGGAATATTGTAGAAAAAAATGTAACAGCCGAGGGACCGAATGTTCGTAAATTGAACAGCGCGGGAGTTAGGAGGGAGTAAGTGTCAGCGGGTTCATTCTAGGTCCAGAGTCTATGACATGAAAACGGTGGGAGAGGTGCGAGAAGTCGGAATGATATTAAAAGCGGCTCGAAGATCTTGCGGTCAGGTAAAGTCTCAAGTTAGTATGTACAAGTACAGTGAAATGAAAGAAACGAAGTGAATTGCAGGTCCTGGATCGGAGGTGCCGCTGCCGGAAACGTCCAGGTGTCTTTGCCGCTACACAAGCCACTGAGCCAACGGCCACGAACACCAACAAACCTTCAAGAGCCTCGTCCCAGCCACGGGTCAGATCGCAACTTGGAGGGTTTCGCGTTCCACCAGAAGCGACAAAGCGGAATACAATTTCACGAACAGGTGATGCATGATGCGGCACTGCATGAAACTTACAAACCGTGTCTAACTTGGTTCGTCAAACTGGCGCCCATATCCCATCATTCCCAGAGCTCTCTCTCTCTGTTTGGAACACTTCATCATCGAAAGCTGTTCGCGTCAAGGTGTGGCGCAGCCCAGTCGCCAGTCTTCGAGGTGGCCAAGTGACGCATGGTTGATCCCTCTTTCTGGTGTCTCCAATCAAGGCCGCAGTCTCTGGTGCCTCTGGTCCCGTTCGTAGGGCAGAGTGAGGAGAGCAGGAGAGCAACACTGCAGCCTTTCATTTCTTGCCCGCTATTCCTCCAGCGTTCGTACCTGGTCTCCCCCTTCACATCCTCTTGTTCGCATATGCTCTCGCCACCCTCCTTTATTTCAATTGACCAGTTGCTGCCTTTCTCTGTCTACCAATTTCCCGCAAATAGTCTCTCCACCTCCGTCGATCACGCTCGACACACATCCCTAGGGCGCAATAATTCCAGCATCTCGACCCTTCTTGCAGCCTTGAAAAGAATCCAAGCATTTGCTTTGGCCGAATAGTCTGCGCAATGTGTTACTTCATGCCTTGACGAATCCCGGCTTCTTCTCCTGCTATTGCTGAGCAAGGTCAATCGCCCCGCAGGCTTATCTTCAAATGGCGACATCCAACCCTTACGGCACCGGGAAATACAAGACCAATGTGGGAAGAGCGATCTCAAAGAAGTGGAAAGACCTCCGCCAGGTGAACTATGAGGGTTCGGACTGGGGAGACGATGATGATTATGATGAGCCCGAGCCTGTGTCCGCGGACAACCCTCGACATCCTGCATGGGGCGCACAGCCCAGCATCTATCCCCCCAATCGAAGCTTTACCAATCCTTCCCCTCCTCGGACCGGCCAACGACCCTCATTCGATCGGGGCGATGAAACGAGACATCTCTCTTCCTCTGCTGGATTTGAATCAGCATACCCCACAACCCAGCGTTCGCCTTTCCCAGAGCCTCAGCATGACTATGAAACACATGCTACAAATTATGGAATGCAGGCTTCTCTTCGTTTAAATACCCAGGGACAAGGTCCTACGCCTCCAGGAGGCTTCCGTCCAGGCTCAAGGGGGAGACAATATCCGCCATATGAAGAAGTGCCTTTCTCAGCTCCAGGCAGCTTCCCGCAGCAAAGCCTCTCTGGCTCGGGCAACCGGCCCCCTCTGAGTGACATGTATCACCGTCACGAAAGTCCCAGGAGACCAGACAGCCGTTCTTCCAATGCGTCTCACCGACAATTCCCTCCGCGGAAAGCAAGTTTAAGCCAACAGCCGTCTCAGCCAGATTTCATGCGACCCAGCGATTCGCCTGTGCCCTCGACATCCTCTGGACCTCGTAATAGCATTGATGATCGTCCTCCACCAGTCTTCATCCGACCATCAGATATCTACAAACGTATGCCAGAAGAGATGGAGAAAGTGCGCAAGTCGCAAGAGTCATCTCGTCCAAGCATTGATTCAGCATCAAACCCGGCCAGAGAAGGCTCTGTTGGAGGTCGCTCGACATGCTCAGATCCCAAGGAATCTACAGGCGCTATGCAGACAGCAGTGGACGACTCGGACTCTACTCGTCGCCTGAAACCCACCTTGGACACGGTGCCGGAGCGCAAAAGCGAGTATGGGTTCGAAAATCTGGTGAAAACACCAACTGGTGACAGCCAACAACCGAACGAAACAAGGACCGACGATAACACTGTGGGGATATCCAGACATGATACTACTGCGTCATCCGTTTACACCGATCGACCAGACCCAGTATCTGCTTCGAGCATCTCTCGTAATGTATCAATTACCGAAGGCATTCCTGAGACGGATCAATCGTCAAATAGGCAGGGGTCCTTTGGACTGCCTCCAATCGACAGAATGTCTGGATTTGGTGTTGTGGACCTCGGTGTGATGGAGAAGTCGGCGCCGGAACATACACCCAAGATGGCGAAGTCGTCCAGCGATGGATCAGCACAAGTGTCCTCGCAGATTAACGCCATTGAGAGGAGTAGTGCTGAACCAGCAAGGCAGGGCTTGCAGCACCAACCAACCCTCGGTTACAGATCTGTTGTCCAGCAGGCTTTCGATCAGAGCGGGAATCAGTCACCCTTTTCTCCCATCTCTACATCAGGGACTGTTGATCGATCAAGTAGTGCCTCAACTACAGATATCAGCCCCATAATAAGTCGCAGGCATGATCTGGCCCCTGCTCCCTCCGTCATCCAGACCAAACAAGCCGCCATTCCCGAAGAGTCGGTGCATTTAGAATCTCATCCGACATCAACCACGACGTTAAAGCCTGGCGAGGCACAGCCGTCTCAGGGCGAAGACCTTTCTCGGCCACCCTTTATCCGTTCTGGGTATCGGCGAGACGTTAATCCTCCAAGTCGCGACAACAGTCCCGCAAAGAAACCACTCGAAGTTGGACCTCAGAAATTCCCACAACCACAACATGGCTCAGTTGTTGATGACAAACCTACACATGATGTACCGGACGAACCAGCTCGTGGTAGAGAACTGGGAGACAAACCGCTTCCTCCAGAACCTAATCAAGAGGTGGCAGATGACGCCCCACTCAAGTCGAGATCAGACGCTCCGCCAACAACTGCGGCCAATGATACTGCAACCAAACCAGAATCGAGTTTTGGAAGGTTAGGTCCCGGTATTCTAGATGCCCAAGCGCCACCGTCAAGTATCGGGCAAGGACGCCCATTGCCCCAAGCACGTCTAGAGAGTTTTCGTCCTGTAATTCCTGGAGGGTGGCAGTCATACGCCTCATCCGCAGGCCCAGCAACTCCTGGCACAAGCACGCCTTTGCAAGCTCAGAGAAATATTTCATTGCCTCTGCCTCCATTTACTCAAGGCCGAGTGGATAGCACCGAGAGCATACCGACCGCCCGTACCCCGATACATATCACTTCTGACGGCGACGGCGTCACCCAGAAAGCCTTCGCCGCAGCTGCCTCTGCTGGGAGTGCTCTAGCTGGTGCATTGGCTGGCCACCGACTGACTGAACAAGCGGAAGGCTCTCATGAACCGTCAGAAGAAGAGAGCGTAAATGAATGGGACGCGTCGAGTTCGTCAAGCGGGGAGGCAGAGCCAGCATCATCCGACACGGTGCCAGAGAAGCAGGGCGACAAGCAACGTGCGGAGAATGGACAAGAGATCCCAGAGACCACAGCCAAATCCGAGGCAGAAACCACCCCGATTCATCTTCCGCCCGTGTCGAGATCAAGGACATCATCAACCACAGCCTCTGCCGAGGCGGGGGTATCCCGTTCAGACGTCGACTACATACCCGCCCCTTTGCGGACCGGTCGACTGATCGATACGTCGAGTCCTCGTCCACCGATCCCCAATGTCTCAATGCCACAAGATACTCCAACTGAGAGCGACAATGAGCGATTACAACAGGAAATTGTGAAGAGTTTAACCCCCAAATCATCAAATTTGGAAGGTAAAGCTAGTGAAGGAAACAGTGAATCCCAAGGGACAACCTCTCAGGCTGTCACTGATGCAGAAGCTGGGTCTAGGAGACTCGCTCCTCTACAAGTCATCACCCCTCAGTCAGCAGGAACAATGTTGAGCAATGGGAAAAATTTGACGGACTCTGACCGATCACGAGTTGAATCCATGGCGACACCTCGACAACCTTCCACTTCAATTCCTCGGGACGCGCCTACACCACCGATCGTTAACGCAGATATAAAGGGCACCGGCCAAACAGAGTCTCCTGTTGAGCAGAGATTGCCAACAGCTGGTAAACCATTCCTTCAACAGCGGTTCTCTTGGGAGACGGGCAGCTCACAACCGCCCTCTGCGTCGACACCTAAACAATTGAGCCCCCCTTCTACGAGTTCTCCAGATACGATAACCGCTCAGATCCCACCCGCGCCCAGCTCTCCCGAATCGGCCCGAATGAGCATTGAAGTCAATCAACCTATAGCTAGGCAGGCCACTCTGCCCTCTCTCCAGCCAATCCAAACAGTACAAGCCACCAGAGTACCCATAACTAATGCAGAAGCATCCCAGTTTTCACAACAACCCCTTAGCGCTCCACCGACTTTCCGTACGATCATGAATCTCGGTTCGCCAGTAGAACGCATCAAAGCATTCGATGACAGCAGGCAATTCTATGCCGCGCCTAACGAGCAGCTGGAGAACTGGCTGTTGTCAATGAGAACCCCGGAAAATTCTGAACTATTTGCTACGAATGGGCGGCTTTCACTGGACACTGCCGAGAGCATCACCGCGCATAAACCATCGCCCCGACGAATGTTGACAGAATCAGCTGGACACATGCAAGAGGATGGGAAGAGGCTAATGGCAGCTGCTGGACGATTCGGTGGCAAAGCGGGCAGTGCCGCCAAAGGTCTATTTGCGAAAGGAAAGGAGAAGATGCGCCACGCGAGCTCTGGCGAAAAGGTAGTCCATTGATCTTCCCCCTTTCCTTGTCTTGCCTGTAATATTTTTTCTTTGCACCAAATGACATGCATGTGATGCTATGGCGGGATTTCATCCTCTCAGGGATACCAGAACCTGGCTCGGGTACATTAACGGCGTTTCTCCTCTGGCATCCTCAAATAGTAACGAATGGAAATCCACTTTTTTACTTTGTCAGGTTTCCTTGAATGAGCCCTTGGTTGACGGTTTGTTTTAGGGTATAATGGCCAACCGACGAAAGTCTGCTGAACCCCTTCCGGACGAGCCCGAAGACGTTGTCTCCCCGTCGCAGCCACGAGATTCCACATTCCTCGACGGTCCACCACAAATTCCATTAAGCATCACGCCCGCGTCTCCCATTGATTGGTTTTCAAACCCGGACCTTAAGAGGTCACGGACTAGTGATTTGGATCAGATCCTGCAGCCAGACACATCAGCTTCGTCCACACCTGCTCCAGGCAGTCGAGATAGCTCCCGGCCACAGCTGGAGCATGTCATGGCAATACCAACCGACGGCGGCACACCTGTTACTCCTATCGTGTCTGGACTTGCTCCGAGCCCAGCGATCTCGGCCCTAGATAGCGAGCAAGAGCACCGCGAAGATGATGGCATGCCCAGCCGTTCAATCAGCCAGTTGACCAGACCTACCGATCAATCACCTGTTGAATCGCCGCATCGAGCTGTGGACCAGAGTATCAGCCAGAGGGAAAGCACTGCAACTCAACCCCAGGCAATCGCCGCTGAGCCTCATGGTCTGGTTGCGCATGCTCTCGCTGCACCAAAGCCTTTTACGGAGCACCATGACGGGTCAACATCGGATGTTCACTCCAGTGATCGGAGCCTGCAAGTACCCCAACACCGACGCCGGTCAGTCATCTCGGATGTGTCCAGTGCTAGTCCCAGTCCTGGATCCGGTGCTGGACAGCAATATGCCAGAAGGAGCGTATCTCTATCACCTGCCGACGAGAAACTAGTCGATCCAATACCTGGCCCTCATGAAGAACAGGGAGCCCGGCCTGCAAAGCCACCCCAGTTGACTGCAACAGCAACAGCAGTGAATCAACCCACTCTCGGTGCTGAGGACCACCCAAAAGAGACTTCGACAGCGGACTTCCCTCTCCATGCACAAGATTCAAAACCAGGTGTCGAGGCAATAGAGCAACGTTCTATAATTGAACCACTAACCCAGCAGCCCCCAGTGCAGCAAGGCCGCGAAAAATACACTCCTGGCCAACATCGGCCTTTCTCATTCGCGGGTATTGAAGGTATCGGTGCAATCCACCAGTCAGAGCAGATCCAGGAGCCAGATCTCAACAGGATCCCATCACAGCCAATGAGTCCCATAAGCCAGGGCCAAAGCAGTGCGGGCTTGAGTAAGGAGATGTCACAAGTCAGTGTCGAAGAGGTTACGGATCAGGCGAATTTACCAGGTCAAAGACAGTCGAGGTCATATTCCAGAACTTTCGGTGTTGATCTGAATGTCGACAATCACCCAGCTCTACGTGCAGCTGAGCTCCAGCAGCCTCCAATGAATCGTGCTCAGATGCCCTCTTCTCAAAGCCCTTTACCTAGTGCAAGGCGACCTCAAGAAGAGCTTGACCGTCTACGTCAGCAGCAAAAGGGACAGCAACAGAATACGGCAATACATCAACGGCAGTCATTCATGGAAGAGGAATATCGTATTCCGGGCCCATACGTGCAGGAATATCGTTCGCCAAAACAAATATCTGCACCAAGGAACGGTCGAAGTAATGTTCAAGTACTAGCCAGTGGAACGCCACTACCGAGTGCACTCAGGTCTCAGCAATATTCGGGTCAGGCCCCTTCCCAGCCTCGTCCTGGGTCGAACTCAAACGTCTCGGTGGAAAGACTAAATCGTCAGAGTTACCAGGAGCAGTCCCCTTACATGTCTGGCCCTAGTGCTCCTATTGGGTATGATATGAAGCCCAGAGAATTTCTGAACCATCTTGGTGGCCAGCCGATGCATCAATATCGTCAATCAATGGGTCCATCTCCTGTTCCCGCCGTACAGCCAGTGTCTTCACAACCGGCATTTCCGGGCGCGCAAACAGAACGAAAGAAGAGTACACTTGGAAAGCTTTTCGGAGTCGGCTCGCATTCACGCTCGAAGCTCCAAAAATCAGGTAGAGTCGGAAGTCCGCTCGACAATGCAGAGATGATGCAGAAGGAGAAGCGTGGTAGCTTCCTGCGCCGGAATGACAGTATCTCGTCAGAGCAAAGTAGCCAACACAGCCACCAGGATCAGCTTGGGCAACTTCCTCCGTCGAATATTCCATCTCAGTCTGCAAGGCGGCTGTCCAAAGACGTTCTTCGAGCTCCCACACCAGAAAGCACAGAGGGCAAGAAGAAGAGATTTTCAGGGCTTGGAGGCAAACTTTTCAAGAGCAGCAGCAGCAGCAACAACAACACACGGGCCGCCACAGCACCCACTCCCTCTTTACAGACCAAAGCACTTGAGCAACAAATTACCACTCAACGTGTCATATCCCCTGAGCCAATTTCCGCACAAACACAGCGTGTCATGTCCCCCGAGCCATATTCTGCGCAAACTCCCTATAGCCAGAACCCGGCTGGACCTGGTGGCTATTTCCATCAAGGGCCTGGACTGTCACAACACCCTCATTCTACATATCCACTAAGTCAAAATCCATCTCAACCATCTCAATATCCGAGAGGAGCATCTCCATATCATCACCAGTCAGGACTAACCAGTTATCCCTACCCAGGACAAATTCCTCAATCCCCGCTACAAGGTCATCAACAGCCTGGGGGATCATATCCGTCCACTACATATCCCTACTTAAACCCCACCCAAAGTCGGCCATCCGATCTTCGCATTGACACAAGTAGTGGAAACCGTAATCAGTATTACGCTCCCGCTACTGCCCCAGCAGAAGGTTATCCTCGGCCGACTTCCTTCGCTTCTGCTCCGTACAATCCAAACCCAAGTCCTGGAATGACAAACACAGCTGGATCTACCTCACCTCCTCTCGGGCAACCAACACCCCCATCTCAACGAGACCCTCGCCACCATGTTATCGACCTCCACAAACGTTCACGCTCACCACGACTCGGACGCCCCGGCTCCGATGACCTAGACTCCAACCAGCATCAAGGCCATCAAAATATTAGCGTTAACAACACGCTCGGTACATTCAGCTCCAAGAAAATCAGCCCCGTGGGTGGCATCGCACGCCCCGAGGATGATCAGGAAAGGCCCTTTGCAATCACAGTGCCTGGGCTCGAAGACGACGCAAACGAGCGGCGAAAGAAGCAGCTACTTAGGGAGCGGATTGAAAGCGGGACAGCGAGGAGCGAGACGCCCGTCAGCGTCGAATCTGGTACTCAGCCTGCGCAAATCAATACCAACACAAGTCAGGGGTTGGAACGCAACGTTTCAGTTCTGGACGGATCTCATAACCCAACCTCGCCACGAGAAGCGCGTCGCACTAGTGCCAGAGACAAAAGTACGCCCGGAATCATTGCAGAATTACCAGGGTCAAAGGCAGAGGGATATGAATCGGAAGAAGAGATCCCAATGAGTGCCACTGCGTATCCGGGACAGGAGTGGATGCCAGCGTTTGTAGGCGATGACTGATCTCAAGAAGAAACTTTGAAATTGATGTGTTTTTGCCTTGATCTAATATTTGCACAGCAAAAATGTGCAGAGGAAAAGATTGATTTCTCGATTGAAGTTGTTGAAATGTGCAGGAGAGCTTTCTGAATGTTTTCATACGGACGTTGAAAAGTTGTGACGGATCTTGGACCACGGCGCTCCATCTTGTTTGGTGTTTTACTCTTCCCAGTGTTTGTCTTTTGAGCGTTGAGCGGTTAGCAAGCGGTCTTCTTTTGGGTTTAATCTGGTGAGAGCTTCGCTTACAAGCTTCAAGTACTTAATATTAGCTCCTTTTACGCTAGCATCATTCAGCGCGAGAAGCTGAGTACAAGCGAGAAATGGCGGCTGGAAATGGAACTCAACGGACAAATGGATGGATGCAGTGTGATATGATACATAATCCACGGAGACACCTCCCGGGAGCAAGGCAAAATTCATTCGTTCCATTCAAGATAATCCTATTCCCCAACATTCTATGGGGTGTTGGCTTGCGTGGTCCCAGACTATCTCCCGGCCAAGTTGGAGTCTAAGCAGAACACCCGATAAACTGGTTCTCTGCACAACATTCTGTTCCGTCTTTTGGCCAGACCTAAGACATCCAAGACATCCTTCTAGCTTCGGATGATCTGGGTCTAGTCCGTTTCCTGGATTTATCTGTCCATTTGCACCCGGGAGTGGCAACGAAGATAACAGCATATCGAGCGAGAAATGTGTCGAGACCATCGACTTGATAGCGGTCGGCATCGATGTTAGGACAGGGTCAACAAAAGAATAAAATCGTCCTTTTCCTTGAAAGATGGTCTGCAATCTCTATAGGGGCGTTGGAAGGCCACCTCCACTCTCTCGACATGATAGAACGTTTGCAGGACGCTGGAAATGCTCGAGGCCACAACCCGTTCTCATGTAGAGGTGCTCGAGAATATGATGCGTCGGTATCGTCGCCGACCCCTGCATCAGGACTCAATCGTCGACGGATGGAATGGTTGAATGCCTTTAGGTCACCACATCGTTTTCCACTGCCTGCTTAAAATGACTTCGTCGTTGCCAGCGAAGGAGACTCTTTCGCAGACCGCAAGGGCGAGCAACGATCAATGATGGCTCGCACAGACTTTCTGAAGATGCCGATAAAGTGGGTAAGGAATACTGACGTGTCCGAGAAGGTGTGCTTGGTCCTCCAGTCGAGATTGTGGCAGACTAGTGAGGAGGCACCGACTCTCGAACTCTCTCTCGTTGTCGGGGCTGTTTTGGATGGTCCAAGGATGTCCGCTTTCTCCGTAGCCGGGTCGATGCTCCTGCTCTCAAATTGGTCTCTGAAGACCTCCTCGCTGATAGATGCACACATCGCAACCCCCGAAAGACAGGTCGCGACAGCAAGCAGACGAAGCACCAAGATGAGCATTGTTTGTTGGGGAGGACGGCTTTCTGTAGGACATGCAAGAGCTAAGCCACCAGCCCAAGAACAGGAGCCTCCTTCGAAAGGTAATCCGGAATTCTTTGTGCGTGCACCGTCCTGTTCTCATGTTTACGAGGCATATCCTTCCGGCTCAACATTCACCCTTTGAAAGGTATAGCTATGTCTGCATGTCGCCTTGTCGGCCAATCACAACGACTGCACAGTAATATCGTCTGCCATCTGACTTGGGAGGAGTGTGGCAGACTGGATATGGCGCGGCGAGGTTGGGAGACCTTGTCGGAAGACGGATCTCGAGCTTCGGTGCGTCTTGTGAAGTTGTCCACCTAGCTGGAAAGGAGGGGTCTCAGATGAGGCTCCCCACCCTTAATTCAGTCAACCTCGTCGGCCAACCTTCCATCAGGCTCAGCCACCTTCCTGTCCTCTTTGCCCATTTCACTCTGGCGACTTCTCAAATGGCATATGAGACTGGTCAGTTGGACTGTGCTCCTGGACAAGCACGAGCATCGGCTAGACACAGACTAGGAGAGTCAAAGGACACCAAGGGAAAAGGATTCAAATTCAAGCGTGCATATCACCCTGCCGGAGTTGTAAAATACCAAAGCCATAAAGTATCGACAGGGAAAGGCGGGAATGATGTTGTACATTCGTCTAGCAAGGCTTCAGTAAGGGCAAATGTGTCAAGTCACATACTGGCCAAGGAGATCAACGTGCCATCAAAGTAGTGCGGGAAGGTCGCCCATAGGAAGAGTTAGACGGCTTTCGAGGTAGTATTCTGACCTCGCTTTGCCTTTGTTCCCTTTTTGGATGCTTTGTGTCCTGCAGGCTCCTGTGCTTGGTCCTCATTCCTAACATCTTGGAGCTCAGTGTCCCTCTTTCTTTTGGCTCTCTGAGATTTGCTTCTAGATCTGTTTTTCCGCTTTTTACCCCCCTGCAGCTGCGGATGTGGCTGTAGCGACTGGGGTAATTTCATTCCATCGCCTTCGCCGTCAGAGTCACTGTCCGCGAGGCTCTCGAATGATGATGGATCATCCAATGGGACCGAGGCTAATTGGGTAGCTTGTGCGAGTATATCAGTCGCATCGACATGTGCATCCGAGTTTGTATTCGCCTCGGCTTTTGCCTTCATAGCAGACTCGAGTGCTTTCAGTTTTCTGTTAGCGAGGACTTTCTCACGGGCCTCACGCTCGGCGCGTTGCAGATCATATTTTTCATTTCCAGCCTAGGATGACTTAGCTCCCCGTCCAAAGTGTGAGATGTCGACAACGACATACCAAAGCATGCTTGATGAATCTCCCAGCAGCATCTTTGTCCAGGGAGAGATTTGGCTGAGAATTCTGCGGTGTGGCTTCGCTTTGCTTGATCTTTTCAAAATACTGCTTGACTCTGGTCAACTCCTTGAAGACAGAATGCTCTTTTGCTTGGACACCATGAAGCTTGAGGTAGGAGAAAATCAAGGACTCGATCGAGTACACAAGGAGAACATTGAGTTTCGCGCGGTCGAGCAAGGGCAGCTTTTTGGTGGTGGCTGAAAGAGCGCCGTTAAGGACCGGCTCAAGATTATCTTCAAGATCCTCGAGATTTTCCTCCAGCTCACCAACGAGCTCGAGGACCGCCTTGGTGTCCATGGCAGCGATGCAAAGAGCGAGTTGTCTCGCAAGGTAGTGCACGATCAAGAAGTTGAGAAAATGTTGACTTGTCGCAGCGGCGCAGGCAGGTGAATTTGGAGTAAATAGAAATGAAAAATCTTCCCCGCACCAGGAATGATTGTATGCATTCTCCGACCGCGACTCACTCTACCAGCTTGTAGCTTAGTCCCTCCGCCATCACTCTCATCATCGTTCCTTATCTCTCTGCTCACCATACAGATCGATTTCCAGTGGCCTTATCAGAATGGTTACGATATCTTGACCTCGCAAAGCACACGGTGGGGGGTATAATTACGCAACTTTGCCGCCAACCCCAGTGTTCCAGCGAACTTCACATTGACCCTCAAGCTGTCGCAACCACTCTTTCTTCGCCCATTTCCCCGGGCAGTGCGCAAATGGCCAAAGGTTGCGAGCGCAGGCCTGTGGCTACAGAGCGCCTCTTGTCTTAACCAAGCACCCCGCAGGTTTAGAACCATGGCAGACGCTCGATCTTGGTGGAGAGATCCCCCGTCGCCAGAGCCCTCTCAGGACGTTCCGGCATTCGAGTCGAAACCATTGGAGGAGTCCGCCCTACCAAGTCCAGACAATGAACAGCTGCTCACTAGGCGTGTACACATTCTCGGCCTCGGAAGCATCGGCACCTTGGTCGCCCATTCTCTGAGATGTTTACCCAATCCTCCTCCGATCACCCTGATGATCCACCGGCAAGAGCAATATGATGCGTTCAAGAGAGGGGGGCGAATTATCAACTTGATAAACAAGCAAAACGATATCAACGATGAGCAGACCGGTTACGATGTTGACCTGTTCAACGGTGATGCAGAGGATGGCGAGGCGCGATGGGAGTTTATACCTGATAGACGCCGGGAGCAACCACAGTCCAACCCTGTCGAAGAAGGAGAGAAGATGCCATCAGGCGAGCTTTACATCTATACCTTGATAGTCGCCGTCAAAGGTCCCACCACCGTCGCTGCCCTCCGTTCCGTCAAGCACCGTGTCGATGCAAGGACAACGATCTGTTTTATGCAAAACGGTCTTGGCCAAATAGATGAACTCAATCAAGAGGTCTTCACCGACCCTCAGACACGTCCCACCTACATGCTAGGGATTGTTTCTCACGGTGCGTACATGGATGCACCTTGTACAGTCGTCCATGCTGGATACGGTACAATAGCTCTGGGTATATGTCGAGATCCCGATCGTTTCCCGCTTCCTCCAAAGGGACCAGTGCGTCACCTGTGGGAGTTGTCAGAAGATGAGAGGAAGAAGCATCATCCTACCGATAAAGAACTCTTTGCGAACCTCTCTTCACGTTACCTTCTTCGCACCTTGACGAGATCACCAGTTTTGGCATGCGCAGCATTTCCATACTTGGATCTACTGCAACTGCAGCTTGAGAAACTCTCTGCAAACTGCATCTTGAACCCTCTCACTGCACTCCTTGATGTTCCCAATGGCGCACTACTCAACAACAAGGAGCTATTGCCCGTCCAAAGGCTTCTCCTTGCCGAGATTTCTCTCGTCATCCGCGGTCTGCCTGAGCTCAAAGGTATTCCAAACGTCCAGCATCGGTTCTCTGCCAAGCGACTCGAGCAGCTATTTATGGGCGTGACTCAACGGACTGCGCGGAATTCCAGTAGTATGCGAGAGGACCTCCGCCATGGCAAGAAACCAGAAATCGACTACATTAATGGCTATATCGTCAAGCGGGGCGAGGAACAAGGCATCAAGTGTGCTCTTAACTTCATGCTCATGCAGCTCATCAAGGGCAAGAATTCCCTGAGGTCCGGCGCAGGCCTGCCCTATGGCACAACACGGATCCAGAGCGAAGTCGACCCGCATCGCCTTGGCTCAGTCATTCTCGCCGACAATAGCACTCCGCCGAGAGACAGCACAGCCTGACCGTCTTGTGTGCTTCTTGGCTCGGAGTAAGCAAAATCTCGATGCATCAATTACGGAGGCTGGAGGACCGCTGAAGGATTAATGACAGATGACATCGTGTCAGCGCTTGGCAACAATAGTATGTTTTCCCGAAGGAGAAACTATGCGACTGACGTCTCACTCTTGTCGCATGTCGATCTCCTACCTCTTGCTCTGTCACAGTGGTAATTTGAGATTGTGAAGTGAAATTAATGGAGTGATCCTGATGGGAGACAAACGGGTCTACATAGAATGAAAGCTGCAACACGATTACCGAATCGAGCTCCCCGAGCGAGGAGGTTTAGCCGGCCTCAAGCTCGGCCCTGCCTGGCGCATGAACCGTGGTCTCAAACCATGGCTGTTTGATTCGGCGTCTTTCTAGCCAGCTCGCCAGTCAACCAGTGGCTATGACAGAAAGCGAATCCTCTGAGGGAGAGCTCATTCCCCAGGCTGGGCCATGATTGTTTAGCCCAAAAATACCTCGACTAACCTTGATGTGGGCTGATGCCTCCATTAGCCTCGAACATCAGTGGCTGAGATAAACGAAGAGGAGGCGCTATCGACCGAACTAAATCCTCGAACCCCAATCCAATGCCGGCTCGACGCCTCCACTGGAGGGCAGGTGGTTGATCTTGGCGCTATCCACGATACGAAAAATGCTGTCAGCTGGCCTTTCTCCGCGAACTAGAGCTGGGAATAGAGGTCATTGCCACCAAAGCAAGAAGCATCCGCTTTGCTCCAGAATCTCAGTTAGACCAGACCGGGCGGCGAGGCCACCCTAGACCAGGTACCCGGTAGCTGGAAGTGGGCCAGCTGTAACGGGTCTCTCCCAAAGTCTGGGACACTTCTGGTGCCGTTGCTCTTGCTCTCCCCGAGGCTGATGGCAAGGGCGATGCAGGATCCCAAACGACATGCCTTGCTTGCAGGGCTGGCCCCTGGTCCGGTCCAGGTTCTCTCCGCGCCAACCACTTCCTTGGCTCGATAACGGCTCAGTTGTCTATAAAACAAACCCCGTCCCCCTCGAATTGATACACTCACTCATCCAGATCAACAGTACAAACATTCGCTAACACTAATTTGCGCTACATTCGTTGCACAGCCTCCTCACTTACACTCTTTCTAATAAAGATACTTAATCAATCAGCATGCGCTCGTTCACTATCGCCGCCGCCGCCGCCCTCATCTCCTCAGCCTATGCTTCACCATGGGCCATGGGTGGTCTCTGGGGAGGAAAATCCGACCCAACCAAGTGTTTGAACCAAGCTACTGCTCAGTATCTGGTTGACGGTTTCGGCAAGCTCATCTCCGCCTACACCGATGCTGACGCCCAGAAGCTGTTGGCCGACAACCTCGTCGACTACTCTGACTCCATCAACTCCCTCATCGGCCAGCCAGTTGGCGGGCCTACCTTCCCAAGCAAGGCAGCTTTCATGGCGGGGCAGGGTTCTCAGCCCCCGGTTCCTTTCCAACTTCTTGCCCTCGAGGCCTTCAACTGTGACACCATCTCCTTCCGATGGCTTGCCGGTCTCCAACCTCAGCCAGTGAAGGGTATCACGGTCCTGAAAGCCTCCAACAGCCAAGGCCAAAAGGACACATGGCAGATCAGCACCATCTACACCGAATTCAATAGCATTGCTTGGTTGGAGGATATTGGTGGCAACGTGACCTACCCCAGCCACTAAATCACTGGGGCCTCATTTTTGATACCCTTTTGACATTTGGTTAGGGGCATAGCGATGGCGCCGGGAAACGATACATGCATGGGACTTTTCCACTATTGAGACTTTCGGCGGTCTGGCAGAAAAGTCATGGGTGGTACGACAGGAGATCCCGCGCATTGGATCTTGTGGAACGTTA
Organism: Cladophialophora bantiana CBS 173.52; assembly: GCF_000835475.1. Classification (NCBI taxonomy): domain Eukaryota; kingdom Fungi; phylum Ascomycota; class Eurotiomycetes; order Chaetothyriales; family Herpotrichiellaceae; genus Cladophialophora; species Cladophialophora bantiana. The sequence goes on from NW_015971578.1 coordinate 2,147,164, forward strand.
CGCAGCAGCGGCTTGACCTTTGACCCTCGGCCCGCGAGAAATTGGAATTTTAATGGCTTTCACTACATAGCATCAATTCAAAATGTTAGTTATGTACAAGGCGCTCCATACGTCCGAGATTGATGTTTTTTCCCTCTAACGTTTCGTCGTTGACGGCGACCGGATATCGGCTGGAAGCCTATCTCGCTTATGACTCGAGCTTTCCGACTTCCGGAGAAAGCGTAGTGACTTGTACGAGATACTGAGTACCGGTATACGACGAGGAGGTTTTTTGCCCCCCTTGCAACGCACATCAAACGCTACGTCCGACATCGCCTGAAATATCCCGCTTTCGGCTTCATTAGAGCGTTGCAGTATGCGAATGAGAGTGAGACTTGATGCCCGCGACAAGCTCCTTCTATCCCTTCTCTCCTCGCAGGCGGATTAAATAAACCTCTTCTTTGGGGCGACTTACCTAGTGGGATTCTTGTGGGTTCTCCCGCCCAGGGATCTGCGAGATAGACATTGCTATGGGTCCAAGAAGCTCGTGGGCGAATGCCCGTAGCCTTGAGACCGAAATCCCAACTAGAGCATCCAATCTTCTCTCTGGCGACTCATGCATCATGCGCAATAACGCCCCGACCCGCCCGCGATTCATTTTGTACTTGCGAAATCTGAAACCGCAACCGTCTCGACCTACCTCGTACCGTTCCAGTGGCTAGCAGTAAAGGGTTGCTGGCTGAAATTGGCGGGGGCCAAGATTGCATCCCCGGATTTCCTTTCGCCTTTGCCGGGCCAGGAACCATGAACCATGACAATGGCTGGTGGGCTCAGCGGTCCACCCCTGTCCGCCAAAGCTTGATGCTTCTTGAACCGTGGCCGGCGGTGGCCCACCGGGAAAGCGTGCTAGACGAGAGCAATTTCGACTGGTCTTTTAGTGGCCCTCCGTTGATATAACGTAGCGCAACGACGGACTGCTTCGCACGAGGTTGGAGTTTTTTAACTTTATTTCGCTTTCTTCTCATACCTAAGTAAGTATAGGGATACTCCACGACTCAACTTGTTGTGCACGGTCTCGATCGGGAAAAGCCGTACGATGAAGGAGGTCATCAATCACTCATAACCAAGTAGGTACCGAGTACCGATGACATTCTACCAAATTGCTCCTGTTGCTCTGCCTTAGAACTATCCACATCGTTTACGGTTGCTTTGTGGAAGGGCGGGAAATGACAGATGCAATCCGGATTGTTGGGCGTTTGACTCCTTTTTCTTCTCTACAACAAGCTCAAAGTCTAAACCTTGGTCTCAATCTTTGATAAGCTGGCGGGTCAGGACTCGGAAGGGAAATGCAGAGCGTTGAAGATCCTGCACCTGGCCACCCCCTGAGCCCTGACATCCAGTTGCCTGGCTCGGCTCTCCAAAACTGGAAGAGGCACACGACACTTGTCTAATAGCAAGACAATCACTCAGATGAAATGCGAAAGGACAGGTGGGTCACAATTTCAACTGTGTAGGACTATTCTCCTCCAGCTACACATACGACCAACCATTTCGGAAAACACTTCCAGAGGCCGCAGGATGGAGTTTCGGCTTATTTTCCTGCTGTTGGGGCTACTGCTGGTCGCCAGATGCCTCCACCAGTGTCGTTGGTTAGATGATTTCGAATTAAGACCTGCCGTCACAGCAGCAAAGGACCCAGATCTCTGTAAGTGCATACCCTGCTGAAAGACAAGGGAGAAATCAGGTAAGTCTCCAAGAGCCTCTCTTCCCGCCCTCCCGAGGTTCCTTGTCGTTTGCTATCTTGATCCTCCAAGAACGAGTTGGGAAGAGTGGGATCTCTGCTCTTTTGTACCTCGTATGGGAGGCTCTGCTCTTCATTTCATGTTCGTTCCTAGCACCGAGTATTTGACGAGCGTTCTCTGTTGGATGATGCGGGTGGACTCCTTCCGTGGGCATAGCGAGAGCTCATGCTCCATCCTCTCTCCACTACAACCAGCCCTCAACATTAAGGAGCAAAAGCGCGATTTGAGTAAGACAGCAGCTGCCGCCGCTGCAGGAGCAGAAGTCAGAGGAGGATTTGCCGTCCTGTGGAGACGGCCCTTTCGTCCTTCCTCCAGGATCCTCTATTTGTGAATATTCCCCGCCCCTGCGCCCAAACAACGCAACTCCGTTCGATCTGTGTTGGCACCTTGACCATCTTCCAGAGTCAAGCGCGTTCTCTCCCTTTCCCGTGATCTCTGATCTTGTCTTCCCGGGATGCGCTCGTGCTCATGCAAACTCTCTCTGTTGCACCGCATAGACCCAAATCCGAGTCATCTTCCTCAAATGCCATTGACGAATGGAAGTTGACTAGTCCTGCAGTTTGAGCACATAGCACGGGTGGATGGGGTCGCACCAAGTCAACAGACCACTTGCCTACTACTTTCTCCCTTCAAAATCACCAAGCGCGGACCTCATAGCGGACCGAGCACGCCAAAAGGACGAGACAACCGTTCGCCTATTTTGGAGACCTTTCCGATTCAAAGGCGAGGATGCCTAGTAGCGCACGAATGCTGGGGTATAACAACAGACATGCTATGCAAGGGGGAACAAGGTTGCTACGCGGTCTCGAGCGCTCTCCGTGTTTCCTCAGGTTATCTCCGGACCTTGGAATGCTCAACCAAGGCAAGCCTGAAGTTAGGCTCGGTGTCTGATGCAATGCGTACGGCTGGTCGTGCAACAAGGGTTGAAGAGTCGAGATGATCTATTGGACATATCAGGAGACATAAGAGATGGGAAGTATGCACGACGCTCGTTGTCTTGCTCCTGTTGCATGGTCGCTCATCTCTGCAACAGTGCAGCTTTTCTAGTCGCAGGGGTCGTGAAAGCAGCCGAGGCCTGAGAAAATGCCCTTCAAGTGGCTACAGAGGTTGAATATGCGCACTCCCTACGGGTCGGATGAGGTAGGAAAAGGCCAGATTGCTCCATTTGGTCGGTGGCCTGTTGAAATTTCTTGGTCGGGTCTCCGAGCAAGTTGTCAGGATTTGCCAGAGCTTTCTGTAAATGCTAGAGAAAACGGCTCGGAACAAAATGGTTTTCATTGCCCCCATCCCAAGTATCGTTATCCTAATCGGTATTGAATACGTACAGTCGTTGCTGCTCATAACCCGTCTACAATAAATGTTGCGAAGGCAGTTCGGTTTCACGGCCCGTTGTTTCGTTTCGCCTCGCGCAGCCCTCTGGCACTCGCTGAGAACATCGCCGTCTCGTGATAACTCATCTACCATGCCGTGTGCCCAAGAATCATCCATAAACCACTCGGTCATTCCAGTAATCATGGCCCATACATATCATGAGAAGGGTCTCATGTCGTCACCTACTCATTCAGCCGTAATCGTCACACATGAAATAAGATGCCAGACGCTCTTCGATTCATTTCCACCCACGAGGGCGTGTCCTCTGTCTCATGCGAAGGATAACTCGACCAGCGAACTCTCAAATGCTTGCACTGTCAAATGTCCAGTCGGAAGCATCATATACCTATCGTTAGTAGGAAAAATGAACGAAAAGTCTTCTGTACTTCGAGGGAGAATGTGGAAATAGAGGGGCGTGCCCACTTCCTCGGTGCCAACGTCCTTGTTAAGATGGATATTGGAAATAACACATCTCATCAATGCACCTGCTTGGACCCGAGAAGCCGCATAACCTGCCTCCCAAGGACGGCAAACTTTACTTTCTTCTTTTGCGCCTCTTTCCACCGCTCTGATGTCATTTTGTTAGCGCGTTTCTTGTTGCCCATTGATGGTGATGCTGGAGGCGTGGTTGTGTTCCGTGGCGGTGCCGACAACAAGCCATCCGGCTTTATGCTTTCAACCATTTGAGTAGTCTTTCGCTCTGATGTCTCAGTCCGAGGTGTCGTTTTAGACAGGCTGTGAGAGAGCAACTTAATGCTGGGCTTTTTCCGCAGCCTCGATGAGAGTCTTGTCAGACTGCTCTCCTCTTTCAACGACAGCGTGGATCTCGGACTGTAAGGCCGCTGCTGGTGTTGTCTAGACACTCGAGACGCTTTACATACCTCGCGATCTTGCACTTTGGAAATACTGCCCCTGCTTTCTTTTCGTGGAGTCAAATTGCCTTTCTTGCGTATGTTGGCCTCCGAGATGAAGCGTTCGGCGGCACGAAGATCCGTAAAGCTTTTTTTAATACGCGTGAGTGGTGAATTATGGTGTCTGGAGCTGTCGTCATCATCCCAGTCGATGTAGGAGATTTCGTGATGTTCTTGGGAACCTTGAGGTAAATGTATCGCTGTAACACCAAAATCGGGATTTGGCAAAGGTTGGGGTGGGACAAATTTGGAACCACTCAAGAGATTTGTGGCCTGGGGCACCCGACCGAGCTGGGTGTTTTGATATAGAAGAGAATTGGGTAGCGGGGGGGTGATGCTGCGAATGCCAGAACCGGTATTTGCCTCGCCCGTCCTCTTGTGAGGTACCATGACATCGTGAGAATTATCCGCTAGCAAACTTTCAAAGTAATCCTTGGAAGAGCCGACAGCTGGGCAAGGAGAGCTTTCAGATATAGCAAAGGATGAATCAGAACGGTGTGAGTTCGTCAGAGATGGAACCGGCGTGACTGGACTTGTTGGGGGCGTCAATAGAGTCTCCTGTTCTAGAGAGATTCCTCCAAGCTGTGCAGTCAATTGATGCAGCAGCTCTCGCTGTGTTCTCGGTGTCGAGTCTGTGTTCCTTTCGTGACACCCGAGCGGTGGCTCTGGGGATGATAATCGGCACTCAACCTTGATGGTGTCTGATGGGGTCCGATTCAGTTGTGGTGCTGGTGGAAGTAGACTTGGAGGACGATGACAAGACTGTTCAGAGAGCCGATCACCATATTCAATCAGGGAAGAAATGGAACTGCGTTCAGTACCTCTCCTGGTGCAAATATTGTCGTCATCTGTGTGGGCGTGGATGAATGGCGGCTGGGGCGGTCTTGGGGACCACTGCGCCAACATCTCCTCGGGGTATAATGATGCAGATGGCACACGGTGTAGGAGAAGCGAATTGAAAGGACCAGGAACCGAGAAGTCGTAGAGGTCCGAAAACAAGGGTTGTTCTCGAGAGTCGCCCTTTCCACATGTGTAATGTAGATTGATATGGGGTTCGCCTTTAACCAACGGTCTGGACATGTTCCAGAATTCTTTGTGGTATATAATCGTAGGTGTCGGGCATTCCTTTCCAAGATCCAAGCTGTCACAAGTGAAGAAGAACGTAGATCAAGGATTCGCTCTCTCTTTGAAAGAAAATGTAGAAGGAGTAGGTTCAATGACGACGGCAATCCGGATTGGATTTAGTGAGCGAACTTATAGACTTTGTACTTAGAAATTGAAGCGGTATCACAAGAGAGGATCCTGGCTGAGCTGGTTTTTGTATCGGCATAAAGAGGCTCAAGCTGCAGTTTGAACAAAACGCAGCCCTGAACGTGCAGGCTGCCACGACGCTATGCAAGCTATCGAGATCAGGACCTACCGGGTTCAGGCACAGTTGGTCCGAGTAGAAAGAGTGGAACCTCGACGGCGGGTAGGAGAAAGGCGGACTTTTTTGGCAATACCCTGCCCAGAAGGATATCCAGACCTTTGGCAGCAGCACGGATTGTGGCCCTGCCTCGATCACAGGTACATGTGGAAGCGGAAAGATAGACCTGGAGCAACGATGAACAGACACTCCTTTAGAAATCGTCCGAGGGGTTGGCCAAAGCTCTGCTCATGCGTCCTGGGAAGGTGGCCCCTCCAAATGCACAGCTGCGGCAGGGTTAAGAAGGGGGAAAATCTTGGTTTTGCAAGACGGTATAAGATAACTTGCTTTCGATCGCATCTGTTCGACCCTGGTGGGCAAACCACCTCTCAGAATGGATCACTTGGAAACTCAAATGTCAATGTTTGTGCCATCAATAACAGACCTGAGGATGGGGGAGTAGAGGGGCCGGGTTAGCCCAAGGGGTGACAGCCTCATAAGTCTAGACACGCATACCGTTCCGCATCGTCGGATGCAATACTCATCGACTCCACCAAGTGACATTCCCCTCAGCTGGACAGCACAGCGGGGTCTGCTAAATATGTGAGCTCGGGAGCGTTGGAAAGGAGGAGTTGGAAACGCAGTGTTTGCTTCTCAACAGCATTCCAAACCGCTTACGAGAATTCTAGGGACCGTAAGACGGGACGCCAATGTTTTGTTTACCAACAGCAAACATGGTGGAAAACCGATCAATCGACACCAACCAATATGACCGACCTTGTGAATGGCAGAATTGCCACCATCTTTCCCTTCAGGGATGTGGCAGCGCACTCTTTTGCTGCAAATCTCAATTTCACGAGGGACCGATGAGTCGCAAGAATAGTTTGTACGGTCGAGTTTGACACTGACGTTGGCATTCAAACAGTGAAGGTTGACGAGGAGTAGACCCTGCATCAACTCAGGAGATCGCTGGACGACAACCATGTGGCGCCAGTGGGTGCCCTACGCACACAGTTCGGGAATCCATTTTCTTCCGATCCGCTCAGCTTCGCTGTGCATTGAAGCAGCCCTGGTCGAGCTGGAGGACGGGTGATCGACGGACGGACAGTGGGCACTCAGCCTCATTGGCGACTAATGTCCGGGCAGAAAAGCGTAACAACTTAGATACCTCCTTCGGGGCTTTCGCTTCTAGGCGGACATCCAGGGAGGGATTCGAGGCTCTCTTTCGGATGTGTTAGTAGCGTGGGTGATTCGTTCAGAGCCATGGGATTTTGAGCCAATCCGCTTCGCAAGGCAGCAGTTGACAGGTCAAGTAGACCATTCATTTATCCCCTGGTTCCTGGATGACTCGGACTGAGAAGGATGGTGGGGCAGAGAGCGAGGTCTTCTAGTCCATCCAGCATTGTTACCCAGCTCTCGATCTTCCTCTCTTTTCCTCTGCGGACCTTGCTCTCTGAAGCTCGACACCGGAGGAGATCGGTTGGAAGATGGGCGCTGGCGGGCGACGAGGGCGGTGACCGGAGACGATGCAGATGAAACTGTGGCTCGGGGGAGCAAGCGCAGGGGATGGAGCGACCAGGTGGCTTTGGCTTGTTCTGGCGGTGCATGGGATGACGATGCTGCCAGCTCATCGCTCCACATCTGGGCCCGATGCTTTTTGCGAGCTTGCGCCCAGCCTCTCCAATATCGCACCACGGCCTCACTTTACCGATTATCTCACAAACACGAGGAACTGGCTGCCCGAGCAAGGAAAATACGGGGATCATGGCAAACACGTTGTCGGCGATTATTCCAGGCTGCTCTTCAAGCGTCCCGTCCAGAAATCTGGTCCTGGACTGCTGGTAGCAATCTGCCCTCCGTGTTTGTTCTCCGGTCGTTCGCAATTGACATCTTGTGACTTGCTAGATGCATGCCATACCGGAATAAATATCCTCAGCTCCAAATCTGATTGCACAATTGGGCCATATCAGCAGCAGCAGCTTCCAATACCATCGAGCTCCGAGAAAGTCGCTCGTGCGAAGTCGGGAGCTGAGGTGTTACTGACTGCGCTCATAGCTGCGCCTGTTGCGTGTGGTCGCACCCACCACATGGTGATCCGATATCTTCAACACCTACACAATCAAAACAAAAATTCGCTAGTTAACGAAACTCACGGGGCGACACTTTTGATGTCTGTAACGAGTGCTAAATTGTCTCAATTCCCTCACCGATTCCGAGACGCGACTTCGCCGCACTTGTGGACGCGCGATTCTGCACTGGAAGCTGAAGGCCCAACCTCCATGATTTCAGAAATTGACCAGCCACCAACACCACCACGCGCTCTTCTTCCACCTCACCACGTCAATGTCTCTGTCACTGTTACTGTTCAGTCCCTCTCACATCTTACCTGGCTCCAATCCTGTTTAGTCCTTTCCGTACCACCCCCAGAACCTTTACCACCGGCTTCGTCACCCTTGCGCTTCGGGCGCAGTCCCCAAATTGTCCCAAGATCCCTCCCTCGTCCAGCAACCAGCGGTCGACGTGTCGCTCCCCGATCAACCGCCCTTTGACGACCTTTACGAGTACTACGACCCGGAACGAGATCCCTTACCCCAACGCCAGCAACAAATAACCACTCCGGTCTCGCGAAGACGTCCTCAATCCTCCCAATCTAGCGGTGCTCGATCTCTCCGGAGAACCCCAAGATTACAGGAGCGGCGGGCGACAACACGGTCTCCTCTACGTGCGAGAAGGTCACATCCTCTCTCTGCTACACCGCCAGTCCGCTTCGACGAGTCCGGTTCTACCACCCCTAGTCTTTTCCAGCGACTGCTCTCGGACGACACCTATCGACCTCGCAGGCCACTTCACATCTCTCGACATACCCACGACGCCATCCTCTTTGCCTTGGAAGCCATCAGAAGAGGTGATGGTGTTAATGCGCAGCCACTAACTGCTGATCCACTCGAAGAAGAGGCTCGAATGTCAGATTTGGTAAGGGGCACTGCGCCCGGTACCGTAGCTGCGTCGAGTCGTACTCAGAATGGCGGAGGAACTCGTGCAACCGCCGCAGCTGGCACTGGCCCGACTCCCGCCGAACCTCCACGATATCGTACTCCTACAGATGTCATGCGAGACCGGCGGGCTCGGGAAGCTCGTAGAGCGGAAGAAGCTGCGGCCAGACTGCGTCAAGAGGAGGAAGCCAGGAGATTACAGGAAGAACAAATTGTTGGCGTTGGGGAGGATACTGCACGAAGAACGGCCGCCAGACCCGGTGCTCCAGCCCCCCAAACTTACAATATAGGTGGACCAATCTCTCAACCTGTCGGCTCGACGACGCGGCGGCAAGAGAGCATACCACCCACCCAACCCAGTTCCTCGAGAACGACCGGCCGGGCTCCTGAGCCTGCTGGAAGAGATTCTAGGATGTCGGCAGCCACTCAGCGAAATCGGACAGAAGCCTACGAGCAACTTAGCATTCCTGCAGCAGCGAAACCGGCGGAACAGGGGCAGCGACCTATTCAACAACCGCAACCACAAGCCCGAGCTCAGGCTGTCCCCCCATTTGGCACCCAATCCGCTCAACAGCCTCCTCAGACTTCAGGCGCAGCAGGCCGAAGTCGCTTTCCCAACGCATTTGAACGCTGGGAAGATCTTTCTGCACGTTGGGAGGGTATCGTATCATCTTTTATCCATCGCATGGAGAACAATGCCGATGAATTAGCTGGGAAGCCCCTTGATCGGCAAATGGCTCGACAGATCGATGACCTGTCTCGGGCAGGTGCAAACCTGTTTCATGCGGTGGTCGAACTGCAGCGTCTTCGGGCATCGTCCGAACGGAAGTTCCAGCGCTGGTTCTTCGAAACTCGGCATGAGCAGGAACAGTCTCAAGAAAGACAGGCAGAACTTGAGCGTCAACTGCGCGCCGAGAAGGAAGCTCGGACGCTCAGTTCCACTTCCATAGAACAGGTACGTGCAGAGAAGACGAGAGCAGAGGAGCTGGTGAAAGAGATGCGCCGCGAATTGCAAATCAGCAAGGAAGAAGCTCGCCGTGCCTGGGAAGAATTGGGCCGAAGGGAACAGGAAGAACGCGAGAGAACCATTGCTTTGCGCAGCGGAGAGCCCACACTTATTGGCGGCGTCCAAGTCGTGCCGATGCAGGGTCTGCCGAGCCGGCAGGTGAGCACAGCTCAGCGACCACAAACTAGAGATGGGCCGACAGCTGGTGCAGGGCCGACCATGATGTCTGGACAGCAGCAACAACAACGACCTTCTTCCCGTCAAACGACAACGACATCTCTCGATTCACCTGGCGAAGAAAGCCGACAGTTCACATATCGCCCCGACACGGGGGGCTCCTCAGCCACGACAGACCCATTTACAGAATCATCTCGCCAGCGCGAACAGCAAGCCCAACTGCGCCGTGAGCCAGATACGCAATTCTATACTACCCCTCCGCGCCCTACACAACCTGCAACTAGTGGTGCTGCAATTGCCGCTGCTCGAGCTGCGGCGACCGGAGGACAGTCGCCTGCCCGGACGCCTGGTGAATCGCGGTACTATCAGACTGCCACCAGCGATGCCCAAATGTCCGGTGCTTTGCCTACACCAGTTCGCCAGGGTACTGGAGGGACAGAACAGTCGTACATCCCATCCAACACGTCACTGGCACCATCCGAGGAAGAATACCATATCAATCCCGATGGCAGTTACACGCGAGACTCGCAGGGCCGCCGCATCCCTTATCGCCAACCGATAGGCCCAGGGTCATCCCGGTTGGCTGGGGAGATTAGCGATGACGAAGGTGAAATACCCGGAGAAATATCTGAGGATGATGATGATGACCATGCCGCCGACGCCGAACGTGAGAGGATGTACGGTGCACAGTATCGACAACTTCCATCATCCCAACAGCCACCCACCACATCCACAGGAATCCCTCGTACCACGACCGGGGCCCTCCCACCTATCCCTCAAGGTCGAACAATAGACCCTACATCGTCAGGCTATGACGGCCAAGTGTACGAACCAGGTGTTCCACCTGCTGTAACTCAAGCCATGACGGCCTGGGAAAGCTTGCAAACCCGCCCTCATCATCATCCGACCAGGCTGAGCGATATTATTGAAGAGCAGACTGCGAGGACGAGTCCCAGCCGAACGAGCTATGTTAGTGGCTCAGGTATTTTGCCTGGCGAACAGGGAACTGGGACTGGGACTGGGACTGGGAATGGTGGAAATTCTTCCACCCGGCGGTGAGTGGAAACAAATCTCGTTTGAGACAACACGAAGAGAAGCCAGGCACAATCCCAGAACGCTCAGCCTTTTGTTATAGCGGGCGGAATATTTCTTTGACGCTTGTTTCTCTGTTAAATAACGGCCGCCGCCTTGCAAGCTTGCAAAGATATTCATCACCATCGATATTCATCACCATCTCGGGTCCGCAAAAGACAAAAGAGAGAGGAAAAAAGGGGAAAAAAAAAGTTTCCAATACCTTAATCGATGGGCGGCTTCCTTCTCTTACGCTCAATGTACAACACAAGGTACAATATGGATTTAATGAATGCACATATGCAAGTTCGACTTCACTGAGCAGGTTAATCAATCTACCGCTCTAACAATGTCGAAACTGATCTAATTCAGCTACTTCCATCTTCGGGACATCGTTTCTAGCAAGCCTGCGAGAAGCAAAAAAATGGGGAGCTGAGATAGCCCAACGGACCGCCACTCCCCAGGAATAAGACAACATCTCGGTTCGTGATGGAGAGCGAGGGGATATCCGACGCACACAGCGACTAAAAACTAACTGTGTCGAACAAAAAGAAGCCTTTAAGAGGGGAAAAAAAAACAAGGCCGTGGATTCAAACCGGCCTAAGATGGAAAGGGCAAAGAGACTATTAAGTCTTCTTGTTCCTATCAGTTGAGGTTCTTTTCTATTTTGGGTTCACAACTCATGTTCGGGATGTTTTTATAGCAAGCGAAGGCGCAATGGGCGAGTTCTGTCATGGTCTCAATAAAATACTGTCTAGCCTTTGTCGTTGTCAGCTTTGTGAAGCTCCTAGGACAAATGGTTCGTCCAAGGTACTTGAGAATGCAGAGATACATTTCCCCAAACACACAATTTGACACTTGTTTAGTCGATGTCATTTTCATTATTATGTCTGTTGGTGTTCTTATTCGATACAATCTGGGCTGCTTCACGGTACCACCTACTCTTTTCATCTGTCCTACCGTTGTTCGCTTATCTAGGTGTGCGTTGACGTTTCCGCATCATCTCACTTGATCATGGCTGATCGTATGCCGAATTCGCATACAAGACTATTCTCATCAACTTGATATTCATAGGTCCTGACTGCTTCATTCCAAAGAAAAGCCGCCGCATAGTGGTTGTACAGTCTTCGATTCGTCAATCCACTCATATTCCCACCGCAATTGGCTAATTCAGGACGATGTTTTTCCAGACGAGGGACTCCAAGCACTGGGATTGGAATCAATGTACGGTTGAGTGACACACCAACATGTCAAGTGGAAGGGATTAAAAAGCGCCCGCGTCGCATCGCCTCCGTTGTTGAAACATGTCATGGCGGCACAAGCTTCCTCAGTCATCTTTGCATTGTACAGGTTTGGCTCAATCAATTCTCGGGCGTCTAGTTCCGTGCCTGCATCATTGAACATGCAGCCGCAGTATCCATCGGTGCCCTTGATCTTGTTCATGTGGTAGAAAGGGCAACGCCGGTCACATTGAACGCTCCAGATTTGCCGTCTTTCGGGCGAAATGTACGCAACATTATCATCAAAGCTGCGTTTACCGGCGCCCTGAGATAGAGCGGTCAGAGTCAAAGCCGTACTCTGGGTCGTATTCATTTTGTCAATATCCGTAACTACAGTATTTCCGAGAACCGAATAGATGCTGCCATCACTGAGTTTCTGGATCCAGTACGTGACGATATGGGGATTGTAAATGTTGACCGCGATGCACTGACAGTCGGCAACCGCTGTCTGAAACCGTCCCTCTCCTTGATTCACAACCAGTGGTACCAAGGCAAGGTTAGGTTGAGGGTTGACCAATCCAACTGTGCCGCACGGTAAAGAAGTGCTGCAGTTGACCACAAGTGTGGTAGCAACTGGGCCATCCAGCTGCAAGAAGATTTGGATGACGCCATCTCGAAAGTAAGGGATCATGGAGCTAACCAATGCCGTATTCTGTGGTTGCACACTCAATGATTGCTGAATTAATTCTGGGGTGATGTCTCGATTCGGTGGAGGTATGAACGTGGGGACTGCGGTATCGATAGGTCGTGCTGAACTCGTTGGCGTCTGGCGGCGGTGCAGGTCGTTCAACGGCTCTTGATCCGATCCCTGGAGTAAATTGTACACTTCGTCTGCCTTGATGTGCCAGTCTTCGATAGTGCCACAGTAACATGAGTCTGCCATCACAGAGTAGAACGGTTCCTTTCCATTTTCGCATCGTAGGGTTCCACATGGATCGGGAAACTGAGCAAAAGTTGGTTAGTAATAACAAACAACAGGGTTGCGGCGTATTTGCAGTTGGACTCACGGCAATCACGGGCCATGTTGAACAGGAGCAAGAGAAAGATGAAAAGTCGAACACTGCTTCTCCAAAGAGACAACTTTTGGACGAGCAGAGCTGGTCAAGAATAACAGACACCCGATTGTGCAGGACATTAAACATATTGTCCATCTTTATCGGTGCCGCTGCTGATAGCCCTGCGACCCATGTTGCGGCGGCGAGAGCTGTGACAATCATCACCGGCAAACTTTGCAGCTTATCGCAATCCTCAAAGATCAAGGATGTAGTAATGATACGGTTGAACAGGGGAATGTGAGCAATAAGGAATAGAGAATGAAAGGAAGATGCAGGGTGTGAAGATACAGGAACATTCACTGAGGGGATGGCGTGAATTGAAACTGCCGGACCTCGTATACTGGTCAAGGTCATACCAGAGCTGCACTTACCTGATCACAGACCGTCAACAATGAAAGCAATCTATTGCAAGCCGCATATCCCGAGTAAGTGCGATGCTAGGGCACCTTCCCAACAGTCTGGGAAAAAGATTCAGCTAATGAACATTGTGGCAGCAAAAGTTGAATTTGCATCAGTTCGGAGTCTTGCGATTAAGCCAGGAGTGTCCGTTTTCGTCGCAGGATGTGACGAGCGTACGAGATAAAGTGGGCGGCTGCCTCTCTTACAGCGACTTGTACATGGCACAAGTGGGCAAGGCTGAGTTTGTTCCAAAATAAAAGCGGGCAGGCTGACTTCAACCAGGATTGACGTGGCACATTAACGCCGAGGCGCTAGCGCACTGGGCTGAGGTAGATTTTGACTAGTCTTAAATCTTGGCAACGCCAAGGCCAACAAGGCTAGCATCTGTGTCAACACCATCACAGTGAGCTGTTCTACCTAATACTCCGGACGAGGTACCTCGTACAGGGTCCTCAGTGCTTGACAACTCTCGCTCTATATGGCTGGTACGGAGTGCCACTTACTGGCTCACATATATATGTGCTCTACCCAATCCGGGTTTTCGCTTCTGCTTTCGTGATGTGTTTCACTCTGGTTGCTCCATCTTGGTGCGGGAGGCTGGGAAGCTTCACCGGTCTCTGCCCGCTCCCAACCACCACCTCACCATCGTCCACGGGCAGAACCAGCTCAATCCCAGCCTCACTTTCCACGCATCCTTCTTAATTCTCCGGTCGCCTCATTAAACCTTACTCCCCTGCTCTCTTCCACTGTCGTCAACGTGCGTCTCTTGATTTTCCGTTCCTTTTTGCTTTTGTGCATCCTCGCTCACGAGCTTTCCCCCCCAAAGTAATGAACTTGGTCACTGATCCCAACGCTCACATTCAAACAGTCAAGCGAACCACTCCTCAATACATCAAGTCCGACTCGCTCAAGTCCTCTTCGGCTACGAACGAATACTTCTCTGACTATGCCTCCGAAGTCGCCAGCCAAAAGTCGGACGCATCCAAAGCAAGCTATGAAACACCTCCCTCAAGGATATCTACTCCACTCATACAGCACAACCCTATCGACTCCGAGATGACGCTTCCTTCAAGACCCGGCGCAATTCAGCCGGCGCCTCTGAACATTCGACACAACCAAAATATAGGCGCACAGACAACGGTGCGGATGCTGTCCAGTTTCGACGAGATGAGCCCTCCGACCCCAGGGGTTGACGATACACCATACATCCGATTTGCTATCGAGCAATTGACAAGAGACGAGGATGTCATAGGTCGAGGCAGGGACAGTACCTTTCCTGCTCCGAATGCGCCTCTTCCTGCGCCCCTTCCTCCAATGGAACCTGGATTTGACGAAAGCCCTCGTGCACGAACACCCTCTCCTCCTCCTCCTCCTCCACCCCCACAGCCTGCCTCGCCCCGTCCGCCCTCGCGGGTTCCATCAAACATAGGCCCGCAAGAGGTCATGATCCCCGTCGATCTTTCGAAAGACCTTCGTATGCGCCTCGGCTATGTACCACTACCTTTACGACTTCCAATTCTTGGTCTATACTTCTTCTTATGCCTTTTAATGATCGCCGCCCTGATATTTAGCCTGGTATTTGCAGGAACGAATCACGCACTCTTCGACTATGATGGAAACACGACGCCACGCTACTTTGTCTTCCAGTATCTACCACAACTGGTTGGCATTCTCTTGATCCTGTGGCTTTTTGTGATCGAAGCGGCAGTGTACAGGTCGCTACCTTACTACTGTATGGGGCCCGGCCGTCGTAATCGCTGGGCCTTGCAGAACATGCGTGTTCTGCCAGCAAACTATCTTCTGCCGGACTTCACCTTCTTCCGGAACAGCGAGCCCGTGCTGGGTATGACGTTCTTGATCTTCTGGATGACGAGTTTTACTGTCCCACTTCTTGCATGTGTGTTCCAGACCCAGTGGATCACAGATGATGGCCCGGCACGTTTTCGATGGACGACTGTTCGAGGCGTCGGCTGGACTCTATTGGCTCTCTACATCCTCCTTGGGCTCGGACTCTTGTATTGCGCTTTCCGGTTTCGACGGCGGAATTCCAATCTGCTTTGGGATCCTTGCTCTCTAGCTGATCTGATCTGCCTGTTTCAGAGGTCAAACGTGGGTTCTGATTTCGAGCAATCCGAGATATCACCGCAACCAAACGGGCAGATTCCTCCAAGGAACCTGCGCCTAGGTTTCTTCACCACGTCTGAAAGACCAGAAGTATTTCATGGCGTGGGAGAGGAATACGCACCTGTCAAGCGCCTATCGTTCCCGCCCGAGAAGCCAAAGGCTATCCATCCCTCAAATGAGCTGGGCGATGTTGAGGCACAACGGCATTCTTACGGCTCCGCGTTTTCTCGTAATATCCACTCGCCTTTTGTCCGATATCGGTGGACACCCTGGTTCCTCCGCGACTCTTTTGTCCTGGCCTGGATTGTCGCAGCTGTTCTGCTGGTCATCGCCTTTCTGGTCGTCAGCTTTGTCAACAAAGCGGTGCAAGACGGATTTCGCCCTCTCCTCCCATCTCTGACGGATTCGAGTGGCTTCTCACCAGCCAACTTCCTCTACAGCTTTCTGCCAGCGTTTCTCGGCATGGTGCTGTTTCTTACTTGGCAGCCAATTGACATGTATTACAGAGCAGTCCAGCCGTTCCGCAATCTGTCTCAACCAACTGGGGCCACGGCAGGAAGCTCGCTACTACTGTCATATCCTGCCTATGGACATGTTCGAGTCATTATCCGGGCTCTGATCAATCGCGATTACAAGGTTGCGTATGTCACCTTTATCGCGTTGCTTTCACTCTCTATTCCTGTCCTGGCTGGTGGAGTGTTTACTGCAGTGTTCTTCTCCTCAGACAATCAAGTCAGAATTGTCGCCAGCATGCCTGGGTACATTGCACTATGCGTGCTGGTCACTATCTATGCATTTTCGTACCTCTTCATCTGGCCCACCAGAAAGCGATATCTTCCGCACAATATCGACACCCTTGCCGCTCTCCTGAGTTGGCTATATGCTAGCCCATTGCTCGGTGATGTCGCTTTACAGAATATCGGAACGAAAGTTGAGTTGGTCGAGCGATTGACTGGGTCCCCGGCGATCCCAACGTCATTAACCGGTGACGCCGAAGTGGACGAGAAAAGTAATCGTCCTCGGCGTGCTGTCCGTCGTCTGGCGCAGGATACTGGGATGAGATATGCCTTCGGTATCTTCGTCGGTCGGGACGGGAAAGAGCATCTTGGCATCGACCGCTTGCAGAGGCCAGGTAGTCGGGAAATGCTGGTTGTGCCCACTTCGCAGTAGTTGCGAGAGAGCATGGTCATCTGCGCTGAGCTGCTGGCGAGACGATATGATTTGATGGTGATGTACAGTATGATGGATATTGAGTTTTTGATTCTGACGATGACGATTCTCGGACTATACGACATTTAATGCTTGCACATGATGGAATCAGGTGTATTTGGGCAGATAATGTGCACAAAAGTGCCTTTTTCACTGCATTATATTTGGGATGGTTGCCCCTCCTCAGCCATGCGACATGGAATATTGCAAAGGAGGTTAGATGGGACAACGAAGACATTGTCGGTTCACACCATGTATACAGGGTACGTGTACAGATACAATAAGATACCCAACCTTGTTGCTTCAGTGTCATCCCCCTAGATCGACTCCTTTTCCACCCCGTCCAATTCTAGTCCATCTTTACGAGCCGTCCCGTTCGACTCCAGACTATTATATTCCGCTTTGCCCAGAGTAGCTGTAAAGCTACCATCCAGATTACTGGGTGCGCTTAACTGACCAAATTGCCTTGGCCGATTGCGGGTGATTGGGAAAGAGGAGAAATCAATTATCCAACCCATGTCTCTTAGGACGGACACTTCCTCTTGCCCTCACACTTGTGGCCTTAAAAACCCTGAAGCCCCTAGGCTAACGGATGCCCAGCCTTCAACCACATCTCTCGTTCCGGGTCAATGTCTCTGATATAGCCGTTTACTAGACCACGCACCAGCTTGAGGCAGACCTTTAACAGAGGACTGTGAAGGACGACATCTCGGCCGCTGTCCGCAATCCTTTTCACTGCCCGAGTTTTCAACGTTCTTCATGGTGAACACTGTGATGGCTCTCGAATGCACATCTATGTGCAAAAACGTATGCGGTGCAAAGTGCTGCCATATCTCGACCACTTGTTAGTACAAAATCCGAGGATCCTCCCATGATTAAACCCTTTGACGCCATTGCGCCAGCGGGCCAGAGGTGTGTGTGGATTTTCAGCCTTGCGCAGGCACCATAGTCGGCGCTAACGCTGTCTGGGCGGCGAATCCAAATGGTCGCTCTGAGTCCTGCCCCTTGTGGGCCCCAACAAGGCGCAATCGACGACCAGGCTCTCGTCCCTGAATTCGCTCTCATTGACCACCAGAATCCAGCGGTGATATCGATTGATCATCTGATATCTCCCAACTTTCTATGTAATGGAGCTCTGTCAGAGGCGAGCTCAACACTACAACTCGCACCTTCAACTCTCCTACGGTGTAATCACCACCCGCACTCTCGAGCTAAAGCATAGGATGGGCTTAACTCTGTTGGGGATGGACTTCCCGCCCATAGTCGGCCTTGATCTTACAGTTAAGGCCACCAAATGTGTTTGTTACCTGCGAGAAAAAGGACGTCGGTGCTCCAGAGATAAGACCGAGCATGAAGACACCTTTCTGCCGAGGTAGGAGACACAATGATATCAGCAAGTGTAGAGATGATGTCGCCGTCACTGGCGTCGGGCGCGGTAAATCGCTCAGCCGCTCTTGTAGAGGCTTTTGTCTGGCCGCTGGTGCGTTCTGTCATTTCAGTGCGAATTCTAACATTTTCGTGGGCGACGTTCTTGTTGTGGTACGTGCCCACAATTTCAAACGAGCTATCAAGTGTGTCCAGAAGGCCCTGAGATGTAATGGCCATTTGGCGCTTCACCATGCTCTCAATGACCAAGTTCCACTTCTGTATTAGCCTGCACTGCTCATCGTAAGGATTAGCTACCGTGATCCACTCAAGGAGGTTGGTCGTAAAACCGGAGGCGGTAGCGTCGTCGACTTCAAACCATTCCTGGTGTTGCCTGAAACATGACATGTTGTGTTTGCATTGAAACTGTCTTCGCCAATATGAGAGTAGTTCGAAATGAATGAGTGCCTCGACGAACTTTCTGTAAGGAATAGCCTGGAGATGATGCTTCAGGATGGGCTGATAGCCACAGGTCCGTCCCCAGCACCCTAACCGGGAGATGACATCTTTTGAAAACACTGGCTTGATCATTCCTGGGCCAGATTCTCTAGAGAACGCGTGAATATCACCAATTTCAGACCACTCTTTCCCTGTTGGGGCTTTTAACAACTTATCACGCAAGGTTCTGCCAGACTTTATCAGAGGTTCGAACTCTGAGACAGCGGTACTCGTGGTGGCGTCCGATGACGGGTTGGACAGTGAGACATTTTGGGGAACTGATCTCAGAGTATATCTTGGCGGAGGTCCTGGGCGATCGACATATTCTGCAGAGCCCTTACTAACCATCAAAGACGACGTTTCGGGTTCTTCTTTCACGACGTCAAACTGTTGTGCAGCATCCTTGAGCTGGCTTTGCCATTGCCGACGGACTTTTCTCGCTGAAGCGGTTTCTTGATGGACCATAGGCTTATGTTGCCAACGGCCAGAATGCTCGGCAAGCCTCTCGATAAAACAGGACGTAGGCGCCTCAAAGACCAACGTGCTTACGAGCCTCTGTCGGAGGCTGATGGCCTCCTTCAAGACCTTCCTGAACCGACCGAGTTCAAGCAACTCCTTTCACTTATCGACAAATACCATGCCCGTGACTCTTGCTATATGAAGGTGCTTTGACCTTCAGGATTTAAGCAAACGGCCTCCATCATTCTCTCATCCGTACCAGTTGGAGCTCCCACCAGACGACATAATATCACTACACGCGACAAGATTGCCTGTGCATAGTAAGGTCACATTTCACGAGTCCTGGATTTTATGCTTCAGGCGATCATACCCGGACAAGAACAGAGCTTCGCCTCTCTGTTGCCTGCGGTTGGATTTGACCCATAGTGACCTGCTGCTGCTGACCTCCTGTCCTCCACACTTTGACCAGGAGATCACTAGTGGCGGTCTTGCTATGACAGACTTTCGGCGGCTACTACTTTGGTACATCAACTTGGAGGACCTTACCGCTTCTCTCGTAACAAGGAGGAGCATTAGGCGTACAGCTAGCTTCAATACTGATAGACTGCCATAAATGCTCTCCCACTGTATTGTCAAGCTGATGCATCATGTGCATTGCCATGTCTCCTGAAGCAAATAAGGCTCTATATGCAAAGGTATCACGCTTTTCTTCACTTGGAGAAACCTTCGATATCACGGCTCAGAATGGACCTCTGGAAACGACCAACATCGAGGAAACAACACTTCGCCTAAGTCACCGCCTCTCCACAACACCCTTATCAACCCTGGGAGGCGGCTGCATTAATGAACTCGACCACCGGCCGGCCCCAGGCTTCTTCTTTTGAGATTCCTGTCCCCAACCATAAGACCGGGCTGATATGATTGTGACCTTCCATTCTTAAGACTGTTAATCCGTCGGCTATAACGTCTGTTTCAATCCACTCTTTCACAAAGTCATTTTTTGACCTGAGAATCTCGTCTTCCGGATCAAGACCTCTGTAAAGGACGATGACCGGAACTCTTTTGAGTTCACTAATGGACCCGGCTTCCTTACAAGATCTCAGCAGACCCAGGGGGCATGGGTTGCGGACGTGATTCCCGAAATATGCTTGGAGAGTTTGTGCTCTCTCCGCAACGGCCCCATCGAAATGGAAGGGGGCCGAAAAAAATATGACACCCTTCAATTTCAGATCTGGAGCATCTGCTATGAGCATTCTCTGGCGACTTCGGCCAAATTCAGGCGCAAAGAGATAGGTTGCTAAATGGACACCTCCGGCGGAGTTACCCATGATATAAAGGTTTATCGGTTTTGCCATATCGTTGCATATATGGCCGTTGACCCATTCGATAACCAGTTCCAGATCTTGGCCTCCGGAAGGGAAGGTTGCGCCGTGAGAGATGAGTCGGCAGTCAGGAATAACGACCTTGACTCCCAGGGTTTCCGTAAAAAAAATGGCCTACGTTCGCATATACCAAACCCTCAGGAAAACCCGGGTTGATTTTATCGCCTCGGACGAATCCTCCACCATACAAGAAGATCAGAACAGAATTACCAATCTTTGATTGTGTTGCACTAGTGGGAGTGTAGAGATCCAACTGCTGACGCGGATGCTCGCCATAGGTGAAGGTCTGACGCGATGTCTATTTGTTGTGTCGGCTTGAATTAGCAACAATGGCTTGTATAGCTGGTA
Source organism: Cladophialophora bantiana CBS 173.52 (assembly GCF_000835475.1). Classification (NCBI taxonomy): domain Eukaryota; kingdom Fungi; phylum Ascomycota; class Eurotiomycetes; order Chaetothyriales; family Herpotrichiellaceae; genus Cladophialophora; species Cladophialophora bantiana. The sequence continues at coordinate 2,167,998 of NW_015971578.1, forward strand.
TGTTGGCAATACGACCTGAGCAATTGCTTTGCCAAGCTGCGGAAGATTTTCCATCGCGACCCGAATGATTCTCGCTCGAAGCTGAAAAGATGAACTGTTGATGTCGAGTTTGGCTTTGCTCGTCGCTTCCTCAGGCTGGTGAGGCATACCAGAGGTCGATCGGTAGTTGAAGAGGACCAACTACCGAGAGAGATCGACCCGTACCCACCAAGCCACTTCTGTTCCCCTCCGCCCCTGGTGCGCCGTGGCGTTTGGAATATCCGCAGAGGGCGTCGCGCTCAGATTTTGAAGAACGGCGAACCGTTCCCGCTCTGTTTGGACCAGGTTGAGCAAGGATCCCAGCATATCTACCTTGTGGCTCCAATGTCAACAAGTATTCAGAGTGACTCGGCATCTGATCAAGCCGACGTCCGTATATGCGAAGACAAATTGAACATTGTGATCGTGGGAGCGGGGTTAGCAGGTCTGGCTGCCGCCATTTCCTGTGCTCTTGCAGGACACAGGGTCACAGTCTTCGAGGCCGCCAAAGAACTGGCTGAGATCGGTGCTGGACTACAAATCACCCCGAATGCTTCGAGATTATTTCGAGAATGGGGCCTGGAAGATTCAATCAAGGCCCTAGCTGCAATACCGAAGGTACTGGCTGTGCACAGATACAGGGACGGCAAGGTCCTGGCAGAGGACCGGGAGTTTGACAAGAGCATTCAGCAAAAATACGGAATCCCCTTCCTTGACATTCATCGGGTTGATTTGCAGAATATCTTATATAATAAAGCCCTCTCGCTCGGTGTCATTGTGCAGCTCGATTGTCGCGTGTCGTTGGTTGAGAGCACTCCGGCAGGGCCGAAAGTCATCTTCAAATCTGGTCAAGAAGTTAAGAGCGACCTTGTCGTTGGGGCTGACGGACTGTGGTCAAAATGCAGAGAGAGCATGTTGAAGAAAGCCGACGAGCCGCTACCGACTGGAGACTTGGCTTACAGAATTGTTCTTCAACTTGACAAGATCACAGATACTGAATTGAGGCATTGGATCGCTAACCCTCAGGTTCATTTCTGGATCGGTCCTTATTCCCACGCAGTGGCATACTCAATCAGAGGCGGCACGATGTACAATATAGTCCTCCTTTGCCCAGACGACCTCCCGCACGGACTTTCACGAACGGCAGGCTCAGTCAGTGAGATGCAGGCATTCTTTGCTGGGTGGGATCCCATACTCACCCGTTTCCTCAAGCAAGTTGACCAAGTCGACAAGTGGAAACTGATGCATCGAGAAGAGGTCGTATCATGGACGAATCTGGAGAAGAACTTCGTCTTACTCGGCGATTCCTGCCACCCAATGCTTCCCTATCTTGCACAAGGTGCAAATTCATCCATAGAAGATGGGGCGGTCCTAGGAAGATTGCTGTCCTACGTCACATCCAAGGAACAATTGCCGTCGGCGATCACGCTCTATGAACACCTCCGTAAACCCAGAAGCGAGAGGATTGCCCGAGAAACCTTCCATCAGAGGGAGGAATTCCACATGCCTGACGGCCCGGAACAGCAGGAAAGGGACAAGCTCTTCGAATCACAACTGGGTAAAGAGATATCTGGCAAGTTTCCTAGCCGTTGGTACGTGTTTACTTTGACTTCGCTGATGTGGGATGATGCTGAACCTAATTGTAGGACCTGTCCAGAGGTACAGCCATGGCTTTACGGTTACGACGCTTATCGAGAAGCAGATGAGGCGGTGAAGTTGGCACCGTTTGAATCTTAGACGATACCCAAGATGAAAGCTTTTCGTGAGGACCGTGAAAGCCTTTTATCCACAAGGTTACGTCGTTGGAATATGATAGTGGAGAATGTATTGAGAGATATAGCAGGCCAGTCATATCGTACTCCACGATGTCTTGGGAACATCTATATAGGGTATTTGAACCACCTGTAACCGCTGGATATTGCGAAGTTTTTGATGCAGTTCAGCATACTCCAGGACCTCTGCCTATGTAGTCACATTCGCACAGAATCATCCTCATATTGGGCATCGATTCTCTTATCTGCTTGCTGTCGGGTGAGTCCGACCTCCGCAGCACCACGAGGGATCATCTCTGCCTCATATGCGTCGATGGCATCTTTCAGGGATCTGCTGCCTGTATGGACTGCCTACAATGCATCAACAATCTCGCTAGCGTCTTTCAATGCGTTGTTGAGACCTTGGCCCCTATCTGTACAAAGCAAAACAAAAGGTCAATGAGTGAAACGTGAGCAGGAAATCACTGGGTGACTCACGTGGAAGCATCGCATGGGCTGCGTCGCCAGCCAATGTGACTCTCCCATCGGTATTGTCCCACGGGAACGGTGCGAACTGCATTCCGGGGTCGACCGGGAAAATTTCATCATTCTGGAGCGCAAGTGCAGCCGTTCGGAAAGGTTCAGACAGTTGTGATGCCCGGGTTTTAAAGTATCATAAGGCGTTCTTGTGGATCTCCAAGGTCGGCTGCGTATGGAGGACCTCTCCAGTAGAAGCAGATTTCATGGATCCAGTTTTCTGGATCGTCTTTGTCCGAAACATCACCACTGTAAATAATTTGCGGTGGTTAGGCTCTGAAAAATGTTCTCGGGTTTGCCTTGAGAAGGAAAGTGGATGTAGTAATCGTTACCTGCAAGAAGCGCAGTGCATCCATCACCGGAAAATGCAAGCTTCACAATAGGATGATGCATACGCAAGAATAATGCTTATTCTGCAGTGTATTTTACGACGTGGTTGATCATCGTCAAGTCGGTCCCAAGCAGCTTGCCATTATCGCCGCAGAGAAATTCCCGTACCTGAGATTTAGAGCTATCACAACCTAAGAGACAAGCAGCAGTCTCCTGAGAACCGTCCTCGAATTCGGCGGTGACTTGCTCAGGCGATTTGATACTGGCATTCAGGAGGCGTTTGCTAAACTATAGCTCTACGAAGTCGACGGCTGAGAGCGTAGTTAAGCATACATCGGTGGATGGGGGGCTCAACTTTGATATTCAACTTCTGGTTCTCGCTCAAGAGCCTGCGAAGTTTCTTCCGCGGCACAACTTCCCCCGTGTCTGCGTCGAGATGTGAAAATGTTTGATCTAGTGAGGATCGACTGTCGCTTCGTGTAGACGCGCTCCAAGACTGTCTGGTAAGAGCTTCAAATACTCCTCGCCCTAGTGAATGAGTATTCCCAGATTTTCTTCCTGAGCATCGCTTCCATATGCTCAGAGACGTCTTTCAGGGAGGCGCTCACCCCAATCTCGTGTCTTTTTCAAAAATTTCTTCTCTTGTCTCTCGCTCGAACAGGATGTACTGGACTCCTGCCTAATACACCTCAGTTTCGACATATCACTTTGACCCGAGGGCGGTTGTTTGCTTCTGAGGTTCGCACCTTTTCAGCCTAGAAGCAATAGCAAGCCCACAAATACCTGCCGTATATTCGAGTCAGAGCCTAATCGTTGGGCGTATTGATGGATATACCTCCTCCTACGACGAGCACGGGGTTTTCTAGCGAAATAGCAGAGCCCCTCATTTCACCCCACCTCATTTCAAGTTTTTCAACTGGAAAATCAATCCAGTTTGCCGCAGAATGTTCATCTTGGGAGCATTCGAATCATCACATTTAGTGACGCCCGAAATTAGGCTTCCCATCTTTTAGGCGCCCTTGGGTGAGGCTTCGGTGACGTATTTATGGATATGGCATTACATGCGCGAATAGCGGGATGGCGAAGCGCCATGGTTGAGCATGGTGAATGCATTTTCCAAAATTGCCTCGATCATGAATATCACCTTTAATTACCGGGTACATTGAGAAAGAAGGCAGGCAGATTTGTCAGGAAGAGTGATTCCCCCTTTGTCCCACAAGGCAATTTCGGCGAACGCAGTTCACCAACATGCAGCTTGCCCCTGAACATTCTTCATCAATGAATCTCGTCAAGAATCATATCCAAAGATGCGACAAGGCAGGAAACGACCCGTGTCTCTGTGGTAGAGCACTGAGCAAGCACCGACAAGTTGTACAAAACGCAGAAAGTAGAATTCAGTCTTCTGAATTGGTGGAGCTTCATTTGACTTCCAACAGCGTGGCTGATATCGAAAGTTTACGAAATAAATCCGTTGTCCGTTTAGCTTGAACGAGTCTGAAATTGATCTTTCATGTGTACAACACACAAACTAAAGGCCTTGGATCTGAAGCTGTCATCTTTCGCCGGGTGAGTCTGCCCCTTGTCTAACGACATGAGAGCAAACTTCATGGGTATGAAGCAAAAGGGCAGCCAGTCTCGCAGATTTCTTCAAGCAAACGCCCTAGTCTCATTCCTGCTGATATCAACGAAAGACAAACCCCTCTGCTAACTCCAAACAAATGAAGAGCATTCGATCCTGGTATGGGCTCGAGGAAGCAGAATGTCACACCTCTATCGGATGGTTACCCCAATCCTTGCGCCGGGGGGTTGAGGGATGGATGCGCCGTATGTCGCATTCCCCAACATGCTGGCGCCTCCAGAGTGACCATCCTCTGCAGTGTGTTCACCCGCGGGGTCAAAAAACCCTCCATTAGCCTCATCATCGCCCTCTATGTCGTCTTCATCGTGATATTGTTCGCCAGGCCAATATGTTCCCCCAGGAGAATATGTCCCACCATCAGTCTCCAACCCGTCATACGGCCCCATATCCTCACCGTGTTCCATATCACCACTGTGTTCCATGTCCTCACCGTGTTCCATATCACCACCGTGTTCCATATCACCACTGTGTTCCATATCGTCACCGTGTTCCATATCGCCACTGTGTTCCATATCGCCACTGTGTTCCATATCGTCACCGTGTTCCATATCGCCACTGTGTTCCATATCGCCACTGTGTTCCATATCGCCACTGTGTTCCATATCGTCACCGTGTTCCATATCGCCACTGTGTTCCATATCGTCACCGTGTTCCATATCGCCACTGTGTTCCATATCGTCACCGTGTTCCATATCGCCACTGTGTTCCATATCGCCACTGTGTTCCATATCGCCACTGTGTTCCATATCGTCACCGTGTTCCATATCGCCACTGTGTTCCATATCGTCACCGTGTTCCATATCATTGCCGAGATTCATGTTGTTGAGGAAATTCGTATTGTATGCGTTGGAATCTACACCGTTGCCAGCATTCGTGCTGTTGGCGAAGTTCGTGTTGTATGTGCTGGAGTCCCCGCCGTTATTGACGTTCGCGCCGCTATGGACACCAGCACCGTGATCGAATCCCGCGCCCATACTGGGATCCATACCCATACTGGGATCCGCACCCATACTGGGATCCGAAGGGTATGTGTTAGGATCGGTGGGGTATGCATTAGGATCTGAAGGGTATGCGTTAGGATCTAAAGAGTCTTCGTTAGGATCCGAAGGGTATGCGTTAGGATCGGTGGGGTATGCGTTAGGATCTGAAGGGTACGCGTTGGGATTTACAGTTCCCCCTGGGTACATATTCGGGTACTGCTGATTTTGCCATTTTTGCAGACCAGTTTGGATAAGACCTGTGACTGTGGTATTCGCTGCATTCGCACCGATACCTGTGAGCTGGCTCTTCAAGTCATCTTGCCAATTGTAGCTGGGCTGCTGGCCATAATACGAGTTTGGGTCAGTTGCTCCTGAGCCGAATGGGAAAGAGTTCTCATTTGGTGGGTATGAACTTGTCGGTCGATGTTCATTATCAGGAGCGATGGTACCCGGATGCAGGGGTTTTGGAGGTGCTTGCGACACATGTGGCTGCTGAGCACTCGGGACTTCGAACGGTGGCTCTTCCGGATGTCCCGGCTCGGTGTCTGGATGACCGAGTGGTGGTGGATGTTGGAGCCCAGTCCCGTGGGGTTCCCCTGGCAGTGGTGTTGCTGTTGGATGGTTCGGCTCTGTCCCATGGGGTTCTCCTGGCAGTGGCGTTTCTATTGGATGTTTGAGCTCAGTTCTGTGAGGTTCTCCTGGCAGTGGTGTTTCTGTTGGATGGCTCGGCTCTGTCCCGTGGGCTTCTCCTGGCAATGATGTTTCTGTTGGATGGTTCGGCTCTGTCCCATGGGGTTCTCCTGGCGGCGGTGGTTGCCGCTCTGGAGTTACTGGAGGGTTATGTGATGGTAATGATGGCGGCTCTGGTGGAGATGCTGGATGACTCGCTGGTGGTGGTGATGGTGGCTTCGCTGGAGCTGCTGGAGGGTTGGAAGGTGGTGGCGGCGGTGATGGTGGCTTCGCTGGAGCTGCAGGTTTGGGAGGGGGAGGTGGTGGTTCTTTAGGACCAGAGCTTGACGGCTTAGGAGTCTTTTTCAAACTGAATTTTCCCATTGCAGCGTAATAGGCAAGGTTGATAACACGAAGGTCGAGAACCTGGAAGTCTACCTAATCTCTATCAGAGGGAATTACTTTTTCTTCCAAGAATCCCAGGTGCGCAATCTATGAGTTATATACAATTTCAAATACCGCTGACTGTGCAAGTTCGCAGTATTTACAGCCATGAAGGTGGCCCTCTTTGGCGACATCCCACAGCACGATGCGTAGAGAGCTTGGAGGCGCAGCCTAGTTAGGCTAGAATACTGCGTGAACATACAAGGATTCGTTCTATTTAGGTCGAGCCGAGTACAAATCCCGGGCGGTGTAAAAGCGACGCGTCACAATGGTCAAAACAATGGCCAATCTATCTTACCATTAATTACGGGTGCAAACCCTTTCCAACTTTTGCCTTGATTAAACGCTACCAGCGGGTGGTTGTGGGCATGATAGCTGGTCAGTTGGCAAAACGACTTGTGTGGCGTAAGCGAGTCGCCATGATTCCACGTGTTGGGTGCCACGTAATCGGTAGAGAATGTGAAGAAACGCCATGTAAAATACAGGATATTTTCATGCCCAGGTAGGTAACTTGACCGTATAGTCTCATTGGCGGTCTTGGACCGAGTACCCAAGCGGGGGCCGGCCCCCCGCTACCCCTGTTCGTTATACTGGTATCCACTTGTCAAGCTAGCCCTTTATCACATTCCTACCACCCTGGCGCTAGTATGCGACTCCCTGGACTACCGACAGCTTCTCTACCTAGGTATGCATAGTGCTTATACCACCTTCATTCAACTGCATGTACGAGATGACAGGGACAATGCCACCCCGGCCTTACGGTAGCCGAAGCACTGACTTCTACGTCTAACAATAAACTTACTTCCCCTTGCAGCATAGGGTTGATGAATATGGAAGGTATTCTGGTCCATTTTTACCACTGTGGCACTGCCTCGGTCTGTCGCTTGCACTCGAAATATCGTCCTCAGGAGAAATAGCCCCAACCCACTGTTGCTCTCTGATAAGATTGAAGTTATTACTCAGCTTGACCGTTCCTTTAGCAACACGTGCAGACGAGTTACTATTTTTGATCGTGGTTGGAAATCCAGAAGTGGACGATATAAAGAAGTCAAAGTTTGCCTTGGCAAACGAGAAGAGCATATAACAGTACCAGTCCTCAAAATCCAACGTTTTTCAAGCCTCCATTGAGAATAACTTGCCGCTTATATTATCCCACTCAGTGCGTCCTCCATAGTACCCATACACCACACAATGGTTCTCGATCACGTGGAACATCTTGCCGAGCACGGACTTGAAGACATCGTCGATGGTGTCCACGACATTGCTGACGCCGCTGAAGATGCTTGGCATGATGGCGACGACCATTGCGACGACTCAGCCATGAACGATGGGAGCGGCCATTACGACGAACATGGAGGCGACGACGGCCAGTGGAACCATGAACATGATGGCCACCATCACCACCACGAGCACGCAGGCTGGGACCACTCCCACGACGGAAGCTACAACAAGCATGAAGGAGATTGTGAGTCCCCGACAACTCGATAGATCCATATCCGCGAACATTGTAGTCGCTAACTATTTCTTTCAGACCATGACGGCAGCCATGGTGAGGCACATGAAGGCTGGGGACACGATGATCATATGGGCCATCACATGGGGGGACACGATGATCATATGGGCCATCACATGGGTGGGCACGAAGATCATACTCACCCAGGATCTGGTCATCATGATGATAGTTATCATCAACAGCAACACCACCCAGAGGAGGATTGTCATCAACAGCAACATCACGATGACCAATGCCACGATATGTAGATTTCTCAGTTCTTGAGAGCGAGGGTGTGCGGGTACAGGGGATATTTCAGGATCTCGTTTGGATGTACTTTGTAGCTTCCGTGGGAAGGTTTGAGCACAGGTCAATGGGTTGTTACAGTCAATTTCTGAAAATTGGTTATTCCTTTGCGACATCGGAAGTTTTGTATTCACTTCTGTCGCTACATCCAATTTCATGTTGCTCTCTCCATTGCGTGCAATTATACTATACCTTCCAATCCCCTCTACTTCTTATGTATTGGAGTCCGATAGGGAATGGAACCTGTCACTCTGAATAGTACACTCACACTCCCCAATTTCGCTGGAAAAGACAAGAAACATTGATGGGGGGAATTATTACGCGGTTGATGAGTATAATTTGGGTTTATCAGGGAAGCTGCTGGTGATCCTGGGAATCGGAGGGATTAAGACTCAGGATCCTCCTTACTACGTAGTTATTCTAGACTGAAACCTCTAGCTTGTTGCTGGGAATGAAGGCTTCTGATGTCCAGACTCTGGAAGGCAACAACACCTCGACTATGAAACATGACTGACCAGAGGTTCTATAGAAACTTCCCTTGAGGTGAGTCACCGGCAGCCGGCTGCAATATTCAATACATCACTTGAAGAGGACTAGCGGTGGATATCGACATGAGATCCATAGCATTGATGAGTGGCACGCAGAGCGTACTCCGTGCTTTACAAAATAATGTGAGATGGAAATCCATTGCTCGGGCGCCGTCACTTCTGCCATTCTGTCTGCTAGTAGCTAGAACCCGGCCAGTAAGTTGCATGTCAGCTGCGCGTCTGACTGCCCCCCAGCCTACAACATAAGAAATCCCCTGACCTAAGCACAGTTCCCGATATAGATTGAAATTGTAATCCAATCGTGGGAACGGCCAGTGGATGAGGGACCGCCAGCCTTGCGGAGGTGCATCCGTGCGCAGCCCGATTTCAAGCAATCTTGGCAGAGAGGGGCAACAGAAGCTTAAATTAGCATGTGGGGAGCCTCCCGTACCGGTTATTGTAGCTACCAGTTGGAGTCTGAGAATATTGTCACTTTCTGCAGAGGGGCAACGCTATATACAGCCATAGGGCCATTTCGGCACTAAAATTGGTTGGGCTCAGCCTCCAGTACTAGGCCCCCCTTACAAGAAGCCAAAGTCAGCTCAAGTAGCTGAGCATAAGAATAAAATTCACCCATCACTATCTCTACTGCAACTTTGCTACCATCGAACTCGCTCGTTAGCATAGCAATTCTCGGTTTTGTGTCAATCTTTGCATTTCCTACCTCTACTTGACTACTCTCTTTTGATTTGCCTAGACTACACACTCTCTCAAAATGAATTCGGTATCAAGCATGGGAGCGGGTATGGGCGCCGGAATGTCACAGTATTGGAAGAAGCATATAGCCGGTACGTCCCCAAGCCACCCCATGAATTGAAGACTTGTTGATGGTTGGGCAGACAGTGTCTGGCTGCGGCTTTTTGTATATCTATTAGCCGCGCTTGCTATTTTGTTCCAGAGTGAGCTATGCCTTCCAACCCGTGTTGCAGTCGTACCTATTAACTGTTTCTGTAAAGGTCTAGTCATTCTGGGTGACGTACCAGGTGCCCAAGGAGCAGGTAGTGGTACATCAGGATATTATCTTTTACAGTTCAACTCCGTTGATGGAGAAGCAACAACTCGACTCCGCATCGGTTACACAGGTTCGTATTGTGATGAGCACAGAGTGAGAAGATGGCGGCTGACTCTGGCGTAGCAATGTGTTGTTCGCTTTCCAGCGGGCCTGAACACTGTGCCATCACAGTCGGTAAAGATCACGCGTCAAGCATTCGATACCTATCCATCGGATCAAACAACATATACAATTTCGAAGCATTGCCTGCTAATCAAACACTTAACTCTGTGCTGTTTGAGGTGGGGGCATCTTTGCAAAATGATGTCTTCATTGTGTTTCCCGCAATTCCTGGCATGTTCTTGGCCCTCGGAGTCATCATGTTTGCCATCTACGGTACATTAAACAAGCCTTGGGTTGGCCCAGCATCCTCCTGGAGGCAGTCACAAAGGAACCGCAGGCTCGACATACTGCGGATTGCCATGATCGCTCTTATCGGTCTTTCAGTCGTCTTCGCTTTCGCCGCTGCTGTGTCGAATTCGCAAATGTTCGCAGCAGTCCAGCTGGCCACGAGCCACAACACGCAAGCGCCGGGGGTATTCCAGGTGACAAAGGGCACTGCTGCGCTAGCGTTACATTGGCTGGCGGTGATTTCGACTCTCGGTTTCCTTATCGGCATTATTCAGACACACGTCGAAATCAGCGCCGTCAAGATCAAGGTCAACCCCGACGATACAGCGGGAACGACGGGTGGCAGCCAATTCCAGGCGAACGGCAGCACGGTTGAGAGAGCTTCCCTCCTGAAGGATGCAGAGCCTATGGCGATGAACCCAGCTGGCTTGGCCCCACAGGTTCCTAATCCAAACACGAGCAATCCGGGTGGGCCGGCTGGAGGCATGGGGGCACGAGGAGGAATGAGAGGCGGCGCGATGGGTGCTCGTGGAGGAATGGCAGCACGAGGTCGGGGAGGCGTTGCGCCCCGAGGACGAGGAATGTAAGAAAACGCATATGGACCTACTCTGTAATCGTATCGGGTGGGTAATTCTAGGTCAGTCTTTCCGGCAGTTTCGAAAATGGCAGCAGATAAACCTCGCTTCAACTGGGCTCTGAAGCTTATACGGGTTCCATAACAGACGGCGGATTCGAGCTCATTTTACACAATCAATTAAGCCTGGATTCAAAGGAAAAGAAAGATTGCGAAATCCTACCGTGTGATATGTCTCGTTTGCAACACTACACTCCCTAGTGATAGTCTGGTACAACAGCTTGCTCAGAACAACTAGGCATTTCACCTGGCGCGAAATTGCAAGCTTAGTTAATGACTTTAGTTCTCTCACGGCACTCGAAGAGGTAAAGCAATACCCGCAGCTCTGAAGTAAAAACGGGGGTTGTGGTAGCTGCACGGACGAAACCTTAAAGGGAGTTGGTCTCCTTGTCCTCTGATATAACGGCCGAGAATGGACTGACCATTCTAAAATCTGGCTAGGAGATTTAAGTCTCCGTTGGGAAAGTGAACTAATCTTCGCAGCGATGGCGATGAACGGGGTAGCCCAGATCCCGGTAAGGCCATTACTGCACGGAGTACCTCGTACAAAGTAAAGCCCCGCAGTGATATTGCTTGTGGCTGTCTGACGTGAATATTGGCACACTGAGCCCTTTCCCGTTTCTAACTGGGTCGGTTGTTTTAGCGGACCCCGACTACCGGAGGCTTGAGCAGCGGCCGCCTGTATTGGAGTTACAAGGTAAAAGTCAAGGGACTGACCTTGTAATCACGGGGTGGCAATGAACTGGTAAGTAATGCGGGTAATAAAAAAAAGGTTAAAATCAAGGTTAGACGAATCGGAAGATTGCTCCGATTTAAGGCCTATGAGGTTCAGGCCCGCGGTTAGTTTAGATCGACGATGGTCCTTCTAGTGCTTGGTGAGCTTGGTCTTACTTAAGTAGGCTTATTATCAGTCAGGGGCCAGATGAGGCCAGGTGCACCCCATAATTGGCGATTTCATTGTCAGCCCTGGGGCTGCTACAGAATCCTATTTTCACCTCACATGGACGGATTACTCCGTCCTGGACGCAAGAAGCAAAGTCTTCGAACCCCCTCAAGCTGCTGATCTTATGCTCCCAACCACAGATCGACTCCCCCCACAGTAGCAGGTTGGTTGAAAGGGTTCCCTGGCTGTCATCCGGAGACTGACCGGTTCTTGGCCGTGGAGATTTCTATCAAAATGCCTGCCCACCCTTTCTTGCAGTGATGTTTGGAAGTCCCACCACTACGCGGACCTCGGGAGTAATCCGCAGTAATGGGTTCTCTACGTGCGACCACAAACAGCGGAGAAAGCAGCCGTCTCACAGAAGTGAATCCTCCAATTGGTTAAATCCGTCAACTGACTCGTTATCTGATTGAGGGGGTAGATGAGCCTTACTCAAATCTCCCGGCCCCTCATCTCACATGTAAGTGTTGTCGGGTACCGGACTTTCTCCGGTCAATGCCCTTTCCGTCGTTCACAGTCTGAAATTTCATGAGTCTAACATCCGCATATGGTTAAAGTTGATTTTTTAGCTATGTACAGGCCTCTCCCTATATACAAGGGCCAGCAACCCATGTTGGCCGATGTATCAAGCATTATTAGACATGAAATTCTGACGGCCAACCTTATCTGAATTCTTCGCCGTAACCGTAATATTCATTGTCGCGTGGGTCCACTAGCATCCTTCTTGATGAGAATGCATCCCAATAACCCGAATCTGGAGGTTGCATGTAATACGGCATCATCATCGGCCTTCGTTTGGTTGCCACCGGTGGCATATCGAATGCCTCGTATTGTCTCACAGGAACATGTGACCTACGGTTGGGCCCAACACAGAGGGTGGCAGCCGTAGTCAGAGTCGAAATGAAGAGTAGCGCGACGGCGATCCATATCAGAGCCAAGAAGACATTCCCTTGTTGTGCGGACACACCAATCTGCTCCCCGTTGGCGTTGATCCCGTTGACAACGATTGTCGTGATTGCTGTGGCGATACCCGCACAAATCGTAAGACTTAGCAAGGCGAGCTGGAGCGACAGTCAACATTCTGTTACGAGAGGCCCAAGGTTATAACCAATCAAACGACTTACCACAGAGGTGATGAGGATAAATTTCACAGCGGCCTTGCTGGTTGTGAATAAAACCCAGAGCGCCGCCAATGTAGCCAAGATCAAGAAGGCAAGTCCAATGAGGAAGAAAACGACCATAGCTGCACCAGCAGACTGCACGTAGATGAATGCGCTCGTAATCCCGTTTGGCCAGTCTAGGTCTTCGAAAGATATGTCTTCTCCGAGGGCGTTACCAAGGCGTGTCATGGCCGTCTCCATGATCTTGACGAGGTCAAAACGCCGCGACAGCGACGGAGTCTCGCAGTGAGTAATAACGGCGCTTGCATGATCATCTTGATAAGATGGTAGATAATTGCCTTCGCAATAATTGATAGCGTAAACGGAGTAGTATTCGAAGAGATCTAGCTCCGCATATCCCAGCGTGAGGGTTCCGTTGACGACGGCAGTACCGTTGATTGTGAGCGTTCCATTTACAAACTCAACACAATTGCATCCGTTGCCGGTCCCGTTGTTGAATTTTGTATTTGCTATTTGAGATATGTTAAGCTAGTTCATGTCAGCCAGCTTTCACCCAAGCAGAGAGAGTGTGTGAGTGAGTGAGAGTGATGTTTGACTCACGTTGAACATATCAAGATTCGTAAGTGTGGTTGTTGAGTATCCTCCCAGGAGACAAATAAACATTAATGCAGTGGCGGCGAGCGCCGAAAGCAGCGTTAGCAAAGGGGAGACTCTCATGATAAGACCAGAGAAAGCGTAGAGAAGTTGTAAATGACAGTGGGAATACAGCAAACGGGTGCAGATCTGTAAAGAGTGACCAAAGGCCAAGGTAACGCCGCCAAATCTCGGAAAGAGTGACTGTTCTGCAAGGGAGTGTGAGCAATGGGAGAAAATTGACAAGAGTGCACCCGAGCACGATTAAACTTAAGGGACGAATTGTGGAATCATGCTTAGAATGCCCATGGCTATGCAACCGGATAGAGGAGCATGACATGTGTGCAGCCTTGACGGCTGCACGGTCCAGTAAACGCCCGGTATAACTAGTGACCCATTCGCTTTGCCCGAAGGGGGCCGAGTAACTTCGCCACATAGAGGGTTGATCTTCTCTCGCCCCCCAAAAATACACCTCCAAGTAATCAAGCATAGTAATATTCTTATTTTAGCTTACACCTTCCATCCAGTCAAGTGGTTGGGCATACATGGAAGCAGTTTCTAAATGAGTTGCAGCTCCACTTACATTTTGAAGGGCCTTGAATGCACTCGAACGCGTCGTACCGCATACGGCCTCCCTTCCTTTCAATGCTATTCACACGCTTCGGATACTAATTATTGGTGGTTTCTCCAAGCATGAAGTTAACTAACCTCCAATGTATCTAGACTCTTTCGTCCTAGTTTGGTTCACAAAGTTGCCTGTTAGCAAAAGGCTATATTGAAATAAATATGTACTATACTCGATCAATTCGCTTCAACATATCAGCTGTAGTAGCAGTCAATTATTCTAGAGAGTCACTGTGATCTTAGTCCGTTAAGACTCTGGGAGTTGGTCAAAGATTTCTTTCTTTCTACCATCCTTTCTCGTGATTAAACAGTGGTTCAGCTCGTAAATAGGCGTCTGTGCAGAAGAGCATCGATTTCTCTGATATCTCGGCCTATAAACGAGAGCATCCACATACAGAGCAGTTGACAGACTATATATCATTTTCAGCAATAACATGACAAAACATAAAATATGGCCCCCCTTCAGCGCGAAACTTCATCGACACAAAATTCCATATACCTAATCTGCTCGCTCTACTGATAAGATCAACCCTGCACAGGAGATGGCGCTAGAAAACCTATATCTCTTCCTCTTGTCGCGTCATACCCAGTCATGGGAGAGTTTCTGGCCGCTGAGGGCGATCTGTTCAAGTTGTTGGCAGGTGAATGAGGCCTATGCAGCATTTGTCTCGAATTCGATCGGACAATTGGCGAGGAGGGCCTTGTGCGTGCTCTAGCCTTGACCGGACTTCTCCAAAAGAGATTATGGAAAAAGGACTCAGTTGGAGTCGGGGAACGAGCTGATTGTGTGGACTGTGAATCTATCGGCTTCACACTGAGGCTCTGGTCGCGGTTGATGCTAAGAGCCCGAGATGGATTTGGAAAGCTGGTTGAAAATAAAGGTGTACCAGTGCGAAGCATGGAAAGAGCTGAAATATTGGGAGGGGCTGGAGATGCTGGAGGCGGAGGAGAGACTGGTAATTCTAGAATTACAGTCTTCGGCGTATGATTGTCGACGGCATGACTGCTGGAATGGACATGATCGCTAGAATGATGAACTGTAGAAGCACTCCTGGGACTATCATTAGCCCACAACTTGTCAGTCATGACCGCAATTCCCCACCTTACCAGGAGTCGCTCCCGTAGTAGTGATGTTGGTGTTGATCATGCTGATTGTATGTTGCTCCCTCGGTGTAGTGATAGTTGCCGCCTCGTGAGGATCCTTGATTATATCCATGATCATAATATTCACCGGAGTGATCTCCATAGTCCTCCTCGGATGCATGATAATGGTGGTAGCCGTTCCCATAATCCTGGCTTTCATCATAGTGTTGATGATAGTATTCAGGTGATTCCTCATGATACCAGTAATCGTCTTCCCAGTAGGACTCGTTGTAGTCGTAATCCTCTCCCCCATACTCGCCATCCCATCCGTCATAGTCATTGTAGCCGTCATAGTAATAGTCGTGGTGGTAATATTCGTAGTCCATTGCAATGGAGACCTATATATCTGGTTGATTAATCGCAGCTTGGCCTAGAGAAGGAAAACAAGATGCTAGAAGCAGAGAGCGTGTTGAGTTGCCTCTTCAATGACGCATATTTGACGAGTGCATTCGCTGGAAGTTTTATTCGACAACAAAAGAGAGCCTATTATGCAAAGAAAAAGGTCGCTACCGGGCTGTTCAGCCCTTAATTGGACACGACCTATTTTCTGTTGGACAACACAGCTCAGACCGTCAGGATTAGACTCCTAAGCCCGTTGAGGCAAAGGTCGCAGCCAAGGATTTACGATGAATGGCAAACCCACTGTGGCTTGCCTGCTGTGCTTGCTGAACCTAGCTACAAATGGCCACATCCCGACATCCCCAATATTAGTGATATGCGGCGGAGATGGGCCCATAAATAAATCGGGGCAACCTCCAGAGTCCCACAATAGAGAAGAATTAAGAATACGGATAAGCTTTTGCCTTAGCCGTGGCGGCCTCGAGCTATTTCGGGGCTAGTTCGACTTTCTTACCGCGGGCACCGAGGTGCTGATATGTGGCAGGGAAGGCTCGGGCCCCCGAAACTCAAAGCGACAAACCCCGAGTATTTAGAGTGGCTCAGTCATTACATCAAGTTTCACAGATCCACTTTCAGACCAGTGTACCTAGCCATTAGGTCCGGCGACAAGACCCTCCAAATGGCACGTTCGGGCTTACTCTATGCCGCAGCCAGGGCATCTCACACTAACATACTACGATCCTACTGGACCTGCCTATTTGACGACGATACAAAAGCTTTTTGAGCTGTCGGCGTTGCCGTTTCTGGAAGCGGCCTCCGCAATTCTAGCATGTGCCAGAGACATTGGATAAGATTACCGATGCGGGTCGGCGCAAAACCTCAGCCATTTCGAAGGATCTGGTGGTGCCGAACAATGCCATCCTTGACCCTGCTCTTGTGAAGAAGTACTTTAATAGCTGAACAAATTTGAATTGGTGGTCCTGTACAAAGATGCACATACTAAGCTCTAGTGCCTTTAGTTCCCTCAAGTTACTTTGGATTGGCTTGATTCCTCAGTAGGCATGGAAAGAAGCCACTCATGTTGATGACTGAAAGGATTGAGCTGGAGGCCAGAGGGTTTGTCCGACGGTGGGGACTGCATGCCGTCGCCTTCCTCTTCGCAGGTCTCGTCTTCCCACTCATCTTCATCGTCAGCTAAACTGACACTAGTCCTAGAGCCGAATCCGTCCGTGTGGTCGTTGATCGAAACCCTGGTAATTCTGTTCGGGTCATCCACTGCCGCGGGTTTCTCTGATGTCGTAAGATACGGGCGATATGGCACATACTGTGTCTGCGGGTTGGGATTGATCGCATAGCGTGGGACCACAGAGTACTTTGGAGGCGCTTCTTCTGTCGTGTCGTAAGAAAACAGATCATCCTCTGGATCGGTTTGGTTCTGTTGCGCATATTCTTGGTGATGATTTGGAAACTCGTCAATATCATATGGATGTGGATAGGTTTGGCTTTGTTGCGAATATTCTTGGTGGTGACTTGGAAACACATGATCGTCGTCGTTATATAGCTGTTCTTCCGCTGGATGTTGTTGGTGCTCTTCCGGATGTGCAGGGTCGTCATATGCGGGTATCTGATATTCTTCGGGATGTACGTCACCCAGCTCGTAAAGATTAACTTCACCGACGACCTCCTGGATTTGGTCATCTGAGACAAGTCTGTAACCCGGCTCTTCGTGCCACTCACCTCCTCGTCTCTCTGCACCCTGCTGATAATGGTAGTTATCGGCCTCCGGATTCCAGTCATTATATGTCCCATCAGCTTCTTGGTCGTAATATTCTCCATCATATTGTTGATCTTCAGGATAGGAATGGCTCTCGTAATTGTTGCTGCTGGATCCAGCATAAGTTCCAACTGTATAGTTCTCGTCTGCAATCTCGGTCTCCTCGGCTCTATATACCTCGTTTCCATATGGTGCTGGGTTGGGGTCAGTGTAATCCCCATACGGGTCTTCCTCGTACGTGTCAGCTCCATTATCTGGTTCATTGTATGCACCAGACATGTAAGGGCCCTCATAATACCCCTCCTTCGCAGCTGAGAGGTCGTACTCAGCAGCGGCAAGTTCATCGTAGCTATTGTCATATTGATATTGTTCTTCCTCATATCCAAAGTTTTTGTCCTCCTCCGTGTAGTTTCCGTCTTCGTCCACGAATCTGTTGTTCGTCTCCGCGTGCGGCTCGTTGTACTCTTCCTCATGCTCTTCATAATATTCGTAGTCGTTTTGGTTTTGTTCGTAGTATTGCTCTCGTTTTTCTTCTGATTCTTCTTTGTTCGACTGCGAACCGTGACCCCCTTCCTTCTTGCCGAGAATGTAATCTGTCAAGTGTTTCACGACTCGAGATCTGTCACCGCTTGCAACGGCGTCTAGAAGGAGCGCATATTCCTGAATCTCATCGCGCCACTCCTCGTCTGGCATTGCTCATTTTCTTGAACCTGAATTCATATGCGCATTTTCCTGGAACACCTTTCAGCGGGTTGCAATCTTGTACGAAGGCACGAGACATTCTTACTTGGAAGTTCACTGGATAGAGGATTTTTTTTACTCAAGCCACCAATTTTGTTGTATTAGAATGGACAGTCATGCAAATCGCACAAACAGTGTAAGAAATAGGCTTTGCTGCCTCAGGTGACAGGAATGCCCATCGTCTCTAGCCTCTAGGGCTAATCTTCTAATTGACAGACGAGATTTCAGGCCTTCTAACGCCTTGCTGGTATCTAGTTAACACCTTGAACGAAAGAGGGCAAGTCTGGTAGCTAGCCAAATCAGTAAGCGTGTAATCGAATAAGTGAAAATAGAAGCCCAATAGTCGCACTTCTCATCCAAATCCACCTCAAAATAGCTGGCTGCATAGCCTGAATTTGAGTTGCCATCAGATCGCTAGCACGAAACAATCTTTCGACCCACAATAATACGCTATCCTTGAGGGTGCGCTAAAAGTGGGTCATATTCTGACACAGAATATCCGACCACTTCAGAACCGGGGCCGAAGAGGCCTTGCCTTCGCCGTAGAAACATCCATTCTGAGTCCGGCAGTGTATTCAAAGCAAGCCAGTAATCTGTGCGGCTTGGACTGTCACAGAGAAATAACCATTCTTACGCCGAGAGCTAAAATTGGTAGCCTTTCATTTAATGCCTTCGACCAACAGCCAAGGTGGCTGATGAGTGTGGAGTCGGGGTTTCAAAAAGTCGTCTTCTCAAACAACGTACGATTTTAGACAGTATTGATATAAGGACTCAAAGTCGCTGTGTTTGCCCTTTCCTGCCTACCATACTCACCTCAGCAAATACTTCTTCATCCTAATTATCCTTTGACTTAAACCACGTTAGAACGCCCAATTCCTCACCCGCTTTCTCGACATTATCAATTCCAATGAGTTTCATCCCAGGGTTAGCAGGAGCTTTGATCCCAGGCCTTTTGGGCGGCGGCGGCGGCGGCGGCGGCGGTGGTGGTGGTGACGAAAACACAAACACGGCCGACGCCACTGCCACTGCCACCGCCGAATCGTCGAACTCGCAATCTGCCACAACTGGGGATAACACCAACACGACTCAAGGCGGATCGGGCGGAGAAGGTGGAAATGCAGCTGGGGGAAATTCAACTTCAGGAGGAGGAACTTCCACTTCAGGAGGGGGTACGAGCGATAGTACCGGAAATGCGGTTGGGCCTGTAGGAGGTGAGTGGTCTGAAGATGCATGCAGATTCATCTGGACCCGTCCTTCAAAATTTGAGTGATCGGCGACCTGACAAACAACAGCCAGTGGAAACAGTGTCAGCGGCGTCAGCGGTGGCACCAGCACAGGGGGGAACACAACACTCGGCAACATCTCTGGTGGTTCGGGCGGAAGCGTAGGGAATGTCGCAGGTGGGAGCACCGGGCCTATCAACAACGACAATGATTTCGACCCTGAGAACAACAATGAATTCAACCCCGAGTTCAACCCTGAGTTTAACCCGACTTTCACGTTCAACCTGCAAGGCCTGGAGGATTGTGGAGATTATCATCATGGCGGCGGCGGCGGCGGCGGCCATCACAATCAGCACGGGCAAATGCAGGGGCAAATGCACGGACAAATGCACGGACAAATGCAACAGATGCACGGACAAATGCAACAAATGCACGGACAGGGCATGGGAGGACAAGAGCAGTATGGTGACGACGACCAGTACGACGAGCAATACCCCCAAGAGGAGGAAGACCCATCACAAATGGGCCATTCTTCCATGCAAGGGAGCTATCCCGGTATGCAAGGAACACAGGCCAGTGGCTCCTCTATGATGGGAGCGCACCATGGTATGCAAGGAATGCAGAACTATTCCATGGGAGAGCACGACTCATTCGATCCGCACAGCGATCAGGGGGGCTCTGCTGTGGGAGGGAACTACTCCGATATGCATGCAACACAAGGAACTGCTGCCTCTCATGGTATGGCATATGATCACAACATGGCCGCTGACAACATGGAACATGACCCTCACAGTATGGCATATGCCGCTGGTGGCATGGGAGGCTCAGGAGAAGACGAAGGATACGAAAATTATGGAGAAGAGCTAGGAGAGGAGGGCATGGAAGAGGGTCATCCACAAGAGCAAGAAGATGACGGCAGCGGATACCAGTATGACCACAACTACCCACAACAAAGTCAGGCGGTGTATTAATAAAGAGGGTGGTATTGGTTCTGTTAGCTGCACACTCGTCCGGCATATCGGTTGTTTGATTTAGTGTTGTATGACAGATGTTTGGTGATGCGCGGGCGTTCCTTATTGTTTAACATGAAAATCACGAACATATCCCGACTTCACAAATAGGATGACCCCTCCGAAAGAAGAACAAGATTTCAGTCATTCATACCTTGATAGATAGCAAAAAGTCGGGTGCCCATTATTTACCCATTTGGCGGTCGAGACCCTTTGCTGAGCGTGTGCCAAGGGGAAAATGGGAGAGGTCATAGCTGGTATTTGCGTAATTTCTGCTGTAATCGAGCACAGGATCAGGAAAACAGGGCTTCCTGTTTGCTCAGCCATACTGAAACTTGAAGCCGGCCAGTTACTACTAAAGTGGGTGACCATTTGGGAATCCTGACGGTTGATTGTTTTTGTGTGGATATGGGTATGGGCAAGATGTGGGTTAGGTGTGGTGTGTACAAAGTACCGGATATTGACTCTGGACTCCAGACCTCGTATGGGTGGAGTGGAATGGCAAGTGGGTAACAAGCAATGTGAGCAGAAATTGCGCGTAGCACCATGAGTGCTCTGCACTACCTAATACGTTGGCGCATATGCGAATGCGGTGCTTTCCCAGAAACTTCAATGCCATCGTAGTCAAGCTATCATTACTACTACTTGTAGGGCACTTAACTTCCACGCTTTTGTATCGCGGGTCGGTTGTAGCATCTCCCCCATTTCCCCCTTCCATTTCTCTTTCACAAACGAGAGACTATTACAAACCAGCCAGACTGAGCCATCAGGGTTCTCGACGCTTGGAGCGTTAATCCGAACCCAGTGGTTCAAATATGATTGGGCTGTTGAGGGAGCTCTGGGCGTTACTCATGAAATGCTCAGTCACTTATTTCTCGAATCCTTCCTCACAACAGCCCAATTTCGAGAAGAGACCACCGTGAGCGCAGCTCCGGAACCACGAGGTCTAGTGACACGCCAATGAATGCACCTTGGGGCGCCATCGACCAAAGAGATTACTGCGACAGAGACGTGATGGAGAGGCGAGCACATTTAGGCCACGTTACAACCCCCTCACCTCAACGGACTTACTCATTTGATCTACCCTAGATCGAAGCATATTGATGATACAACTTAGCAGCCTTTGTCAAAAGCCGAGACCCAAGAGTCGGGCAGGATCAGCGGAACCGACAAGCGGGGCCCCCAACGGACTTGACAATGACTTCCAGCCATTGATGGCCAATGCATAACACAGCCTGACCTGGGGGATGTCGTCTCTTCGGCACTTGGACCAAGTTCTCCACTGTTCTCGAAGTCTCTCCGCCAGATCCCCAGACTCTGTGCGTGTTCGGTTGGCCTTGACGGTACCAAGTCTGTGGATCTGCACGACGAATCCTCAAAAAGTTAAGTATTAAAGGCCGTCCTCCTCGAGCATGGTACTGTCAACCTCCTTCAAAGTCTCTGAGGCTTCGCGGCATCCTATTCTGTGAAGGGATCATCATACCTCCCAGCAAAGATGTTTGGCCTCAATAGGTTTCAACTGTTTTGTCTTGCCTACATCACGTTTGGTTCTGCTTTCTATGGTTACGATTCGGGTGGGTTTGCAGGCTGTGATGTTCGTCGAGACCTGCTTTACTGACGACTTCGTAGGCATTACCACCTCTGTCCTGGGATACTCCAGCTTCCTGACCTATTTTAAGCTCAATGCGAACACTATCGGGGCCTTCAACTCAGCATACTATGCTGCATGTGCTGTTGGGAACTTCTCCAACTGGTACTTGCCTGACAGATTCGGACGGATACGGACGTTACAATTCGCGTGTCTGCTGAACGTCCCTGCTATCATCTTGCAAACCGCTGCGGTGAATTATGGGATGTTTGTGGCCGGGAGAGTCATTGGCGGCCTTGCTTGTGGCATTGTGTTTGCGTTGTGTCCAGGTAGGTGCAGCTTCGCTTCTTCCGTGGCCACCTGGTCTAATCTCAACACCAGTCTATGCCAGCGAGGTTGCTCCACCACATATCCGAGGCAGAATCGGCATGATCTATGCCATGAATGTCTCTCTCGGTTACGCGGTCACGGAATGGCTCGGATTAGGGTTCTATTTCATCAAAGGAAACTCGTCGTGGAGGGTCCTGTTCGGTCTCCAGGCGGTGCCTACCTTCATTTTGGGTGCATTCTCGTTCTGGATGCCACGCTCACCTCGGTGGCTGGTCATGAAAGGCCATTATGACGAGGCTAAATCTGTCCTTAGGCGAATCCATGGCGGCTTGCACCATGACGATACCTTCTATGAACGTGAATTTCACCAAATCAAAGCCCAAATCCAACTTGATCAGGAAGAGAAGCTCGGCATCAAGAACATCTTCACCAAGCCTTCCTATCGCAAGAGAGTTCTTCTTGTCATGAACTTCTTCCTCTTTCAACAACTCACAGGAATAATTCCACTTCAGAACTATCAAGTCTTCATCTATCAGATCTGCGGCTTTGATGCAATCATGTCCCTTGTTCTGGTGGGTATCTGGGGCACCGTCGTCTGCATCGCAGTCGCCTGCATGTCACCTTGGTTCGATCGCATTGGCCGCCGGTCGTCAGTCTTCCTAGCCTACAGCTTCATCATCCCAGGTGCCTTGCTCATCGTCATCATGTGGGCTCGATTCGAAGCTGGCGGCAGTACGGATCTGGGCGTGGCCAAGGGTATTATTTTCGGCATGTTCTTCCTCGTTTGGGGATATGGCGGCATTCTAAACACCTTCGCTCCATGCGTGAGTCCTCTGTCCTTCCCATATTTTAAGGGCTCCTTCCCCCGGTTTGGCTAACAAGAGCACCAGTACTCCTCGGAGATTATGCCTACCTGCATTCGAGCTGCCGGGGTAGCGTGCGGCTACGCAACGTTCAACTGCATCGTCATCCTCCTCGTCCAGGTCACGCCCCTGGCCCTCGAGCACATCTCGTGGAAATACTTCCTCATCTTCGTCATATGCGACTTCATCTTCATTACCGTCTTCTACTTCTTCTACCCGGAGACAAAGAACAAGACAGTAAGTGAGCACCAGATTTCTCGTGTATATCAGGGTGATCGATACTGACGCAAGCAACCCCTCCCCCCGGGTCACAGCTCGAAGAGATCGAAGCCATCTTCGGCGACCGAATTGCCGAGACCTTCGAGGAGGCTGGCCAGCACTACGAGGAAGAGAAAGAAAAGGTCCCCGTTGCGGAGCACAAGGAAGTATGAAAGATCGGAGGGATACCGAGCTAGAGGGAGAGAGAAGGAGAGAGCGCGCGCGCGTAAAAACTCCCCGCCGTTAGATATTCCTAAGCGTCAAGACAATCTGCAAAGAAGGGAGTTGGGAGAGTTGCTTTTGTGTATCTGATTTCACCCCAGCCAATCTTTTCTAACCTATACTGGCAAGAGAGGAGGAGAGAAAGAGTTTTAAAACACCGATCCTGAAAACTCGCTTCCCAATCTCCATCGCGGAGGTTTGCAAATACGATTGAATAAACAACCTATTCCGGCTGTATAACTATGTTCGCGATCTCGCTGGCTAATCCACTTGGTGCTGAGCAATATCTATTACCTTGTCCTTGCGCAAACTACTACCAAACATTTGACTGGGCCATCGCGTCGGTCGGCTCACGAATCTCCGCACAGACCAGGCACCGTACCCGCGCCTACTCCGACCAAGCCATCTATGTACGACAGGAAAGTTTGGACCGGAATCAAGTTCATCAAGCCGAGACTGGGATTCGAGCTCCTCAGCACCTGCCCACCCCAGAGCACGCGCAGATAGTAACATGCTTGCTTGGAGTAGAGTTCAAAAACGACTTCGGAACCCATGCCGGGCCAGACCATGACGTCGACTTGTAAGATGCTGAGCAGGCGGGACAGAGATCCGTCGTGAGCGACGTTGTGGGTGTAGATGACAGGGGACGTGCCGTCGATTGCGTTGCGAAGATTCTGTGCTAGCTCAGCCATGTAGATGCCATAGCTTGCGGTGGACGCCGGTAGTGAGGCGGGACTATCGCGGTAGATGAATGAGTACTCGTATAGGCCTCTCCGGAATACTGCATCGGCGTCCGTCCCGGTAATGCAGTTCGACGAGTTGCCAATCTGACACGGCAGG
Source organism: Cladophialophora bantiana CBS 173.52 (assembly GCF_000835475.1). Taxonomy (NCBI): domain Eukaryota; kingdom Fungi; phylum Ascomycota; class Eurotiomycetes; order Chaetothyriales; family Herpotrichiellaceae; genus Cladophialophora; species Cladophialophora bantiana. Next base: position 2,192,439 of record NW_015971578.1, read on the forward strand.
GGTTTCTGGTGGCACAAGCGAGCCGAGAGGTTGTCGAAGTAGTGGTCGAACCAGTTGTGCCAGTCTGGGTCGCTGCTGTTCACGCCGCTCACAGAATCAAGTTTCGCGAACAGGGATACAGAGTCGTTGAGGTGCATGGTCCAGTTAGCAGCGTCGCTGCCCACACCGTAGGAGGAGTAGAGATCATTAGCCGCGGAACACGTATAGGCCGGCTCAAGGCTGTCGATACTGTCGGGCTGGATGAGCACAGATACCGGACCGTTACGGCGCCCAGCGTACTGGCCCTCCACGACTTGACCTGCGACCTGAGACGTGATAACATTGTTTGTGACGCGGTACTTGACAATCGAAGAGTTGTACGATGAAGGCAGAAAGCCGAGCAAGTCGTGATAAACGCCGAAGAGATCGCGGCCATGTTGCTGGGAGTCGTTGAGGCCTGAGCCAGAGATTTGCGGAAATTGGCATGTTCCATTGAAACCCTCTGGAGCCAGAGGGTTGGACGGAGAAGTGTAGACTTGCCAATGGACTTGAGCTGAAGAGCCATCTGGTCGAGGGGCACCGTAGAAGAACAAAGCCTCGTCGTCGCAATCCCAGGCGTAGGATTCGTGGGGGAAGGTATTGGACGCGTAAGGAGTGCGCTTGTGGTGGCGATGGATCTATGACTTGGTCAGTCCCAAGTTGTTGATTAGGTCAGCCACGGCTCCAAGGCTACCTACAATCTCGACATATTTCAGGGTGTATCCCTGGGCAGCGCGAGGGTATTCTTGTCGTCGCGTATGCGGCATATTGCACCAGTTGTAGGTGCTATACGCGGTCGATGCCGGGGTTATGGACGAGTTGAAGATGAATCCATTGACACCGGTGCCATTAACGACGAAGGCCAAGTTGTTAATATTAGTGGCATTTGGAGGATACCATGCCAAGTCGACCGAGGTCGAGGACAGAGAGGAGCAATTAGACTGATCGACAACCCGATGGGCCACGGAGCCGAAAAGCAGCAGGTCGCGGACTCGCACAATCATGACGTTCTGATAGAGCTGGGAGGTGAGGGTGGTGAAGGAGGTCAAAAGGTCGGTGACGAGTCCTGTAAAGAGAGAAACAGGTGGTTGTGAGGGAGGCATAGTACAGCTGACATGGTCATGGCCTCATGGACTCATGGTGTCCTTTTTGCCATTTGGTGCTGGAGCTTGCATCTGGCACGTTGCTGGGTGGACGCTCTCTCGCCTGCCTGCTTATTGCGGCATCATTGGCAGCGTATGTGAGGATTCCGGGTATAGCATGTCGGTAAAGAGCGAGGTTGCAGCAGCTTTGAAGTGAGAGGCGCGGAGGACGCCCAGGATGCCATGGGAAGAGCAGGAAGAGGTCGATGGCGGTGATTTGATGGTTGATTGGCTTGCAGCGATAAGGCGGGAAACGTGCACCGAGGGCGGGCAGTGACAGGGCGAGCAGTGAGAGACGCCGGTGGCATTCAATATGGATCATTAACTACGTCCTCCGTATATCGAGTACTCAATCAGTAGGTACTAGGCAGTTACTAGCATGAAGTGGAGGAGAAAAGCGGCAGGACTGTGCTGGTCGTGCTACTCCCTTCTGTCCCTTGTCCGAACCTGCTCGCTGCCTATTGATATTGTTGGAGATGGCAATGGGAAACCAAACGCCAAGCTTTCATCTTCCTCGGAAGCCCGCATACATCGACGCTTCTCGCTGCGGGGTAAATAGTTGGTCATACCTTGTCCATACGGCGTGACTACTACCTGCTGCTGCTTCACCTTGCCGATGACACTGACAACTTCCTTTTCAACCCATTGAACTCGACATCTTCATCTCTCAAGCAGTCAACATGGCATACCAAACCAATCTCTTCATCAACAACGAGGTAAGTCGTCTTGGCCCGCATCCGCTTCTGCCGCCAATTCCCATTCACCAATCCCAACCAGTACGTTCCCTCCTCATCGGGAGAGACCCTGTCAATCTACAACCCCAACGATGACACGCTGGTCACCGACAAAGTCCAAGTGGCCTCCGAGGCTGACGTTGACCGTGCTGTCGCCGCCGCCAAAGCCGCCTTTCCAACCTGGTCATCCATCCCTGGTTCAAAGCGAGCCTCCATCATGCTCAAGTTTGCCGACCTCCTGGATGCTAATGCCGACCGCCTCGGAAAATTAGAGACGATATGCATGGGCCAGCCCATCACTCTCGCAAAAGGTTTTGTTCACGGCCCAGCCGCAATCTGGCGCTACTATGCTGGTTTTGCCGGCAAGATCGCTGGGGAAAGCTACCCTCCCGAGGGTGATGGCTCCTACAAGATCGTCGCCTATGAGCCACTTGGAGTCTGTGCTGGGATTGCTGCCTGGAACGGCACCCATGCCCTTGCCGCCTGGAAAATGGCTGCCGCTCTAGCTGCTGGAAATACCTTCGTCTTCAAGCCCTCGGAGAAATCACCACTGGGTGCAGCACTCTATGGAGAACTGATCAAGGAAGCCGGCTTCCCGCCCGGCGTCATCAATATCGTTATCGGTGCCGCACCAGTTGGTGCTATGCTGGCATCCCATATGAATATCGCTAAGATTGCTTTCACTGGCTCTGCCGCCGGTGGACGAGCCGTCCAAATCGCTGCGGCCAAATCCAATATGAAACATGTCTCCCTAGAGCTGGGAGGCAAATCTCCCGCTCTAATCTTCGACGATGCCGATTTGGACAATGCCCTCCTGCACAATTCCGCAGGCTTTCTGCGGAACTCTGGACAGGTTTGCTTTGCATCATCAAGAGTCCTCGTGCAAGAAGGTATTGCGCCTAAGTTTATCGAAGGAATCAAGAAGGCTTTCGAAGATGCGGCCAAGAAAATGGGAGATCCTTCTCTGGCTGAAACGGCATATGGCCCGCTGGCTGACAAGAAACAGTTCGACCGCGTCATGGGATTCCTGAACGATGGCAAAGCCGAGGGTATTGAAATCTTGACCGGAGGAGGGAGGATGGGCGACAAGGGCACATTCGTGCAACCTACTGTGCTTCTTAATCCTGATGTCAGAAGCCGCGTCTTCACCGACGAGATATTTGGACCTGTGATTGCTGTCAAGACGTTTAAGACTGAGGAGGATGCCATCGCCATGGCCAACGATACCACTTACGGTCTTGGGTGTAGGTGAAAACTTCCTAGAAAAGATGAATATGTGCTGACAGCAGCAGCATCTGTTTTCACATCCGATATTGCTCGAGCATTGCGCGTGGCCTCCAAGATCGAGGCTGGAAATGTGGGCATTAACCAAGCATATAAGACAACTCCACAGACGCCCTTTGGTGGCTACAAGCAATCAGGGCAAGGGAGAGAAAGCGGCTATGAAGGTCTGAAAGGATATTTGCAAGCCAAGACCATCGTCATAAACATGGAGTTGCCCAAGAAAGCATGAAAAGTGGCCGAGGGCTCATCAATGACAGTGACGGACTTCCACCATGCTGTCTCTTCGACAACCGAGCAACCCTTGCCCTCAGACATCCTAGGTGTGCAGGAGTAAAATTAGAAATGTCTTAATGCATTGTCAGACACCTTAGGTAGTCATCCTGGAGAGTCGGTGCGTCTCCGTGCTCAAGTTGATGCTTTAATAAATCGATCCAAAAAGAAAAGCTGTCCCTCGAGAGGCAGCGTCGAGCCTTACCACGATCAAAGTACATCTCCGGCAAGTATGCATCCTCTAATAGACGCATGTTATCCGCCCCAAAGTTCTTCGAAAAAAGCCGATATGCCTTCGCCGGGAGCTATGGCAGCATTGATGGAGGCCAAGCAGGTGTGGTGATGATTATCACGTGGGTCGGCATAAGTAGGGCGATGGCAAAGACCGTGCCCGCGTGAGCTGCATAGTCTTTCGGAATAATTCAAACAGCGATTTTGCGGGCTGTGCTTGTGTTTCCAGGGCGTGAAGATAGGCTGACCCGACCCAAAAGGCGACATTGGTAAGAACCCAATTGTCGATGCGCGGGAAATGCAACGCTGGATCCTCATCATTTATTTCTCGAATCGCTTTGGTTGCAAAGAATGACGCATAAAGGAACGCCGCAAGCTGACTGCGATGTCTGCGACGGGGTTGAGTTCGACAATTCAAACATCTGCTCCGGATAATGGGGAACTGCGCCTTAGCGGATGGCATCTTTTAGGTCACGAGCCTCCCCTCAGTAATGCAGTCGGAGGACTAGCAAGACTCAGCGAGTAGCTCAATGTCCCGAGCATTGCACCTGTGAAGTTGAGATGGTGGGTCGAGGTAGAGGGCCAGCTCCGTCTTTGAATGTGATGTCCCGTTCAAATCCTTTGGGCTTGTCGTTGGGATAGGCCCCACAACCAGCTCAGTAGGATCTCATGCCTCATCGCTCTTGACCTTATCAAAGACGGCTGTATCCAGAACAGCCGTTCCCCTGACGCGTGAATCTCAACCGCTGCGCCGTGGACGTTCCTCCGCAGCTGGCGGCAAGGCTAGGAATTCTGATGCCAGAAGAGACCGTTGCCCAGCCCGGCGTAACTCAAAAATGCCTAAACACCGTGCCAGGCCTTGACAAGAAAATGGTCGCCCTAGAAGACCCCACGGCTGAAACCGAGCGCTTGGATTCGTGAACGGCCGAATCAGGAGGGAAGTCGCTCGGATCACCATCCAAAGCATGATATAAAATGCCGGTCCCGGCAGACTTTTGTAGAGGAATCCCAAAGACCCTGTCTCAGGAAAAATGGGAAGCATAACTTCTTTCAGAGTCATCATTGTAGGGGCTGGTCTGGGCGGACTCTCCTGCAGTATCGCATGTCGGCGTCAAGGACTAAACGTCCTTGTCTTGGAAAAGGCACCAGCTATCACCGCCGTAGGTGAAATCAAATATCGGAACGAATCATATTGACTATGTTGAAAGATTGGTGCGGGCATCCAAATTCCGCCAAATGCGGGAAAGATCTTGCAAAGTTACGGTCTCTTACCTTTGTTCGAAAAGCCCGCCGTTTGGCTGGAATGGCATGATATGAGAAGATACCAGGATGGGAAGCTCTTAGCTTCGAGACCTGTAGGCGAAGAATTTATCGAGCGGATTGGTGCGCCATGGATGTGGGTTTTGTCTTGGGCCAGTGATCGAACGAGCTGATTGTGAACAGGGTCATCCACCGGCAGGATTACCATGCCATATTGTTGGACGAGGCAACAAGGTTGGGAGCGGAGATTAGACTCGATGCCAATGTGACAGCCATCGCATTTGACCGTACGGAGGTAATATTGTCTAGCGGAGAGGCTATTGTTGGGGATGTGATCATTGGAGCCGATGGTGAACTATATCCCCCAATGTCTCTGCTCGTGGCTCTGCTTAATGCTTCTAGGGTTATGGTCATCCACGCGAGATGCCATTCTTGGATACCCCTCGCCGCCAATTGAGACCGGCGACCTTGCATATCGGGCAACCTTCTCGCGCCAACAATTACTGGAATTGAATGATCCGCGAGTGGAAGACCTATGCACCAAGAAGAAAGTAACGATTTGGATGGGGCCCGATAGGCATTGTGTTTTCTACCCTGTCCGTGGTGGCGCCGAATTCAACCTCGTTCTGCTTCGACCGGACAATCTTCCAGCGGGTGTCAGGAGCGTCCAAGCAGACCTTGACGAGATGAGGATGACATTCGAAGGGTGGGATGAGATGTAGGCTACGGAATATGGCTGCCGAGTTCACATGCTGACCTTGGTAGCCTGCTGAAACTGATCTCGTGCATTTCTTCGGTGTTGAAATGGAAGCTTTGTCATCATCAAGAGCTCAAGAAATGGACAAGGGTGAGTCCCATTCGACGGTTGGAAACGTCGACTGATAGCATCGGGTGCAGGATCGTATTGCGTTGTTGGGTGATGCCTGTCATCCGACTCTGCCATACCAGGCCCAAGGGGCAGCAATGGCGGTGGAAGATGGCGCTGTGCTTGGACTTCTGCTGGGCCGTTTTGCGCACAAGTCAGCTAGCAATCACGCAGCTGCGGAGTCGAAAGACCGGGTCGCAGCCGTCTTGCAGCTCTATGAGAATCTGCGAAAGTCGAGGACCACCGTCAATGTGCTAGGAGCCGTCACCAACAGGAAGTATTTCCATCTGCACGACGGTCCGGAGCAGGAGGAGCGGGACGCAGCTCTGGCAAATCTCGACTGGTATGGCAGTAGTCAAACGAAGTGGAAATGGTTAGATAGCGGGTATCAGGCAGATCTGCTGGGCTTTGACGCGCTCGAAAATGCAGAAGAAGCATTTAAGGAGTGGTGGGCAGAGCTGGAGACTACGCAGAGGGCAGCATGAAGATGAACGTAGGCTGCAAAGTGACTGCTGTTGTCGGTGTTGCTGTCAGTTGATTGTCAAATTGTTACGGCACATCTTCGGGTACTTTAACCCTCATAACAGCAGCATCTTCGCGACTCGGCGACTACGACAACTTTCTGCTCCCAGAGCGCAAGGCGTGAATTCCTCGAAGTATTAAGGAGCACTATCGACTGGAAAATCCTCCGGGCTAATGCTTGACGACCTCAGACCCAAGCAGCACAAGCTTTGAACTCCAGGGTGCCATCTCCATCTCATCTCAACGTCATCCTCCCGTTTGCGTAGTGGTGACGATCATGATCGATCTGCCGGGAAGCACGCCGTTCGATATAATATATTATCAGCCTCTTTGACTTCGACGACCACGAGGCTGTTGTTGTCTATATTAAAAACCACAGGGGAGTCTGGGGTGACACTTTTGGAGGCTGGTGTCGAGCACACACAACCTTGGCAGAGAATCGTGAACAATCCTCATAATTACCCCTTTTTCTTCGCAGTCTCCATTTCTTGATTCCTCCTTTGATTCCAGATCTCTTTCCCATCCGAAAATGAGTGATCCGCAGATCCCCAAGCTCTGCCATCGCACCACTCCTCACTGGCAACAAGAACAGCGTAACTCCTTCTGGCCCTTGAACGAGGGCCCATTGGCTCCTTTAACACACGGCCGGACAGACTTGAAGCCCACGCTGAAGAGTCGCTCTCCATCAATGGCCGACTTCATGCTCAGAGCAATACTGGCAACGGCTGGACTCACTTGGCGAACCTGCAGGCCTTTTTCCCTCACCGACTCATTCCCCATCAGCTTGTCGATGTCAACGAGCGAGATGCTACCACAACCTTGTTTGGCCACAAGGTCTCTGCCCCAATCGCATTTGCTCCCATTGGAATCAACAAGATCTACCATCCAAGGGGCGAGCTCCCTGTCGCCAAAGTTGCGGGCCAGCTTCGCTCGCCCTATGCACTCAGCACTGCCGGATCGAGCATGATCGAAGACGTCGCTGGCAGGGTGCCAGATGCCCGACGCCGTCAACCTGCAAGGCGCGGATAACGATTCCCCTGTCCGCTTCTTCCAGCTCTATTTGCCTCATGACGACGAACTGGCGGTCTCCCTGCTAAAGAGAGCAGTTACCAATGGCTTTGCAGCATGTATACTCACGACTGATACCTGGCAGCTTGGCTGGCGACTTGTCGATGTCTTAACCTCTAGTTACGCGTTCTACCGCGGGATTGGCGCGGATTTAGGTTTTGCGGACCCGATATTCCAGAGACGCATGGAAAAGACAGGGATCGATCCGAAGAAGCAACCCGAGGACGCAGGTGCAATGTGGATTGATAATGTTTGGCACGGACAGGCGTTTAGCTCTCGGAAGACCCCTTGGTTAATCAAGACGTAGAAGGAGTTGAGTTGTGGGAAGCCGTTTTGTACCAAAGGTTAGTCTGTGCGATTGGTGTTGCTTCAAATTGACCTGTGTTTAAACTGACTTCCTTGCCGTTCACAGAATCCAATCCGTGTGGAGACTTGGATGTGGATGGCATCGTTGTCTCCAACCATGCGGGCCGCCAAGTCGACGGCACAATTGCCAGTCTTGACGCTCTTGAGAACATCGTCAACGCAAGGATCAGCGAGAAACTGACCGTCATGTTTGATTCAGGCGCGAGAGGCGCTTCGGACATTATAAAGGCGTTGTGTTTGGGCGCTAACTTCGTATGGGTTGTTCGGATGTGGATATACGGGTTGAGGTGTGTTATCCATTGTGCAAGATCCCATTGAATTGCAAACCATACTCACTTTTCCGAAGCACAGTATTATGGGCGAAGAGGGCGCCCGCCGTGTCATGAAGTGCCTCGCCGAATTTGACATCTCCATGCTCACGGCTGGAATACGGAATGTTGGCGAGATGCAAAGGCGCCGGCAGGAAAGCTATCCCAAGGGATATACGCTGATTGCAAAGAAGGCCAAGCTTTGAACGCATTGAAAATAGCACTCTCATGAGCGAGACGTGTTGGAGTCAACGAAATAGAGCAGGAGCGCCTGATGCCTTTTCCTAGGTGGTTGATCTAATGTTCTTCAGCTTCTCGCTCCAGCATTGAACTCATTGTCCCCGCTACATCTCTATCCAACTGTACAATTCTAGATGCGCATGGGCACCCGGCTGCTTGCATCGTTGTGTGACGCATTCTTCAAGCCATTGGAACAGCACATTCTACCCTCGACCACCGTGGTCAATACACCAGTCTCCACGCCACCGAGATAATAACTCGGCTTCGCAAACCCGCAGCCCAAGGTTTCTCGTTCCAAGCATATTTCAATGCCATTTCGACCTGCTGGTATTTGTCCTTGAGCCAGGCCACCCCTCGGGAAGGTCTTAGCCAGAGGATAAGCAGTCGGGCCAGCCATTATCAGTTCTTTCTTTCCTTCATTCCAGCATTAAAATTCATATTTTCCTCCATGGAATCGTGTCACATCATCCAAGAACCACGTCCAGAGACAGCCGTGTCCAACTCAACATTTCATGTCCCACTCTGTCCTATACCATCCCTCGTTCACTCAATCTTTCCAATCCCACACCTGCTTCAAGAAGGAACTCATACTGACCTTCTTAGCCTTCATCTCGACCATCCACGGGTGCTCTAGCATTCGCCAGGGCGTGGCTCGCCTTGGGGGTTCCTTCTCCAAGCAACACTCGATGAAGTACTTGAACATGTCACTCCACTTGATGCCGTTCTCGGGCTCATCTTTTAGCTTCGGGATGGGCTGGGCGACAATGTACGTGAGCAGATCAATTAGACCAGCACGTGGCTGCATTTCTGTTCCGTCGGCCGGAAAGGGGAAGCGATGCTGGGCGACTTCAAGTAACGTCACCCCTAAAGACCACACATCAGAGGTGATGGTGTAGGATTGGCCCTGTATTCTTTCGGGAGCCATGTAATAGGAAGTGCCTATGAAGGTGTTGGCGTCGCCTTTTGTGCCAAATTCGCCGGAAACGCCAAAGTCGCAGAGCTTGACTTGGCCGTTGCGGCAGAGGAGGATGTTAGAGGGCTTAATATCTATGTTGCATCACGTCAGTATATCTCGACAGGAAGTCCGAGGGCTGCATTTCTGTGGCTTACCTCTGTGTATGATCTTCCTACTATTGAGATACGTGAGACCATGCAACACGCCTTCTGCGATCTTGCCCAGGACCTTTTCTCCCGTCCTACCGCCCAGTTTTTTGACCTCACGGTATACGCTGTCCAGGCTGCCACCCTCGCAGAACTCCATTGCTATTGATATCGTGCTCGAGGATTTGTCCATGAAAGCGCCGTAGTATTGGCAGATATGCTCTGACGTGCAGTTCTTGTTGAATTTGAGTTCACGAAGGATCTGCTTTTTCACATCCGGGTCGGGGCTGGTGGTGATAATCTGCGTGAAATGATAAAATAAGAAACAAGAGCCTCACCAGATTCAGGTGGATTCAAACGTACCTTGAGAGCAAAAATCGTCTTGCCACCTTCCAACATACACCTTGTCACCGCGCCTCCCGCACCCTCACCCAAGGAACCTAATTCGATGATTTTCTTCTGTTCACTCGCTGCGCCCCACCCTTCGTCGTCCAGATCTTCCACATCGAGTGGCCTACCCTTCTCGATTGCGAGTCTTTCAAAGTCAACTGATAATCCGCCCATACTCGATTCTCTTTCCATCGAAGTCCCGCCGATACTGGCCTCTGAGTAGATCGAACTTATCGCCGAGGATGGGTCAGGTGTCCCAGCTTGCCTGCCTTGCATGGCGAAGGAGAGGGCCGAATATGTGGATGACGATGCAGATCCAGGCACACTGGCGGCATGGAAACTATCCCCCCGGGGTCTGCTGATGACTTCATTTCCTGTCACTGCGGATATGTTCAATGGTTGTATCTGTGGTCTTAGATTGGTTCCTCCTTCTTGCACTGAGCCTAGACTTCCCAATGGTGTTGCAAGAGATAGTTTTGGCGGCCCTTTCGCTCCAGATGCGGCCAGACTGAAGCGAGGGACTTCAGCAGGGGGTTCACCTTCTCCAGTGACTGGTCGTTGGTTGGGTGAAGGGGGGATTCCTAACGTCAAACGAGGTGTCCGGCTACCGCTTGAGCTTCGAGCACCAGGGACAGGTGGCCGAAGAAGCGGCACCGGGGAAGACATTGCTAAGTATAGGGCCGCTCAGGGTCGGTTGAATTGACGTATAGAAAGTAGCAGGACTTTCGGGGAGTGCACGGCTTTCTCTCTCTCTCATTTTTTTTTTTTTTTTTTTTTAGGAGACTCGACGCAGTTCGAGTTCGGGCGAGAGAGGGGTTGTCGAAAGTATCGTGACGGAATCCTGCGGCGGATGGGAGGCAAATTGACCCTGTTCTTTTGATCGTTACACCAAGGTGTAGTCGAGGTTCAGATGCAGACGCAGCCGCAGGGTTCAGGATGTGCCTTGCAAACCGAGTGCCTTTGTAATGGTCACGCAGGAGGGGAGGTAATATAGTAGCCCAAGTTGTCTGGTTCGGTCACCGCAGGGCAAGGCAAGGCTGGGCTGCAGGCGGCTTGTTACACTGTAGGGAAGTAGATGTTGATTATTGTTACAGGGAGAGAAACCACGCGCGGATGTTTGAGAAAGTAAGTACCCAGTAGGGAATAATTGATTCGCATTCGGTATTGCTGACTGACACGCCAGCCAGAGCCAAAGCGAGAACCAGAGCCAGACCCTTGAGGCCACGAGGACAGCAGAGTCGACGTCAAGCGTGGTGTGTGCCGGGCGAGGGTTAGTCGGCTGGTAATAGGCCAAGTCGCCCCGTTTGGCGATGGTGGGTTGTTGATCTGCAACAGGCGGCTACCTGAAACGCCAAAGAAGGACCTGTCTAATGTCGCCGTGTCCAAGGGGGATTTTCTGCAAACTCACAATACTGGAGTCAGTCAGTCCATGTGAAGCGAACCTTTGACTGAGACGGCTCCGCGGACCAGTCTGCTGTCTACTTCAACTACCTCGTACACAAGACAGAGTGGTGATCCATGCATCGCAACACCACCATCTTCCTTTTCAGCTGTCCCCTTTAGGCATGTAATTGGCATCCATCTGACAGCCTGCAGCTTGGGGCTACAAGGCCTGGAATTAAGTCCCTCCTGTCCCTTGATTCTCCTCTGTCCCTGTTGTCTCCATGCTGTAGGGGCCAGACCCCATTACCCCGACCTCTTGTTACTGGATTGGCCACCGAAGGCATTTAAACACCAGTGGTTGCTGAAGCGCCTGGGGCAAAAGGATGCAGCATTGGTGGCGCCGCAGCATTCGGGCATCAGCAGGAACTTTGACAGAACCTCATTTGAGCCCCGATTAGCCTATGATCAGAGGAGCTGCTCTTGATTTCACATACCGCCCCTCGGAAGCTGACTTGGCCCATCCCAATCCATCCCCGCCTGTCAGAGACCGTCAACATGCGGTGACCAATCTACAAGTCACTCGCCTAGAGCAAATCACCACTGCAGTCGGGTGGATTTCGGATTGAGCCCTTCTACAAAGTGCGAACTGAAAGTCCCAGGTTAAGCGAGTTTGCACGAAAGGTTTGGTTGGATTCGTTCGAGCTAGGGAAGAGGAGCCCCGTTCGTCCTCTGATCTGATACGCTCATTCTTTTCAACCGGTATGAGTTGTTAGATGCTCAACAAACATCCCTCTCTTGCACCAGACAGGCGATACCTAGGTAGTGTTTGGTTATACCCTCTAGATAAGCCACGGACAACCCGCTTCAAGGGCGTCTCCTCCGCCGCTATCTTCCGACCTAGTTGTCTATCTTTCCTTCGCTTCGGAGAACCCAGCCTTGGACGGTATGCTGTGATGTTGAGGCTCAAAATGGGAAAAGTAGTGGGGGAGTGCATGAGTTCGCGGTTGAGTCTGAAGTCGATGTGCAATGGTGTTTGGTAGTTGACGGAACATTAAACAAGGATCGGTGGGGGGAGCTCGTCACGTACAAGCTCGAGGTCAGGTCATCATTCGTCAAAGTCTCGCACCCCAGGCGAGAGGTAAGGTATCATAGCTTCGTCAATGTCGCTTTGCGCAAGACACCATCTATCCGACGCCAAAGAAGGAAAAAACAATGCCGTATGCTTTTTAGTCGAACTGTCATTTCGTCGAGTCTGGAGGCGGGACATATTTGGACGGGGGATTTCAAGGAGCGTGTCGAAGAGTAGTCGTTTCAGACAAAGGCGCTGGGCTGTGGGAGCATCAGCGCCTCATTCAGAAGAGACCTGCTGTCTGCGTCCTTTCTCTGCCTCGAGGTTTTCGTAGAGGAGATATAAGGCTCGTTCATTGGCACTGGCGCTTCCCATGATGGTGAACATTCTCTCGCCGGTGTCGTCGTGTGGTGCTTTGGCGATGGAAATGCGGGCTCCAGAACTCTTGCGGATCTCACTGATCTTTGCTCCTCCTCTTCCAATGATGCAGCCGACCATATCGGCGGGAATGCTGATATTCTGGGTCTGGACTTCCTCTCCGTCCTCGGTGACCATGGGAATACCACCTCCTCGTGGCGCATCGGCGCTGCGGTTGTACGTACGTGTTTCACTAAAATCAGCGCCGTTACCGGTTCGATTGTAGGACCGACCACTGCCACCAAAGTTGCCACCTGACATTCCACCACTGCCAACCGCAGGAGGAAGAGGGCCGGAACCAACTTGGACTCGAACGGCCGGGTTGTAGAGGACAGTCCCGGTGCCACGCTGCCAGTCATCGACCAAGCATTTCCCAATCTCCCAAACAGCTTTGTCGATACCCTCGGGCGTGCCTTGGACCTCGACGATACGCTCAGTGGATTGTGGCAACATCTCTTTCTGGGCAACCATCCGGACTCCCGATACGTCCTGGATATGCTTGATCTTCAACCCTTGCCGGCCGATGATGGTACCCATCTGATTATGAGAGATGAGGAGACGAATGGCTGGGCGGGACAACATTAGCGAAACTCGAGGATTGACAAGTTGGGGAAATGCTTACGATGTGTGCCGTTATTCTGGATAACGCCACCCATGCCCATCTGCGGTGCGCCTTCAAGAAGACCCTTGGCCACGAGTGAATATGCCTTTGCGATGCCAGAAAGAGGGCCAGTGACTGTCAATACGCGATCATGAACACCTTGAACAACTTTGCTGACGCCGGCTTTGACGCCGGTTTCTTCTCGTAGATCAGCAACATTCTTTCCGGCTTTGCCAATGATGACACCAGCTTCCTTGGTCGACACAATAGCACGCAGGGTCAACTGTGATTGCGCGTATTCTTCTTCGGTCTTTGGAGTGTCGTTCTGGGAATCTCCGACATTAAGCTGGTTCAAGGACTCGGCGAGGCCAGCTTCGTCAACGTGGTTTGCAGATGCTGCGGATTCGGTGGATGCCATCGTGACGTTTATCAGTGGACGTGTCGGAGTGGATGATGACAGCAAAATCAGTTGAGGCAACGCCGGACGTGTGGGGAGGGTGCGGGTCGACAAGGTATGGGCAGAGAAATCCAACTGAGTAGGTGGGAGGTGAGCCTGCGGAGTCGAAAGATGTGATACAGGTTTAGGATGGAGGGAGAATGGAGGAGAAGAGGAAAGGATGGAGAGGATGAGGTTGAGAAGAGGGCAAGGATGAGGTGCGAGGTGTGAGGCGAAAGGTGATTCGGTATGTGGTGGTGGGTGGTGAGGATGCAGCAAGGTTTTTGAGAAACAAACGAAATAATAGAAAAACTGGAGGCGACAAGCAACACAAGTCTTCAGCGGCAAACGGCGAACGAGCAGCTGCAGTGAAGAGCAGTAAAGAGAGGGGTCCTTCTCATAGGCTCACCAAGCTAGCCAGCCACTGGCACAGCAACAGCAAACAAGCAGCAGCAGTAGCTGCTCTGGCCTTCAGTCCTTCGGCTTGGGCCTGCCCAATTCCCACTGGCCAGCGAGCCGGATGCTTCCCTTTTGGAGGGTGTAAGGCATTGCTCCTGTGTATCCGGTACCCAGTCCTCTATTCATTCCTTGTTCCCCTCCTTCTGATCTAGCCACTGCGAACCAACTCGTTCATAATCATCAGACACAGCATCGTCTCGCTCTTTCATCCAGTCTTCAGACCACAGGCCAAGTTTCATTTACTTGCCTCTCGCACTAGATCAAGCCGGCATCGGCCCCTACTTCGTGCAGAGCGCCTGACCTAGACTGCGCCAGCCTCCTTGACCTCCTCGGCCTTGTACGCTGTGGCTTGGGTACGCGAGCTTCTTGTCGGCGTCATAAAAAACGAGGTAGGTCAAGGCTATAGCCGGTGGGGGAAAACGCCTCCGACCCACCAGGCTGCATGTAGCCACAATGTCAATACGTTGTACCTGCTGCACCTGAATCTGTTTGAGGTTGGGAACATGGGGAATCCTGGAAGGTTCGAACATTGAGATCCTGTCTACGTTAGCAAGGGCTATAAGATATCCGTCGGAAATGCTTTGTCTTGCAAACTCTCTACATATCTCGTGAGAGACTGGGATTTCTGACCGCTCATTTGTCTGCTTCGAAAACAACCTTCTGAACTCTCATGTTGTTGAATTCATTGTACCACTTGACTGCCTCCGAAAGAGGCTTGATATTGTCAGTCATGAAGTCCAACTTGTCTTGTTTCCTTGCAAGCATGTCCAAGGCTTCTTCGAAGAGGCTCCGAACTGGACACCTGCCCATCTGGATCCTCAAATTTTTCCCATATGCTTGATTACCTGTCCAGGGGATTTCTCCGTTGTGTACGCCGATACTGGAAATATTGCCCCATGGCCTCAGCAGTTCAAAAGCCATGCCCAACGCGCTGCTTTGACCTACTAGCTCGATTGCCGTATCTGCTCCTCTTCCGTGGGAGAGTTCCAGCACTCGCTTTTTCAGGCCTTCCATATCCTTTTGGTAATTCCAGGGTTCGGCACCAAGCTTTCTCGCCCGCTCCAAACGAGCCTCGACGCCATCAACGGCCAGGACAGCCTTGGGCTTGTACTCAAGAGCGCAGATCAACGCACAGAGTCCAACCGGTCCGCACCCGATCAAAAGGACGACACTCTGCGATATCACATCCTGATCCGCCCCTCGGAACGCATTGGCGGCAGCAAAATATCCTGTCGGGAAGATGTCGGCCATCAGCACGAGCTTGTTCTCCTGAATACTCGCCGGGGCCTTAATGACTGTGCTGTCTGCAAACGGGATTCGACAGTATTCCGCTTGCCCACCATCGAGGGTCACCGTTCCGAACAGTTGGCATTTCTCGCAACGCGATGAGAACCCTCTCTTGCAGTAAAAGCACTCTCCGCAGTTGGTGGTGAAGGGAGTGACGATCTTGTCGCCTTTCTTGACTGTTTTGACATCAGAGCCTGTTTCAACTACCTCCCCCGTGAATTCGTGCCCCATGATGAAGCCAGTGTCCGACGGCTGATGGCCACGAAAGACGTGAAGTTCACTTTGGATTTGTCAGTGCAGGTAAGGGTAGCGGGGATCAGGGTGTATACCTGCCACAAAGCGCAGTGTACCTGACTTTGACAATGATATCTTTGGGTTCTTGGATTTTGGGGATGGGTCTATCCTCAACTACAATTTGCAGTTTGTCCTTGAAGACAACCGCCTTCATCGACTCTTTGGAAGCCATGATGCGTTCTTCGATCCAAGTTTTCCTGTATTACCGATGGTTCCTGGCCTCTGGGGTTTCAGACTGGCAATGCACGAGAAGACCCCCAAGAGAAATTTATCTCGTTTTATATGGTTGTCAAGGAGTCGTTGCGAAGTACGCGCTCTAAATAAGTCCGGCGGCCTCAGTTGGAGAAGCATCGGTTGGATATGTCATGATTTACGGGTTACAAGTTGGATATATTCCAGCCCCGGCGGATGCATGGCCGGGCGAATGTGCACGGATTGAGGATGGGCTGACATCGACCAGCGGATATTCTAGCGCGAGTCAACGGCTCGCACTCGTCGAGTATTGGAGGTCGTGGTGATGCCGAAAAAGCAACAAACTGCACAGAAGTTGCTGGAGCATGGCTGGTAGAGGGTGTGGAAGAGGGCAAGAGAAACTTGAACTGACATCCAATGAGGGGGTTGAGAAAAGCTTCCAAATGAGCATGTTTCGGACAGGGATCTTCCTTCTGCCAGCAGGCGCGGGAATTGAGTTCCGGTGGAATGAATTTGATTTCTTCAACAAGACCGCTGCTTAACAGGCATCGAATTCAACGTCGAGAAGAAACAAGGAGGAAAGTTCGGCGGGATTGCCCGATCGGAAAGACTTTGTCCCACATCTCGATGGGCTATCACGGAGCAACGCAGCGGTATCGCTTGTTCATTGTTCTAGGGGATATCCTTTATACCAAATCCACCGATCCGGAACGATTCTCCCCAAGTCCGATCGAAAGGGCCATCATGGTCGACTCCAACAGCCCCCCCCCAAGGTGCAAATATCAGAGAACTCCGGTGCCTCCCAATGCTCTCCCGAAATGCTCCCTGTATCTGGTCGTTGACACTCGTTCAAGTCACCGTGCAGAGCAACTCGCTTTCCAAAATGAATTTCCCTTCTTTATACTTTTCTGCAGCCTCGTACGCCTTATCGTATTTCCATCCCACCGTCTCATCGCACTGCTTGCACTTGATATCCCTCACAATATGTCTACCGGTGGTCATGTTGCGTTCCATGGCTTCGGCCTGCTTGATATTGACAACAGTGGAGAATAGGAAGGCCTTCCCATGTTGGCCTCGGAAATTGCGTGAAATGATGTCGTCGAAGTCGGCGAGGTGTGTCTTACAGTTCTAGAGCATTCACGGGCTCCGTTAACCAACGGGAACACGTAGGCATCAGACGAGGAAGGTATACCTTGCAGCCAAATATTTTAGCAGAGTTGAGGTAGACGTTGTACGCAAGTCCCATTTTGCTCAGGGCGTTTTCTAGCTACAACCTCAATGCTGTTAAAGCCGGAGACGTTGGTCCACCTCCGCCAGCGAGCTGCAGCCTCTCTTCCTTTGGGTTACTTGTCCAAGATCTTCCTGCGCGGCCCTTGGTTCCAGGGTACCCCCGAGACTTTCTCTGTAGTCGGACAGCAATGGTCTGGTAATAGGCTCGTGATGGATGAGAACAATGGTCAACTGGACGTCGTCGGTAGGAAGGTAAAAGAGGTTGGGTGGGAGCGCTGGAAGCGGGAGGCACACCGACTGAATCGCTCGTGACTGCCCTGAGGACGGGTGTTTGGACTCGGCCGTGAAACTGGAGATGGAGAAAGTCTACCGTTGTAAATGTGGTCGTGTTAGATGTCTGGCTGTACAGCTCAAGCTATGGATAGGATGATTTGCGTAACAGACGGACGTAATTACGGAGTTCGCTGGAACATGGAAATCGACATTGGGGATAAAACTCATGCGGCTTGGACCGCAGTCCTATCCGAGACTTCATTTCGGGCCTTTCTTGTTCATGCCAGCCCCACTACCTTACCTAGGTAGGTACTGTGAATCATGACTATGAAGTTGTGTTCTGATCCTGTGAAATGGGAACCCAGTTCACCAGAGCAAGCACCCTTTTCGGGCACCAAAGGAGCCTATCAAGCCACATATGGCGATTCTATTCGAATCATTGTTACCAGCGTCTTTCACTGTGCTGTCCCTCCTACCGTGGCGGCTGAGACTTTGGCGTCGGGTGCGTTTATCGATATCGGCTGAGCTTCGGCTACTGAGATGCAGCGAGCCTTGTTGCCTGCCCGCCTAGTCAGCCTGGTTAGCCTGGTGCAACGGGTCAGGAACTGATGCAAGCATGGAAGGCGAGGCTGCGAAGTAAGGGACTATAAATTGGTGTGGTCCACCACAAGCGTGAGGCATTGAGATGATTTGTGCCTCTGACTGTCTCCAGTAGCATACTCGAGTATATCTATGTTGCATCTTCCACTACAGTCATCCTTTTCGAGTGCCCGACTTCAGATGTTGTGGTCCTAGCCTCCTTCCATTGTTCCATTATAGCTTGGTTCATTGTGTTCACCGTCTGGTGAAGTGACAAATTCCAGTGTCGCGAGTGAGGTGAGTGAACATGGAAGGAAGACGATAAGGAGCCTGCCTTGGGTTCAGGCGAGAGACTGCAGTTGCTGGTAAACTTTCACTTTCTTGTCACCATACCATCACAACAATTTATTCTCGATGAACTGAAACCACTCTCGTTATCTTGACTTTTCCTCCTTCCTTTCGTAAGGCCTGCCCAAAGACTGTAAGATTCTAATTATTGCACGTGTCTTCAGCGCGCATGGCTTGGGCCTTGTCTCGTAACTTATGCGACGAGCTCTCTCCTAGTAGCATGGTGTGGTCTTTACCTGACGGAGATTGCTGGTTTTGTCCTCTACCTGGAGCTGACCCAACAAGGCGGAACAACATGAAATGTCAAGTCACTTTCTCAGGCCCTTCCCTAGATCGTGGGCAGTCGAGACGCCTCAACCGCCTCAACATCAAGGTGGATCTGGATGAAGTTTGGTTACCACGAGCGGTATGCTCATTGCTGTTCATTTCTTGAGATCTCGATCTGATCTCAAAGCAGTCTCGTCCCGCAACTTCAGGTAAAATGCCACTGTCAACCTTCGAATGCCTCCCACACAGTATTCTAGCCAGCGTCTTCAAAAGAGTCTCCTGCAAAGCAAACATCATCAGCCTCGCACTCACCTCCAAGGCCATGGCCGCACACGTTGCGCCATTTATGGAACGGAATCAATGGGCTTGCCCCGGGGACTGGGAGACCCATTTGATATTGATGTCGAAACTTTCTTCATGGATGCACCCGAGTCTTCTTTTCTGCCACCATTGTCTCCGATACCGCCCAGCAATTAACTTCAACTCCCCTGTGGCCTGGGAGTTGAGTGAGCCGCAGGTCAACACCCGGTCTGATTTAGCGTACCAAGACAACGCAGACCGTGATGGGAAACGTCGAGACACAGAATATGATAAAAGCGAAAGAGAGCAACGGGAACATCTCTTTAGGGGAATATCTCTCCGGGTCTGTTTCGACTGCCACAGAGCGAGGGAGTTCTGCGAGTACGATCGGCGGATCAGCCCTTGCTTGTGCGGCGACGAATCAGCATCGAACTTCAGCTGTAACGGATGTGAAGCTTTCCACTGGACACAAGCTGAGATGAGAGAAGAGTCGGCTAGGTACGAGCTCAGTGAACTGTGCGCTGCAAACACGGGGCCTTGCCGCACCTGGAACATGGACACGTGCTGTGAGTAATGGGTGCATTAGACATCAAGTCAATGCTTCGATGTTTGCGGACGCGAGCCCTAACTCTGGTACGTGATTGAGACCAGCTTCGTTCTTAACGGTGTGCGAGCATATTCTTGTACGAATACCAGAAGTTGAAGCAATCCTTGTGGCCCCAGTGTTCAACCCAAAACTCCCCGAAAAGATCATCCACGTTGACATCAATATCGCGCAACCTTTCCGTCCGCATCAATCCACAGAGAACACATTGCTTTGACGGGTCAGAGGGATTTGTGTGTTCTATTTTCGTGAGGGAGGGAGTGGAAGAGAGTCTCATCCGGTGATGGGGAACTTGGGCTTGGGCAAGGATGCTATTGAACTCATGGACGTAGCTTGACCAATCTCGAACCATCTCGTTCGTGTCTCTTTCTTCCTTGGTTGCCTCACTCTTGTTCACCGCTGTTAGTTTCATCCCGCCGCTCTTGCCCGATTGACCCATCCTTACACTCTGAGCTAAGAGGGCATCTCTCTTCCACCGCAGGGTCCTGCCTGCCGCTATTCGGCCGGAAACCCGAAAGACGACTAGCACCATCGACGCTAGTTCAGATTTTGGCAACGTATGATCAGCATTGCTCTTGTGGATGAATTCAAAGACGGAAGATAGCAACTGTAGAAGCGACGACGGTGGTGGGACGTTGCTCGGCCTCTCAAATGCCGAAGTCTGGGTGTCGGGTTGGAAAGTGACCGACATTGCTTTGCTTTCCGCCGATGCAAGGTTTTTTGGATGAGCAATCTGCTGAATTGGAGCAGGTGTAGAGTCGTCGAGAGGCTCCCATTCATCATCGGACGCGTGAGTGGTCGCTTCCACAGCTAATCGAGGAGGGGCTGGAGGCTCTGTCTGCTCAAAATCGCCCCAGTCGTCATCCCACGAAGGCTGTGCGCTGATTGTTGCGTTTCTCGTACCACTCTGATTATTCTGGACCGCTGAAGTCCGGGAGATCTTGATTCTACGATGCGATGGTTTGCAGAGCATGTTATCGGCATCTGGAAGATCAGGAACTAAAGGCGCTGGATCGGGTATGTTGGTAGAGATGAGGCCCGCTTGCGCCACCAAGTCATTTATTCTAATATTGATCCCATTATTAGTGGAGTCGTGTGCCGTTTCGAAGTCACCAAATTCATCCTCAAAATCAGCTTCTTCGGCATCAAAGAGGACATTGTTCACACCCATGTCGCGCTGCCGGAGTGGCGAAGGCGCCCTCTGCTGCAGCGTTGCTTGGGCAGGTCTCGTAATCAGGGTTGGGAGCTGAATATCGATGGTGGTTGTAGAAGGAGCAATCGTCGTTGTATAGGTCTGTGTGTTTCCTGTCTCTTCCGGACTTGGTGCCTTCTCCCCCATAAACGCTGCATACAAATCGGCCGACATTGTCAACGAACTGCAGGACAGGTTGACGCTGAGCTAGTCGTGCAGATTCTCGGTGGCACTGATGCAAGCTGTGGCTAGCGGGAAACTACAGGTGGAGGGCGAGTTTCAAGGGATGTGTACATAGAAAACTGCTGGCGATTCACCATGTTTTTGGGGCGATGCCGACCTGGCCCTCTTTCCCCGCGCAAGAGCCAGTCGATATCGTGGGGGCGAAACGTGCCAGCTCTCGACAACCTGCTAGATGCTACTCGTACGTACCACGTAGGGTAAATCAAATCCCTCAATATCTGTCCTGCTACTTGCTTGTACATCCAATACGGCAATCGTCATGAATCCGGCAAAATAATCCATGTATAGTTTTAAAGCGTTGGGTAGGCAATGTGATATTTCAAGTGGTTCGTGTGAGCAGCTGGTTTTAAAGCAGCATATGTGCCAAGCATTCAATACTGTCAACTGCAAGGCAAACCCGTGACTTCATGTACGACCGCTAGGCGGTATGTGCTGGCCATTTATCAATTTAGCTCTTCTATACCATTTGCGTCTTCATTGGAAATGACTGGCGGTCATGCGGACCTTTGCAGATATACAGTAAGAAGAATGTCTTTGGACATCACGTACACACTGACTCTATCTTAGGAGTCGGTGGACGTCGCTGTTCAGTACCTCGATAGGAGTCGACTTGAGACAGGCTGTGAGAGACGGTGAAGGCTTCGATCCATGTGAAGAAGGGTTGCGGTCCGTTTCTTGGAAGGTTCGTGACCGGCCCGGCAGTTCAGAAATATTGTCGGTCAACATCAATTCTACTAGGCTTTCCTTCTCTACGGACCATTGAGCCAGGGCTCGTGGTCCAGGAAGTTGGCCGAGTCTCGGTCCGTTTACGTCTCTCTACGGGATCACTTTTTACGCTTCATAGAACATCCAAATGACCTCCACTCGTCTGCAGACCCCCTGGCGGACGACGAAAATGTATGTTGCTGCATCTCTCAGGAACACTTCAAGGGTCTGACGTCTGACGAAGCAAAGTCTCCCTGGGCAAGTCTACGGCAAGACGAGATAAGCCGGGAGGAGATATTCCAGGACGTAAGACGATGCATGCAGGACAACTACTTCTTCCGCGAACCGGCTACTCAGAAGAGACTATTAGACATCCTCTTTATTTACGCGAAACTGAACCCCGATATTGGATACCGACAGGGCATGCATGAACTGTTGGCGCCCATCGTGTGGGTCGTACAACAAGATGCGGTGGATCTAACCTCTGTCTCAGAGGCTGATAAAAAGGCTGAAGGCGTTGATTTCATGACAGAAGTGCTGGACGGCAAATTCGTTGAGCATGATTCATTCAATCTCTTCTGTGCCTTGATGCAGACGGCGAAAGCATTCTACGAAGTTGGCGAGAACTATGACTCCTCCTCTATCGTTGCAAGAAGCAAAAGAATCCACGACGACTTTCTTAATGCCATCGATCCGGAACTGGCCCTCCACTTACATGTACTCGGCATTCTTCCCCAGATCTATTCTATGTGAGTTCCCCCTTTTCATGGCGTAACATGCTATATCTGACAGCGTGCAGCCGTTGGATTCGGCTGCTGTTCGGGCGGGAGTTCGAGTTCAAAGATGTCCTCAGGATATGGGATGTTCTCTTTGCCGAGAATTTAAGGTCGGATATCGTCGATTTTACTTGTGTCGCAATGCTGTTGAGATCTCGCTGGTCATTGATAGGATCGGACTACACAGCCGCCATCACTGCACTCACTCACTACACCCTCCCTAGCTCCGCTGAGGACCCCCGGTCCTTAGTCAGGGATGCTGTCTTCTTGGACAAGAATCGGGACCGCGAGGCTGGAGCAATAGTCATCCAGCGATACTCTGGCAGACGGCCGAAGCGGACCGAAGCTCCAAGTAGCCGTAGCCCATCGACCATCAGAGCAACCCGAACCCCTCAGCATCGACAATCACCCAATGCGTCTCCAGGGCGGTTCGCTTCTCCACAAAGACAGCTCGAAGGACTGTTTCGAGAAGTCACAGGCAATCTGCACAGACGAACCGAAGGTTGGGATGTCTCGAAAGCAGTTAGAAGCGCGGTTGGCGAAGTCCGACGAAATATGAATCACTATCAATCATCAAATGCCAGGCATTCCAGTCTTGAAGCACCTCAGTTGGTCGTTCCGGAGCGGACAGGTCCTGAAGCCGAAGCTGAGGTGTTGTCACAGAATTTAACACAGAAAGTAGAATTATTACAGGAAAGGAATGTGGTGCTCGCCCAAATGCTAGATGATGCATTGGAATCGTTGAGAGCGCTTAAGCTGACGACTCCGGAAGCAGCTGGAGAGGAAGAACAGAACCTAAACATTTGCCTGGCTAAGATCCAATTCGTCTCGGTTTATCTGTCCAACCCAGACATCCCTATTCCAAAGGAACAAGCATCCCTGGATTCAAACAAGCGAACAAAAACGACCAACCCGACTGTGAAAGATTCAAGGAAAGAAGTTCGAGGTGGACACGTCTCGGAAAACGAAGGCGACAAGGAACCAGAATCACGAACCCCGGAGTCGGCCAAAAATGCCACAGACGGAAATGGAGGTGGTGTAGCAGCAAAGGTGTTGCCACGGCCGTCACTGATGGACTCATCATTTTCGTTTATGCTTGGGGAGAATCGACACCGGTCTAGCTTCGTCAGTTCTGTTGCGGACCTACCAGAACGTAAAAGGGAAAGCGAGTCCAGAACCGGACCCAAGAAGGCAGTCGAAACCAAGATACAGCAGGAGCGCAGAGACTCGGGGAGTGAGGATGACGGCTTTTCCTTGACTAAGATTCGAGGAGGACAAGGTTGAAGAGAAGATCAAGCGCTAACGCAGGAAGAGATCGGCCACTGTGTGACGTGAGTGTATGTATCAGCGATGCATTTGAACGATGTCAAGATATTTTTGCATTCTTAGCAGAGATGTCGACGGGTCACGAGTCAGGCGTATATAGACTTGCTGTCTTAGTTTTCTTTTGCCGCATTATGAGTCCGACATTTCCGGAGGTCCAAGCCCGTATCGCAGTGTGGCTGTGACCGTTGAGTTGGTGACGGAAACCTTTCGTGCCCTCTGTACTGGTGTTTGTTGATGGCACACTAGGTGGGCAAGCGACGACGATCAAATCGTGCCTGTGTCAGGACGCAGCCCGGTCGAATGATCTGGGTGTCCAGATATATAGCCTGCTATCGAGAGCTCGGCGTTGCCAAATTTCGTTCGTGTTGCAGGGAAGAGGAGCCGTGTTTCTTTCGGTTGAGGCCTGGGTCCTGTGGGCCAGATGCTTTCATTCGCCATCGTTGGGATGTTAGCCTGGCGGCTCGGGCATGAGGCTGCCAGATCTCTCGGCAAAAAAGGCTACCAGGCGAAGTTCCTTTGAAGCGGCCCAACTCAAACGGAGTGCTGGCAGCGGTGGCCACATGCAAAACGAAGGGCTTAGGCCCCGAATTCAGAGGACCAATCGCCACCGACTGCACAATTGCGCCTACAACACTGCGCAGCTTGAACACGACTCACCTTTCCACAATCTCCTCCCAATTCGCGACCTGCATAACAGCCGATGGCCTCTTGATCGACGATTCTTTGCTTCCCATCCTGGGATCGACACGACTTATCAACCTCACCTTCGCACCCGGAGGTGTCTTGCTTGTCGCTGTCCGTCTTTGCCGTTCGGATCTTTCTCACCTAAGGGTTCAATTCAAATTTTGAGACAGTATCTGATTTCATACACTCATTTTCCACGCTCGACCTTACGTTCGTCACCGTACCCACCTGCAGAGAGATGCCTCTGTCTAGGCTGGCATTGTAATACTGGCTGGCATTGGACCGGTCGGCCCGGCGGCCTGACGAGCAATCAAAGTGTCAATATTCAGCATGAAACGAAATGGATTGGATATTCACGGTATGCATTGAGCCCATGGCTCTGCTGGGAGGAGCCTGGCGCCATTCGCTACTTGCTGGAACAAACCAGCTGAATTCAGACATGTATTGACATGTGTGCGAAGGAGACACCACCCCGCCTCTTTCTCCCCTCCTCGCTGTACCCTCGACTGGCATGGGCGGAGACCAGTCACTACGAATCCCGAAGAATAAGAGCACCGGGAATCTACACCCCGTCAAGTACGATGCACCCTCGTTTCCTCAGAGAACACGCTTCTCCTTCGACGCGGGGACCGCTCAAGAGATGAACAATCTCAAAAGGTGGGTGTATATGTTGTCCAGGGAAGATCGGGGGTTTGACCAACATCTAGGGCTGCTCGTATCGACCATGATGGCTTGGGCAGGTCTGGCCTTCGAAGAATCAGACGACAAGGGCCGTCGCTACGAACCCCTACGTTGATCTTGGAGGCCGGAGAATTTGTTGCTCCTGTGCTGCATCACTCCAAGACTGCGCCAATATCAGGCTCCTCCAGCAGGTCCGTTTCAACAGGTTATATGATGAGCGGACCCTCTTCTCCTGTGCTAGAAGATCTTCATCGCTTTCCGTCGGAATCTCTCCACTCATTCTCTTTCGCCAAACAGTCCGAGGAGGTCCTACACAGCAGGCAGAACATTCTTCAGAAGTCAATCGATTTCGTGAGGGATCGTTCGGCATGGGCCTCAAATCCAGCCTTGGCTCATGCCCAGGCGCGAGTCAGTGGGGATCCGGAGCTTCAGGGCATGATGGACCTGCTCAAAAAGGCAAACATCATTCCCATCGACACAATCTATGGCAGATCCAAAGCCGTGGGTCCGGGGCCACTCACGGGCCCTGCCCACACCGATGGACGCAATGTTTTCGAAAAGAGCTTCGGCCGGGAGTTGGAGCATGCCGGACAGGAAGTTGCGAGCCCTGACCCTGAGGAAGCAATGCAAAGACGAAAATATTCCCTAGATGATGACATGTCGCCGAATGAGCCTGGTCTTGAAATGCAGATACCGCCAACCAGATCAGACTCTATAGACGTGCCTCCGCGGACGGGCCTCAAGAGAACGTACACTGATCTGCACTCTGTGTCTCTACAGCAGAAGCTTATAGAAGCACTCGCTCAGCCATACTCGGCTGATGACAACAATCTTACGCAAGGCGCCGTGCGCGCTTCTTCGATAACAGGTGTTCCTGTTACACCTACCACTGGAAATCCCTCGTCCGTCCATACCCACAGCAGCAAGTGGTCGCCTGCGCACCAGGCTGTTTTCCGCACAACGGCAGATGCCCCTTGGACGATTCTGGCAGCCAATGATCTGGCCTGCCTGATCTTCGGAGTTACACGAGCTGAACTCCGGTCTTTGAGTATCCTTGGAATCATTCAGGAAGAAAGAAGGCACTGGTTGGAGACGAGACTGTCGCGACCTGAAGACGCTCAGGAACCGCAGCCCCCGTCCCCTCCGAAGAGTGAAACGAGAAGCTCTAGTCTGTCATTGGTAGGATCAAGAAGCGGTATTACAGCTCGGCTACTTAGTAAAGCTCCCTCTCGAGCTAACAAACTTTCAGAAAGAGCAAGGACGGACGATGGCTCTGGCGGCCACTACAGCCCCAAGCCTAAGAACCACCCGTCAAACAAATCAAGGGGCGTCCTGCTTTGCGGAGACATCGTGCCCATTCAAAGACGAGATGGCAGCAAGGGTGCAGCCAGCTTTTGGGTCATGGAAAAACGCGGTGGTCTTATCTGGGTGATCGAAGAGATCACCGAGGACGTCGCATACCTCGATATTGATGACACGGGCGCGGTGAGAAGTGCTCATGGTGAAATACTTGCCATTTGGGGCCGGTCTGACCTTGATGGCACGCCCCTCAAGTCTCTCCTTCCAAAGTTCCCGTTGGATGCACTTGACTCCCACGACAAACATTACATAGGGTATTTCGCAGCAGAAACGGTTGAACATGTCCGTATACCGACCACAGTGGAGGTATCACCGACGGGAGACCAGATCCGAGTTTCCAGTCTGCCTCACATAGCAGGTGTCATGGTCTTGGATCCAGATACTCTTAAAATCACGAGCTCGAACAGCATATTCTCAGCAGCTCTGTTTGGGTATCCGAAACTTGATGGCTTGCGTATCGCCAGTCTGATCCCCAGCTTCGAGGATGTCTTGAGCATTCTGAGGCAGGATGACGGTGTCGACCTCGTCGATGGTATTGTTGTGCCGGAACACAGCTTTCGTCGAGCACGAACCATTCTCTCACTTCGGGAAGGCAAAGAAAATCCTGCCCACATATTTTTAAGGCCGTGTGGTGTCCCCGCTAAACATCGAGATGGATCGGACATTATGGTTGATATTCAGATGAGAGTCATTCGCAGTGAAACCGTCTTCCCCATGTCGGATGAGGCTGTGATCGAGGAAAAGGATGAGCTCCGGGCGGAATCAAGTGTTGCCGTGGCGGAGCTTGTTTACGCACTCTGGATCATCTATTCCCGCAATATTCATGGTGTGGGAATAGGCCCCAACGATGATGACTATTTGGCGCATGAACGCTCTTTGTCGCCACCATCACAACCGGAACCACCCCCAACGCTTCCTTCCCCACCTCCGGTGCCCTCAGACAGATCCGGAGACAGCTCCCAGCTTTCGCTTGTGGCTGATCAATCAGATGAAACGGAGTCCGTGACCATGGATGAACCACTCGAACATCCACCTCCCCACATGACATATATTTCTCACAAGAAAAAGACTATTGATGACTTCATTATCTTAGAGGAAATGGGCTCCGGAGCATACGGCCAGGTTAAGCTTGTTAGATACAAGAAGGGTCAGTCTAGGAAGATGGTTCTCAAGTATGTGACCAAAAAGCGTATCCTGGTCGACACTTGGACCAGAGACCGCAGGTTGGGCACCGTTCCGTTGGAGATCCATGTCCTAGATTATCTTCGTCGAGATGGGCTCCGACACCCGAATATCGTGGAGATGATCGACTTCTTCGAGGATGATATCAATTATTACATTGAAATGCTACCCCATGGCATTCCAGGTATGGACCTGTTCGACTATATCGAGTTGAGGACAAACATGACCGAGGCCGAGAGTCGGAACATCTTTCGCCAGGTAGTCGACGCTATTCATCATCTCCACACGAAGGCTCTTGTGGTGCATCGAGACATTAAAGATGAGAATGTTGTTTTGGATGGCGAAGGACGAATCAAATTGATTGACTTTGGCAGCGCTGCATATATCAAAAATGGACCATTTGACGTGTTTGTGGGAACTATAGGTGAGTATTAACTGACCCTGCATGGTGTTTTAGCTCTTAACATGTGCAGACTATGCTGCCCCGGAAGTTCTTCATGGCAAACCCTATGGCGGCAAGGAACAAGACGTATGGGCATTGGGCATATTGTTATACACCATTGCGTACAAAGAAAGTGAGTCGAGCTTGCCTCTGCTTGATTGAGCCATGACTAATAGCCTGCAAGATCCTTTTTATAACTTAGGTGAGAAACGTCACGCCGAGACTGGGTTGCTTTCTGACTGACTTGTGGTAGATGAAATCCTCGATCACCCACTGCGAGTTCCGTTTTTGCCATTTTCTGAAGAATGCCTAGAACTCATTCGCAAGATGTTGGACCGTGATGTGGACAGACGTATCACCATTGAAGAAGTGCTTGACGATCCTTGGCTTGAAGAAGACGATGACTGAAACGATTGGATTCATTTTTTTTTGGGACCCAAGTGGGTTTTATGTGCTAAATGAACAGATTTATGGCGATAAAAAAAGAACGGCTACAACAAATTTTTGCTGGCGGATAGAACTCTTTCTAGATAAGTGGATGAGGAGGTTTGAAAGCTTGGGGGTTTCACATATGCAAATATGGACGGGCTTGTCAAGTACCAGCCACAATCACAGACGTCCAAAAATGGGATAATGAACCAGAGGTGAGAGCAGCACCACACGCGGAGAGGTTTCAGTTCGGTCGAGACCAGGCTCCCCTGGGAAACCGAAGCGGAGGTAGAATGGTGTGCACATTGGATACGGAGGTCGAAGAAGGTGCCTCGCATGATGCAGTCACGGTCGACTCTCAACCCCGAAATGTGGAGAGAACTAGCTAGGGACAAAGGATACCTTCAAGTCCCGAATTGCGGTTGAAGGATAGTTGTCCCTCGGCAGACGAATGGTACCTTTGGACTCCAGGTTTCAGAAGCGATGCGGAGCCGTTAACGCGTACTCTTCAGATTCCATCTGTCGTTCTGCTCCATGTTTCTCGTCATGAGTCCTCAGCAGGCCGGCGTCTCCTGTCACGACGAAAGGCGTCTCCCTCTACTCCCACTACCCCTCCATGTCGTTGAACCCTGCATTGCCCACATAGACGTTTGTGTGCACATAGTGACACCAGGTCATTGCAGGGACGTGGATGAACGCCTCTGAAGAGTACAGAACACATTCAGCCGAATTTGGGAGCTGGGGGAAAGGGAGTGCAACTGCGGGGACCTGGGTAGGGTACGGAGTTCCTGGAGTTTCTTTGGGTAGTCTTCGCTTAAACTCTGGGGATTCTCCCGTTCCCCTTGCAATAGTGTGGAAACAAGCCTGACGCCAAAAGACACTCAAGGCCAGTCCGCGTTGGCAAATGTTGTCCTCGGGCAGCCCTTGGGGTAAGCTTGCCATCTGACTAGGCATACCACGTTCGGCTGTACTCCGAGTGACAAGCGGGCAGTGGTCATTTCCTGGCGAACTGCCGTACGCTAAGGCCTCTTCCACATCTCTCGCGACAACTGCGAGAAGAGGAGAGGTTGTATTCCTCGGTTCGGAAAAGGGCCCCGGATCAACATGTCTTCACACAACGACGATTCGTCACAGATGTTATCAATGTACTAAAATCAAGACACAAGCAGGTCAAGCATTGACAGCTTCCATGAGTGATTGACGACAACGCATGTGACGATCGAAAAGTCGAAGTACTGGTTGATCCTAATCCGTAAAGGCAAGGGAAAGAAGATCATGATCATACACGAGCAAAGCTTCGTAGAAGACCAAGGCGTGGTTACCCCTGCAGCCCGCAGTTACTAGGACTAGGACCTTTGGCTCTTGAAGACCAACCACCTTTGCGCAATTCGTGCAAATTCCTTCGAGAAGGAATCGGCCGTGGCGACATCTCTGCAACTTAACCAAAGAGGATTCGGAATCTCGCAGATATTACCAAGGGGCCTGGACCCTGCTTTTGCGCGGAACGTCTCTGCATGTCTCTAACTAGAGACAGACCACAAGCTAGGATGGGGCCGAGTTGAGTCTGAGGTCCGCCAGATTTGGGCGAGTAGAAGTGGGCGGCGTGGTGGTGGCCACGAGGCAAGGCCGCATCAAGTTGAGGTGGGTTCCTCTTCGGTTAACTGGACTGGATCCGCAGTGACTTTTCCTGGTCTCTGGGCTGAAAGCACAGCCTCTGTCTCCACCACAGAGTCGTGACCAGCGAGTTGTCGGCAGATCTCTGTGGGGGAGTAGAGACTGGTTGTTGAAATTCACTCTTGCTGGTTCCCCAGTTCTCCTGTTGGTGGCTACATGGGTCGGCGAGCGATAGTCCAGCTGCATCCGATGGCCAAGCCCCCTGGATGGCCAAAAATCCAGAGAAGGGTGTTGGGTTGACTTCCCGGGAGCACGCGATGACACCCTCAGCAAAAAGGAAAGAAAGATGGCACTGAAAACACGCTTTTCTATGTTGATCACTTGCCTTGGGTACCATGTGAACTCTGACCATCCATCAGAACGCTCGGGTCTGGTGTCCTGTACCACGTTATCTTGTCCAGAGCCCCCAGCATCATCAGATGGACAACCTGCATGTGTGAGTGCATGTCCGATCAACCAGTCAGGGGACAGGTGGCGGATACAACTGACCGACCTGTTTGGTGGTGGGCACAGAGGGTACAGAATACATTGAGTGAAAGGGAGGGAAGGAAGGAGGAGGAGGGAGGAGGGGCTCTCGGGGCGTCGCTAATTTAGTTGGACCTTGGCACTGATAGGGGCATGGCCAGCCTATCGATAACGCCGATAAGCCAAATCTGACCTTTTTTTCCGTGCCCCCCAAGCAGTCTCAGGCGGTTGAGCCCCTCGTCGGTCGGTCGTCCATCGGACCTGGCTCGTCTGACTCCGTCGCTGGGCTGTTTTGCCTTTGGCCATACTTTGTGCCCGTTTGGCTCTGCCTACTCTCAGCTTCACCACCTTTTTGCCCCCCCTTGGGTGGCCTTCATCCCCCTTAGCTGCCCGTCAGTCGTATCGCCTGATGGCCTGGCAACATGACACCCACTTCGCTACCACTAGAGAGGTATCCATGCGACCATCAGCTGTGCTTGTATGTAGGTCCGCGTCCGTGTCCATCACCAGCATCTATTGCGTGTCTCCTTGTCCCCTTGTCTCGGCTCGGCCTCTGAAAATCCTGCTTGATCTTCCTGTCATGCCCCTCCAATCCCCATCTTGTTGACGCTCTCCTTTCCTGCCCAGTCGCCTGACCTCACTGTCGTCGCTCAGTCTTGCAAATGGACTGATTGCTTCTCTGCTTGAAAACTTTCGCTTTCGTTTCCCTACGCCTCTTCCTCACGGCTCCGAGAGCGGTTGCTGGCTAACTCGACCCTGCTGCCACTGCTGGCGAAAGAAATCCTTTGTCGAGGGGCGTGAAGGGGGTTTCCTCTCCCTCGCCTGGCCTGCTTGATTCGATCGACAGTCCATACTGCAACGAAACACCGGTCGAAGCTGCTTCGCAGTTGGTCCTGCATATCAGCCTCTACTTCTGAATTGCTGGTGCCGAGCCTGCCCGGTATACATCATGGACCAGCAGTCACTCCCCCCAGCCATGCTCAGCACCACTATCTCCTCTTCTCAGCCTCGACAGCTTGATTCCCCAAGGCCAATGACTCCTGCAAGTCCGCTTATGGAGGCTCAGACGCCCTTTGACCAGCCGCTCAAGCTTAAAGGTCGACACAGATTACTTCAAGGCTTGCAGCGCATGTCTTCTTCTCCGTCACTTGCCAAGCTGGGTAGAACTCGCTCGAGTGAGAGGGTCTACAAATCCGGCCAAAAAGCCTCCATCTCCTGCGTCTCTCTCAATTCACCGCCCTCGACATACTCGTTATCACCTCACGCTTCCTACGCCCTGTCCAATGGCTTCTCTACGGCGCCAACCACGCCGGGTTCGCCCTGCAGCCAGCAGTCCTACTTCGAAACAAACTCCCGACTGCGACCATTGGACCCCAATGAGATAACCACCGTCCCTGTCCCAATCGATATCCGCACCTCCAAACCCCTCTCTGCTCCACTTCCGGAGATCTCAGAGAAGCCGCTTCCTCGACGACCCAATTTCAACTTTTGGAAAGACCTGCCGTATGAGATACGAGTCTATATTCTGGGCTTTTTGTCGCCCAAGGAGATCATCAGATTCTCGGCAGTGTCAAAAGAGTGGCATGATATGTGCTTTGATGGCCAATTATGGACGAGCCTCGACTGCCAGACATACTACCAACAGATTACCTCGGAAGCTCTGATTAAGATCATGCTCAAGGCTGGTGCCTTTGTCAAGAACCTCAACCTCAGAGGATGTGTGCAGCTGCGGGATCAGTGGCTGAGCCTCGGGACGAGAATGACGAACCAAGAGTGCCGGAACCTAGAGAACTTCAGCATTGAAGGCTGCAAAATTGAGCGATCGTCCATCCACTTCTTCCTCCTCCGGAACCCGAGACTGCTCCAGATCAATATGCCCAGCATGCAGAACATCAACAATGCAACCATGAAAATCATTGCCAGCCATTGCCCACAGCTCGAGCTGCTGAACATCGACTGGTGCTCCCAAATCGATACAAAAGGGCTCAAAAAGGTCATCCAGTCGTGTCCAAACCTCACCGACCTGCGTGCTAGCGAGGTTCGAGGATTGGATGACAACGAGTTTATGCTCGAATTGTTCCAGCGTAATACCCTGGAGAGACTAATCCTCCAGCATTGTGACAGCTTGACGGATGAGGCTCTGGAGATCATGATCCACGGCACCGACCCTGAACGAGATGTCCTCACTGACCGACCTGTCGTCCCTCCCAGGCGATTGCGACATTTGGATATTTCAAGGTGTCGAAGTCTGACCGACCGAGGCGTCAAAGCCCTTGCATACAATGTGCCTCATCTGGAGGGTCTCCGAACGTGCCAGAACACTGCTTTGACTGATGCTGCCTTCGAAGATCTCCTACAGTCAACGCACCGCCTGACTCACTTGGAGGTGGAAGAAGTTGATCTTCTGACGAATGCAACACTTATCAATCTTTCCAAGTCGAAAGCTGCAAAGACTATGGAACATCTGAGCATTTCCTACTGTGAGCAAGTAGGAGACATTGGAGTGCTCCCCCTTCTCAAGGCCAGCCCGCAAATCAAGTCTCTGTGTTTGGATAACACCAGAATCTCTGACTTGGTGCTCATGGAAGCCTCTGAGCAAGTCCGAAAACGCGGCAGCACGACAAAGAAGTCGCAACGGCCCAAGAAAGGGCTAGAACTTGTTGCATTTGACTGTGCCAATGTCACGTGGGCCGGCGTCCGCGAGATTCTGCAGGGAAATGGCCGCGTCATGCAGGGTCGGAAAAAGTCCGTGGTCCAGACTTTCAATGTCGAGGATGAGTTTGGTGAAAAGCAGGAGACCCGGAAAGTTGTTGAGATTCAAACCCTGCTTTACCCTACCGAAGTCATCCATCTGAAGGCATTCTATGGTTGGCAGCAAACCGTAGAGGAGCATTATAAACGTTGCGTCACCGGCCGCTGGGGCGCAGCTGCCAGGCTGGAACAAAAATGGGCCGAGTGGATGGTCGCCAGCGAAGAGGTTGGTGTCATCGGTCATGGCTGGAGCTCGAGGCGTCGTAGACGGCGGGCTCGTGAGGCTGAATACCGTGTCAGAGACGACGAAGACGGTGCCGCTCAAGATACCGGGACAGGAGATGAAGATGGCAGTGGTTTGGAGTACGCGGCCGGACGACCCCCGAGAGGAGGCCGGCGGCGCGCAAGGAGTGGTGGTTGTGTGGTCATGTGAGCTGTGTCGCCTCTGCGAGTTCGATCTGTTTTTTTTGTTGATTTCTTTGGCACCGGCGACGTGCTGATTGAGGCTCGAATCGGAGAAAGGGGGGATGGCCGGTCTGAACTGACTGCAACTGCTTGGAGTTTGGGTATTTTGGAGGTTCCATCATGGAGAGGTACTGGCGCCTCTTGGTCCATGGTTATATTCTAGCGTTTGTCATCATTGAGCTGTTTTATAGTGTTTGTTATGGTATGACTGCTGTGCACTCTGTGGCAACAGTCAGGGCAGAAAATCGGACGACATCCCGCATCAATCGTGTCCAGCTTGTTTACTCGGTATGTGTGGGTCGATTGATATTCGATGTCTACAAGAAATGTCCAGTTGGTGGTTGCCAATTCCGCTGCTCCGGTCCATCCATCTTGTCTAATCGGGAACATGGCGAGTTGTAAGGCTTTGCTCAGTCAAGTCTTAATTGAAAAGCTGTCTACTGTGCCTGTTATGAGTAGTTCCCTTACTCACTCCCATGATACCAACTCTGTTATCCACGTCGACGGGGAAAGCAGCAAGCTCGGAGACTTGTCCCTACAGCAGTAAGCCCTGTGGGCGCAATCTGGGGGAGGAAAGGGCCGAGGACCATTCCGCGCCAGCAAACAAGCACACGAGTGACCAATTTCCGGCCCAATAGCGCAACATATCCAACCACTATCCTTCCAGGCAGAGAACTGAGGAAGTCGAGAAGGGGAAGAGAAAGGGCAAGAGAGGCTGGGGGGGGGGCCTTCATTATCGCTGCTGCTGTTCCTGTTCCTGTTCCTCCTCCTGTCGTCGTTGCCGTTGCCGTTGCGCCTGCCAGTACTGCTCCCGGACTTCCATCATCCTCTTAGTCTGCTCCCCTGAGCGACGGAAGAGAAATCGGTCCCACACACCATGGCCGTCTTTGAGAGCGCCAGCGGGTCCGGTGACTTTGTCCCCCCAGTCTCGCGCAAAGAAATCCAGCAACTTCTTCTCCAGGTCCTTTGGGCCTGAGAAGAACCCCAGCTCCATCCACGTCTCCCTGCCGTCCGGCTCGAGTTGGTCCGGGTCGTTAACCTCCCAGAACCAGAGTCCGGGAGGTTGTGTGATGGGCTTTCCGGCCGAATCGCGCCTCACACGCAGTCGTGGGACCACCAGCTCATGCCCGTTGACGAAGATGGGCTCCTTTCCGTTGCTGGTGACGATGGCTGAGTGGTAATCGAGCTCATCTCCCTCCCGGACAAAGAAGCCCTCCTGGCGGCTTGCCATATAGGTGAACTTCCACACACTGGCTCTGGCGGGCCTATCGACAATCACAACATTAGCGATGGATTTCACCAAGAGTGCAAAGTAAGTGAGCTGATTGTTGGGAGGCAAGGTAGTGCAGGTGCAACATTGAGAAGGTTACGCTTGTCCACGGCGTGTATATTCAGGTTCCGTTGAGGACGGCGTTGGAGAAACTTAACCGGGTTGTGAAGGGAGAGCAGAGCACCGACCAGCAACAGCGTTCTTTAATGTGATTTTTGTCATCTTATTGTCCGCTGTCCCGAGCAAAGTGATTTTTCAAAGACCTTCAATGTGGGGGGTGGGCAATGTACAGGGATCGGGATTGAGAGGACGGTTGTTGCAGAGTGTAGGTGATGCGGAAGAAGCATTGTGAAGCTTCACGATGGAGTAGGTGCAGTCTGTAGGACGTTTTAACAGCCTGTCGTTAATCTGGACGTCCGTGGACATGGAATACGCCGTCATCCTCCGTCATATTGTTTGGAAGCATGTCCAAAACAGTGGTGCTGATGAGGCGAACAAATAAGAATAGGCACTTACAAGGAGCGAGTCATCTCTTGAAATAGGAAAAGTGTGATATCTTTCTGTGGCGGTGGTGGTGGCTGTTTTAAAGCGGCGGCCCCGATGGCGGTGCGGGAGTCGAGGACAAATTTAAATTAGCGAGATATTTTGGACACTGTTTTATGCACACAATTAATACCAAGGCCATGCATAAACTTATGCCAAGGCCATGCCCTTGTTGGGCATCGTGGCTGTCAGGCTTACAGTTTCCATGGAGTTAGCTTTGCTCGTTATTGTCTCTGATTTTCTCCTATTGTCACAGACTATACTCTACACATATGACAGTTTACCGTATTTACTGAAGCCTCCAATCAAACCAGAACGTACAGGCTACACATGGTGCTCAATCCCAGAATCATGCTGCCCCAAAATGCTGCGTTATTGAGCACCCATCGACCTCGAACTAACTTGCTCCTCTGCAGTGCTACTATCGGCAGTTGCAGCATCATTGCGAAGAAGCCATATCCACGCAATTTCTTCGTGATGCAGCCCATGATCAGCTCATGACCGAGGGCGCTAACAAGGAAGGTGATTGTCATAGCAACTGGAGTCGAGAAGTACGTCTTGGATGAGAAGAAGACGTGTCGGCGCAGGAAATGGTAGACTGGAATGTTCCACTCGCGGCTGAACTCGAGCCAGTCGCTGGAATTCCACCAGTCCGAGTAGAAATGGCGGTCGGCAAAACAGGTAATCTCTGCGAACGCACCCAGGATGTACTCCCAGATTACCAGGAAGACGAGCAGGAAGGTGATCATAAATGGGAACAGCATCATGCTGGTGGTCTCCGCCAAAATCAATGCCTTTTCCGAGAGAGATGTCGTCAGACGCAGCTGCGTCGCTGATTCGACCAGGACTGGCATGATGAATTCCTCGCTGACTGTGATCATCAAGAAGATGCAGCCGAACACGGCGAGAGTTTTGTAGAAGAGGCTATCCCATCGAATTTTGGGTGTCCTCGGGTATTCGAGCTCGTAGCAAAGAGTAGGACATAGGACGTAGTCAATGTAATTGTACAGTGTTAGATTTTGAGGGTATGTGACTTGTCCAAGAGGAGAAGTTAACTCGGTGGCCAAATCTTGCCGGAGCTGAGCCAAATCTTGCTCGTCTTCTTTCTCTTCGTCGGAACTCTCTAAGTCCATTTGGCGCAAGCGAGAGGGAGAGCCGGGATATTTGACGGCCTTGCCCCGGTCTGCCGTTTCGGGCTTGTCGAGGTCTCGAAGTCGTCGCTCGGTCTCGCTCAGATGTCCATTGTAGAATGCGTAGGAATGCATCTTCATAAGGAAGGTTAGGGTGTGAAGAGCGAAGAAGACTTGCGAAGTCCAGGTCCAGCTCAGCAAGAATGGCCAGCTCACCCATAAAGCCAACCACAGTGCTTGAAACACGCTCTGTATCCAAATCCCAGCTCTTCGCCATCGCAGGACACCCTTCGCTCCCCGTGACCATTTTTGGATGGGCAAGCTCAGCACAGTGCTTGCCACCATGGCCGCGTCACTTAATCCCAGAGAAACGACATTCCTGGACAACAAGGCATATACTTCGACCCGCAATGGGTGGCCCGTCTCTTTGATGTTTCTTAAACACGTCGTGATGACCATGATGGCCAGACCGATCCAGAAGAGGACAAAGAAACCACGAAAGTCGCGGTATTCGCTCCGAGCATCAAAATAGGAGACGCGAGACACGTAATCGATCGTATAGAACATACGATGCTTCGCTTGGGCACGGGCAGCTTTTCGCGCCGTGGAAAGGGAGTGTACTGAAGGCGGCGCATCCTGAGGGATTGGCGTGGAGCGGCCGCTGAGATGTCATTGTCAGCGTCGCAATGCCAGGCATAGAATGGAAGGAGAGCATGCCTTGAGATACTCGAAGAGACATCGGCAAAGCCGTTCAGTCCCTGGCCTGAAGCACGCAGGGTTTCGGGCAATGCCCTCGTGGGTCGCGGACGTAGGAGGTTTCGCTCTTGACTGCTGGAGCGAGGAAGTGCCATGGTGGGGTATCACCCCCCTCCCAAAAAAAAGAAAAGAGAAAGGAGATATTATCACAAATGTTACAGAACAATGTGCATGGCAGAAAAGCAGGCATCCATGATTCCGGACGCGAAAACAAAATTCTGGACGTGCTGGGGTACTAAATGCAAGATTGGATTCTCGGGCTCCCTGAATCCGAAAGCTCACAGTGAGCTTGGATTATCGGATTGTCCTAAACTCTACCCAAAATGGATCAATCAGCACGACCATTCCCCGAATTCATCGCCCTCTAGACGTCAGCCTCGGCTTCCGTTGATGTCAGACGCGCCGATTGGGTCATCGTCGCCAGCATCTGATTCTTGGGTTGTGTCGCCCGTTGGCCCTCTCATGACATTGCGACCCCAGAATCGACTCCGCGGTGATCCTACTGGGTGGTGCGGGGTTTGTATGGATGAGATGTAGATACAAGATATCGTAACGTCTTGCGAGATACGCCCACCATCATGATATGAACCCTACAAATAGTCGAACGCACACTGATCGTCCACCAGACTCTACCACTGCGGGACCGCCTTAGGTCCAGCACCATCACAGGCAAGGCGACAAAAAGCTTCTTCGGCTGCAATCTCTTGGTTGTCGTCGTCCCTCCGGGCTGGGTAGATCTTTCGGCCTGCGTTTTGCTCCTCCTCCATGTGTTTATGCAGGACCTCTCTCACAAGATTCTTGAAGTAGATGACGCCTTTTTCGTTGTGAGGGTGAAGTGGTCCCTTGACATATGTGTCCATATTGAGGTTGCGCTGCAGGGCGTTGCAGAGATCGAGATCTTCCTTTTCGACTTGTTTGAAGAAGGGATTCATCGTTTCAAAGTCTTGGTCAGAGCACGACTTGTGCCGATAGACCTCGTATTCCAGCTTCAGTGAGGTTGCGGATTTTGGTGCGAATCGAGTGAGATATGTTATTCCATCGCTTTTCCTTTGTTAGGAAGTACAATGAATGCAACCATTACATCAATGGCACTTACGATATCAATATGGCCGCATTAGGGAAGAAGTATGTTGGTTGCACTCCGTACTTGTGTTCAACACTCTCCAACGGCTCCGAATAGTGCTCAATCCACCCTTTGATGCCCTTGATGTCGTAAGTATCGAGTTTGGTCGTCGCCAAGATGCCAGGATGTGCAGTTGTGCAGTGGTAACACTGAGCACGTCGTCAGCTTCAGACTGTTCACTGGCGGATCTTGAATACCTCGTTATAATTGTCCACCATTGCCTTCCAGTTGTACTCTCCCTCCATCTCCCAAGCATGGTCAAATTTGAAGTCGTCCATGGTAAAATCTTTCTGGCGTGGCTGCTCATCAACTCTCTCAAAATGGTCTTCCCAAGGGATCGTAGGGGGGTCGGCAGCGTCGAGATTGACCCAGACGAAGCCCAGTCTGTCAACTCGCACATGGACACTGTACAATGAATATTTCGACTTGTCAAAATTCTCCACTGTTTCGAAACGCGGTGCCTTCGCGAGATTGCCAGAGAGGCCATAAGACCATCCTGACAGGCGTCAATCAAAAGTGAAGAGAAGGAAGGAGGATGTGCCTTGTGCCAGCACCGCCGTATTACCATGATACTTGCATGCAAGAATACTAATTTTCCCACCCTGGCCACTTTCCTTCTCAATGACGGGATACGCTCTATGCCGACAAATAT
The DNA here is from genome assembly GCF_000835475.1 of Cladophialophora bantiana CBS 173.52. Classification (NCBI taxonomy): domain Eukaryota; kingdom Fungi; phylum Ascomycota; class Eurotiomycetes; order Chaetothyriales; family Herpotrichiellaceae; genus Cladophialophora; species Cladophialophora bantiana. The sequence continues at coordinate 2,231,825 of NW_015971578.1, forward strand.
TCAAGAAGGCCCTCAGCTCATTCTGTCGATCCCGGATAACGAAGAACTTGTAGCCGGCAATCTCAAAATTCACAAACTCTCCGATCTCTCTGAATCGAAGAGAATGTGAGACGCAGAGCCACCATTTGGAGAAGATTGCACGTTTTTCAAGTTCATACATTCCCTCTTCGCGGTACCAGGATGCTGGGAGAGTGTTGATTGTTGGTCCATAAGTGATTGTGCCATTAGTCGTGCTATTCTTCTTGAAGCTGGCCATTGTTTTCCGATAATGAGACTGCGAAGCAGTGAAGAGTTCGTGAAGTCACCGTTTAATGCTCAAGATCAATCAGGGTAAATAGATTCTGCCCCGCAAGACCACATGGTATTTAGATATAGAATACCACACTTGGACATCTGCTGAGGGAAGCAGAAGGGGCTACCGAGCCTCTTGAGCACTTCATATGATGGCTCGTTAGCTAGCCACAAGTTGATATCGGCTTGAATTGATAGGCGAGTAGGAGCATCCAAGCTTCTCGGCTCGAGCTATGTTGTGGTTGACGTTGGACCTTTGTCAAGGATGTTCGCAATTTTGCTTCGAATTGAGTAAGGCGTCTGGAGTGTGGCCAATGAGAGATGACATGATTATCCCGCCTAGCTGGAGTAGTTGCAGGCGAGCAGGTTTTGCATCCGCCGGACTTCGATGCCGCAAACTAACATACAAGCGGTGTACGTGGTGCAAATCACCTTTGTTCATGTCTATTAGAAGTCCTGTGCAAAGCAAGCAGAGAGCTCGGTCCCCACTCTAGATTCTCTCCAGCTTGTCGAATCGCTATCGGCTTTCGAGGCGTTTTGTGTTGTCGGTGTGGATTCGCGTTGGTGGACTTTGAGCCAGGCAAAAAAGTCACCTCTCGACGTATTTGTCTCCCCGAATGTTGAGGCCTTTGTCTAAGAATGGTTTGATCCCAGGAAGAGCTTCGGGATCATGGCCAATGTTCTCTCCTGCTTGAAATGCTGTCTGCAAATGTTCGGCATGTTTTCCACCTTCAGGGTAAGAGCAGTCATCGAGGATCGTGATTCTGAGAGGTTCGAACCCGCAGTAGCCGAAGATACCATATCGCCATAGATGATGAATTTGCTTGTCATAGCCCCATCTGTCAAGTTGTCGGGAGGTTGCGCCAGCCAGGGCGAAGACTGTGCAAGGCCGATGGCTCAGCAGGCTACCTTCAGGGTCGCGCTCCGACTTGTAGCACCAGCCAGCAGACCAGACTCTGTCCAGCCATCCCTTCATCATGGCAGGCATTTGGTACCACCAGATTGGGAAAATGAGAAAAACCGCGTCCGATTCTTCCACAAAACGTTGTTGCTCAAGCACATCCTCAGGCATCGGCACACCCTCAAATTGCTCCCAGTCGCGCGAAGTGAAGACCGGGTTGAAACCATCTCGATACAAATCAATGATCTTCACCGTATGGCCTTTGCTCTGTGCTCCCTTAATAACCTGATCGGCAATAGCATGAGTGAAGGACTCCTGGTTGGGATGACAAAGGACAAGGAGGATGTGCATCGTGACGCTCACGATCACAGATTCGATCTGCGTAAATGCATGCGCACCCGGACGTAGGAATAAAGGTGTTGTGATCAACAAAGGAACAAGAAAACGGACAGGTCTCTCACAGTAAGGGTAGTCGAAAGGGGACATTTAGTGCCAATTTTTCATGCGGAGTAATCCGTGACTGATGCCTAGCCTGGGTAATACCGAAGTTGCATGTCCAGAATCAGATCATCACGAACTGCCAGTTGTTTTTGATCAACAAATCCACCCAAAAGACATCTAATCCTTGGTCCATGAACCGCCAGGTCTCTAGGACCAAGGACTTCATATGCCGGATTGTACTGAAGGGTAGGATAGCTTGGATTCGTTCAAACCGGGCGATGACTATGGATCTTGCTTCCGTCACTGTCAATCGGTGATGCGAGTCGGATAACTTTTGACACTGCGTAATTGCAGGCAGCTGAGAGCATATGTCACATTGAATCTCGCTCTCACTGCCACAAGGATTGATCATGTTCTGCGAAAGTTCGCCGGATATGATCAGAAGCAAAATTGCTTCGATGGTCCGAGTGCCGGAGCTTTTCGAGTTCTGCTCCAACACCTGTAAAACGTGAATTGCTAATGATACTAGAAACTCCGAGTTTGTTTTGTGATTCCGAGCGAATGATGTTCTCATGCCGTGCGAAGCATGGTTAGCCATTTTGACCTCAAGGAGGTTGGGGTAAGTATGATAGAGTAGTAAAAGGCCGCACAGTCGATATGCTTGCGCAATGTTGATCAGGTCATGGACAGAGGTATGAGGATCTTCCGGATCTAAGACCATATTTGGTCTGGGAAGTTCCAAAGAAATCAGTTGAGACTCAAGTTCTCGAGGTCGCACATCGTCAGAGAGCGTGCAAGGGAGCAAACCTGCGGTAGTTGCTGGTTGCTGAAGGGCCATCCTACGCTGAGATAGGACGAGACGGCCGACCATGCCCAGAAGAAGTTGAGATTCTGGCGATACACCAGTAAGCGGGTGCGGGATTCGGAGCTCTAGCGCCTCCCGAGGACAAATTGGTGGTGGATTCTGGATTTTGTGAGAGCCCGGATTGTAAGCAAATGATAGCATCATCCACCAGTATACCAAGAATTCGGCAAAGAATTGAGCGGTTCTCGGGGCAACATTGGATGTCTGCAGCTGCAGTTCCGGTAGGAGAGCGGTAGCAGCATTGTAGTGTTCTAATCCGAGGTCATTCAAGTCGTACCAACTACTGCTGAGGCCAAACATGCAGACAACAAAGAGGACTTCAGTCTTTCGAATTGGAACGGAGGTGCTGGTAGGAAGGAGATTGGAAGACAATTGACCTAGAACTTCAATTCGTGCCTGATTCACCGCCACATCAAGACGGCAGTCTGCATCGAGGCTCGATCGGTAGATACCAACAAAATATCTGAATACCGAGAAGAGGAGTGGTGACCGCCTCCACGTGGACATTGCCGCAGCACGGAAAGGGCTGTGGCGACCATCATAGATAGACAGCACCCGGGATAAAATTCTCGTATAACAATTGACGAGCAAAGTGGAATCTTGAAAGGTTGATAACGATCGTCGATAGACAGATGATGTGACTAGATCATTTGAACGGAGCGCTTCTGGATTAAAAGTCTTTCCGGTCTCTTCTGCCGACAGTGGCGTGAGCATAACGTCGTAGTCCACTGGACCTGTTCGTAGATCAAAAGAAGAGCTTCCATCGCCAGACTGGAGGCTGATGAGAGGGGCATACGAACTCTCGTGGCAAGATTCGTTTAGAGGGAGACTAGATTTGGAGGCTGTTACCGGAACAGGCGAATTTGGCCTCGTGGTTTTCTCGTATTTAAGGGACCAGCGGAGAGGCCTTTGATAGCCAGGGCATAGCCAACCTCGGTTGATGCCTGAATTCAATTAGATCGCTGCTTCTCTGTTTCGTCGTGCTTGAAAGCATACATCTGGAGCAGGCCGGCTTTCTTTCGTCGCATTTGACATGTGCCTTCCGGCAGGCGGCACATCCTCCACGAGAATATTTGGACATACTCAGGCATTATGGGCGAGCTGACAGACATTAAATCCATTCATGCCAAGTTGTCTGCACGTCTTGAAGCCAGCAGCGGAAACATGGCGAGATGGTGAGGAGGCGAGGAGGACAGAACTCGCGGCTCTTGGCGTGGCATTGTCCCCGATTGGCTGCTGTTGAAGGACACTTCTGCGGATGCAGCGAGTGGTTCCTAAGCGGATATTCAGACACCAGAATCCTCAACGATCACAGACATTTTAGGGCATCCGTCATCCTTGCTCGCCTGCAAAGCCTATGGTCTATCCCAAACCAGCGCATGGTAGAGCCAAATCCATGAAAGAGTGAACAGACTTGGACGACCCCGAATTTGGGTCAGTGTGAACCATCATGACCTCCCGTCAGTCACCCTATGAACTGTCTGCACTGCTCGAGACCTACTGACAGGTGATGAAGTCAAGCAATTCATCCGCAATGTGCGGGCCTCCAAGACCATCGCAGATGAGCGTGCTGTCGTCCAGAAAGAGAGTGCCGCGATCCGGGCTAGTTTTCGAGAAGAGAGCGGAGATTCGAACATTAGGTCTCGCATCACAATTGCTCTTTGAGAAGGGATATCTCTGACCTGAAGTAGGAGGAACAATGTCGCAAAGCTATTATACCTGTTCACCCTGGGAGAACGCACGCATTTCGGCCAGATAGAATGCCTTAAACTATTGGCCTCTCCGCGGTTTGCGGACAAACGACTGGGCTATTTGGGGACTATGCTGCTGCTGGACGAGAATCAGGAAGTCCTCACATTGGTGACGAACTCATTGAAGAAGTACGTATGCACTCTGCCAGCTCCTCCAAGACCCTTACTGATCATGCACAGCGATCTCAACCATTCTAACCAATATGTCGTCGGCCTCGCTCTCTGTACCTTAGGCAACATTGCCTCCGTCGAAATGTCCAGAGACTTGTTCCCCGAAGTCGAGACCCTCATATCCACCGCGAACCCCTACATACGTCGAAAGGCTGCGCTCTGCGCCATGCGGATATGCCGGAAAGTCCCAGATCTTCAAGAACATTTCCTCGAAAAAGCCAAACTTCTGCTACAGGATAGGAATCACGGAGTCCTCCTCTGTGGATTGACCCTGATAACGAGCATGTGTGAGGCAGATGAAGCAGAAGGGGGTGAAGAGGGCGTGGTCGAAATGTTCCGACCAGTTGTTCCACACTTGGTCCGCACGTTGAAAAGTCTAACGAGCTCGGGGTACACGCCTGAACACGATGTTTCGGGAATCACAGATCCTTTCTTGCAAGTCAAGATCCTTCAGCTTTTCCGAGTGCTAGGGCGAGGAGACGCGGCCACCAGCGAACAGATCAACGACATTCTGGCACAAGTTGCTACCAATACCGAGTCTACCAAGAATGTTGGAAACGCCATTTTGTACGAGGCAGTCCTTACAATTCTTGACATCGAAGCTGACTCGGGTTTGAGAGTGCTGGGCGTCAATATTCTGGGGAAATTCTTGGCCAACAAAGACAATAACATTCGATATGTGGCACTTAACACGCTGATCAAGGTGGTCGCCATCGAGCCTAACGCAGTTCAAAGGCACAGAAATACCATTCTAGAGTGCTTGAGAGACCCAGATATCTCAATCCGACGCCGAGCGTTGGATCTGAGTTTCACCCTGATCCGCGAAGACAACGTACGAGTGCTGATACGAGAATTATTGGCATTTCTGGAAGTCGCTGATACCGAGTTTAAACCCGTGATGACGACGCAGATTGGCATTGCGGCAGATCGTTTCGCCCCTAACAAACGCTGGCACATCGATACTATGCTGCGGGTTGTCAAGCTGGCTGGCAACTATGTCAAGGAGCAAATTCTATCGTCTTTCATTCGTCTCATTGCCACCTCGCCTGACCAGCAAACTTATGCAGTCCAGAAACTATACGCGGCCCTGAAAGCGGACATCACACAAGAGGCTCTGACCCTGGCCGCTGTCTGGGTCATTGGTGAGTATGGTGACTCGTTACTTCGTGGTGGATCGTACGAAGAAGAAGAGCTGGTAAAGGAAGTAAAAGAAAATGATATTGTTGACCTGTACACGACAATCCTCAACTCAACATACGCAAATCAAGTGGTGACCGAATACATTGTCACTTCTGCTATGAAGCTGACAACGAGGATGTCAGACCAGTCACAAATTGAACGAATACGGCGGTTCATGAATTCCAGAACGGCGGATCTAAGCATCGAGATCCAGCAAAGGGCTGTTGAGTATAGCAACATGTTTGGTTATGACTCGATTCGAAGAGGCGTGCTGGAGAAGATGCCGCCACCGGAAATTAAAGAGGAGCAACGAGTCCTCGGGCAGTCAGCAGCGCCTGCTAAGGACAAGAGAAAGACCTTGAAAGCGAAGACAAACGTCAAGGTTGCCAAGGCGACAGAATCCGACATGCTTCTTGATCTCATGGGGGGATCGGACGTGCCTGCCGTAGACACGAGTGCTACACTGAACGGCCAACAACAGACAGCAGACTTATTGGCAGACATTCTCGGAGGTGGGAGCTCAGTTTCGAGTCCTCCAGCACAAACGAAAAGCCCTGCACCGCCCTCCAATACGGATACCATCATGGATCTATTCGGCAACGGAACTGCCAAACCCACCAGCCCTGCACCTGCTGGACCACAGGCACACCCCGCATACAATAAAAACGATTTGTCGGTTGCAATTCAGGTCTCAAGAAGTGGCTCTGCAATACAAGCTATCGCGAGGTTCAAAAATAACTCGGCGTTCGAACAGATGTCAAATGTCGGCTTGCAGGCCGCAGTACCCAAGAGTCAGAAATTGACTTTGCAAGCGATAAACAGAAGCACGCTGGGAGCCGGTGATGAGGCTACTCAAGGCATGAAGGTTGTTGCAGCGACCGGGGTAAGTTCATTCGCACTTATATCCTAGCTCATCCATTGACCACGCGAATAGCCCCTGTCCTCAAAACTCCGCCTGCGATTGAAAATCTCGTATACCAAAGATGGGCGTGCTCCGGTAACCGAACAAGTCGACTGGACGGAACCATGAAGTGTGCGAATCTTCATCTGTGTTCTTGTGCAAGCCTTAGGATTGCTCCATGAAATACTAGCCCAAAGACATTCAGCTGAATCGGCCAAAGACGTGGCTAAGCGGGCTAGGTCAAGCCTCGCAACAGCCGGCCATCGCAAGGCCTCATCATCGAGTCTAAAGACAATGAAAAGCTATTATCAACCTGACTGGGGCTTCGGCTTCAGTTTGGGCGCCTAGACATCCCAAAGCATGCGGATGCAACGGCAGCGATCAGTCTCTTGCAGAAATCGACACTCATAATTTTTCTCAAATGTGGGCGCCAACCGAGGGTACGGAAAATGTTCCGCTCAGGAGCAATGGGGCATCCCGTTTCTGCCACTCTAAAAAAAGATCTTCAGCAGGTTTCTTTCTCTTGTCCGTCTAGATCAGTTGTTGCGCACTTCCTCAGTAACCGGACCAGCTCGCCTGCCCTACTTCCTCTGAGCGGAAGGACGCCGAGGCTATTGACCCAGGCAGAGCCCACCTTACTATGATCATTCTTCCCGCCTCAAGCTATATCTTTGTGGTTTGAACAGATGTAAGGGCACTCGACGTGCATTGTTGACTACCTTTGGAATCCAACCTACGTCTATTCGTTTGGCTGATTCTCGATTGCCCTACCTACTTCCAAGAGCCATGCTACTTCCCCTTTTGACTTACGCGGTCCCCATCATCCTCGTATTATATCTCCTTAAAAACTACTTTTCTCTATCATCAATACCTGGGCCTTTCGCCGCAAGTTTCACAGACTTTTATCGCCTCCTTCTCGTCTACAACCGAAATGCCCACGAGAAACACCTTGAGCTCCACAAATATTATGGCAACCTCGTCCGCTTGGGGCCCAACTGCATCTCCGTTACAGGTTCGCAGAGTTACATCCCCCAGATCTACGGCATCGGTAAAGGCCTTGTGAAGTCCGACTTTTACAGCTGTTTTCAGAATATTGTGAATGGGCGACGTGCGGCCAGTCTTGTGGCTATGACGGATGAAAGCCAGCACGCAGAGTCAAAAAGGTTGATTGCTCATGCGTATTCATTAAGTACGCTGGTAGAATATGAGGAACTGGTGGACCGCACGACGGATGTATTTTTACAGGCCCTCGAGGAACAATTTGCCTATTCTTCGCTTTCGCAGAAACGTGTGCTTGACCTGGGACGCTTTCTACAGTTCTTCGCCTTCGATGTCATTGGGGAACTCACCTTCAGTCGCCGGTTGGGGTTCATTGAGTCTGGTATGGACGTGGACGATATCATCAAAGCTATCGGAGCGAATTTCTCCTACTTCAGTGTCCTCGGCCAAATGCCTTGGCTGGATGAAGCTGTCTTAGGAAAGAATCCATTATACATAAGGTATTTCCGGAAGAGCGTCAGTTCGCCTGTCTTGCTGTTTGCTCAACGATTGCTGAAGGAGCGTTTGCGCGAGCTAGAAGAAGGTCGTGCAGAGAACAAAGAGGACAAGTTGAACAAACCAGATTTCCTGAGCCGATTTCTGAAAATCAGGAAACCAGATACCGAAGGGGACGAGACACTGACAGATGCTCAGATTCTGTCCAACTTATTTGTGAGTGCCAAAACCCTTTCCCAGCCATGACACAGCCTAACCATATTTTGTTTAGATGAATATAAATGCGGGAAGCGACACGATTGCCTCGACTCTACGCGCTATCTTCTACCATCTTCTCAAAAACCCCCACTCGCTCTCGCTCTTGATCACCGAACTAGACTCAGCTGCAGCACAGAAGAAAATCTCAAGCCCATCCCCAACGTGGAACGAGACTCAACAAAGCCTACCTTACCTTTGTGCAGTAGTAAAAGAAGGCCTCAGGATGAATCCCGCCTTGTCACTGCCACTCGAACGCATCGTTCCGAAAGAAGGTCTGACTTTGCAACACGTAGATGGCACCCACACCTTTCTACCTCAAGGGACTGTCTTAGGTATTAATCCATGGGTCTTCCACCGGAGCCCTCACGTCTTCGGCCCCGATGCTGAGGTCTGGAATCCCGGCCGCTGGCTCAGCGACAAAGAAAGAGAGACCAAGAATATGGAGCACAGTCTCCTGTCATTCGGTGCAGGGAAGAGATCCTGTTTGGGCAAGAACATTGCAATGCTGGAGCTGCACAAGCTTGTTCCAGCGTTGCTCATGAAATTTAGCATTGAACTGGATGAACCTAAGAGGGAATGGGAAGTAAGTAATGCTTGGGTGTTGAATCAGACGGGGTTGAATGTCAGGTTGGCATTACGGTGAGGACTGCACATCAGGAATGAATTGAATTATTGGTTTTACAATGACAAGAAAATTTGTCAACAAGAATTGCCATCATGGCCAGCGCGGAGGACTGGCCTCAATCACCTCCACCAAGACTCTCAGAGACCGCCATATATCTTCATCCCACGACCCCCTCAAAGCTTCGACCAGCCTTCGTCCAATCACACCAATATTTGCCTGCATCGCCGTCGCCCTCTTCCTGAGTACATACTCATTGAGCATAATGGATGTTTCGTCGGAGAGGCCGATTCCTAGCATTTCTCTCGCCTTCTCAGGAATGCGGTGCAGACATTCGTTCGAGGCTGCGGCTTGTGCCCAACACCGCTCCGTGGAAACGAGCTGGTCTTTCAGTCGAGAGAAATAGAGGTCGACGAAGACCCAGGCCATGATTGCAGAAATGAGCAGTGAGGGTGCCAAGGGAAATATTCGCCGAAGGGCCTCGATATATGTGGCGTCAGTGATTTGCGGATTCCGCAGCTCCATGACGGCGGGCGAATCGAGACATAGCATACCATCGGGAAATTCGTCGATGGCCATAGTGACTGCGTTCAGAGCTCTTTCTAACTTTCGGCACCGAGACCATTTTGCACTTTTGGTAGTAGGCGACAGCTGTGCAACGGAGCGCGTATCAACTTCTAGTGTGTCCCAAATGGCCCACCTCATCTCCAACGTGCGGAAAGATCGATCGCTGCGCATCCTCCTGGGCGACGTCGTAAATGGATCAGTCAACTTGCGGATATGTGGCCCAGTTCCGTCGGACACACTGGTTTCCGATCTGCTGGTCCTGCCTCGTGTTGCAAAGGCAAGGAGCTGCGGGACGGCACGGGTCGAAGAAGGCGAGGGTTCTTGGGTACGGATACAGGTGTCGTCTGAAATGTGGGAGTCGTGAGAGACATCGCAAGGGGTGTCGTACGGGCTGAAGGCGGAGACTTCAACAGGCGCTTTCTTCGGCGTCGAAGGGATGGGGGCGCCTTCAGCAGGCGACTTACCCCTCGATCGACTAGAGGGCGGACGTTGAATCTGAACCAGTTTCGGCTTGCCTGGTCCTACGAGCACGGTTGCGATCATCTGAAATACAGTTAGTGCACTTTGATTTGGAACAGCAATGCGTGGATGTGTACCACTCCATCCTCGCTGTCCCCTGCGCGATCGGATATGCAAGGACGCTGCACGACTTGATAGTATCGAGCTTTGAATCGGCGGATCCTCTCCTCATGCGATGTGATATTGGCCAGCCATCCAGATTCGTCCCAACACGGAGTGCCTTCATACTCGTGGTCACGCGGTGTTACCGGCATAGATTCCGACGCTGTGCTTAGACTGTCGTCTTCTAGTGTCTCTTGTTCAGAAGAGTGGGATGCTTGGTCTTGCTCGTCGCACTCCAGACCGTTGTAATAATAGGACAGAATATGTAGGCTGTCCAAAGAATCGTCGTTCGGGATGGGTGTCGGCAGACGTTCTCGTGGATTATGGAATTTGAAATATGATTGACCTTTTGGCTGTGGCTCTCCTGCAATGGCGCTTGGAAGCAATGGGGTGACCGGGCTCGAAGCAGCCTGACTCCGCGCCAGCGAACGCAAGTCGGTATAGCTGGCGGACATCCTGCGCAGCTCTGGAGAAAGTAGTGTCGTGGTAGGAGAATTACCCTTGGCAACGGCAGGAGACTCGGGCAGAAGTAAAGGAAAACGAATCCCCAAGTCTGCCACGAAGGGGTGTGAAGTGGCGGTTCGAAAGATGTCTTGCAATAATCCGCTTTGGTTTGATCTAGCCGACTTGCGTCGACGAAGCAGCCTTGACAGCTGCCATCTAGATCCGTTCCGAGAAGGGAGGAGGGGAGAGGGGGGTGGTGTCATTTGTCCCTCCTTCAAACGATGGGTGAGATGGAGGGCTGAGGAGTGGCCGTGATCTTGAGGCGCTGCGTCGTGAACGGGCGTGGGAATCGATTGTTCCATGGTGTCTACGCAAGCACGAATAAGTAGGCTGTGGACGTAGCCCTTCGACAAAAGGATAAGATGAGACATATATTCCAGGGGAGGACAGTTACTCATTCCTGCGCATGTTGCAAATCCAACTGCCAGTGGCACCAGATCCCTTTGCAAGACGCGAGCAGCCGATTCTTGAATCTTACCCTTGTATATCCTCGTCGAGTATCAGATTCGGTGTCACACAGAGTCGTCCCACTCTTTGGACGAAGTCTTAACCAGCCACCTGGGCGCAGATATTCATCCCTTGCTTCAACCCGACTTCAGGGTGCACACCACAACCGTGAAAGAGTTGCAATGTCGCAGAATTGTCGCACTGCGTAGCATGACAGTAAGGTTTGAAGGGTATTTGTAGCTTTTTTAATTGTCATGCCTTGCATGAAGGGGGACAAAATCCGGACACTGCGTTTTCGGATCCACCACTCAGATCCGTCACCTGGAAATTGCCATCCTCGAGAGGAGTTCAGAAAAGACAAAACATAGTATTGAAGAGCAAGGTATCGTAGCGGAACCAGCGTGAGCTCATTCGAATCTCGGCACATGGCGAGCAAGTGTTGTTGCTCCACGTTTGGAAATCAGCCTTGAAAAGAGTATGTTGTGGTATCCATTTATCCGTAGAACGGGCTGAGCCTACCTAGGTCAACAGAGGTTGTCTCTCAGCGGCTGCAAACCAAGAAGTGGACTCGTGAAAAGATACAAAAACATTCAGTCTAGCAACATGATACACGATTTGGAGGAAGTCACGGTGACGTGAAAGTGTCCAACACTCTTCTCGTATTGAGCAGAATCTATATATGCTCAACTGGTTCTTCTGGCAGGAGTTCCTCACGCTCTTCGCCCTCTCGCCTTTGAGGTAGAAGAGCTTTGATTGGCGGTCGGACCAGGTCGTTAAACATGAATGTGCCATAAACTAGCTGTAGCAGTCGGTCAGCACATTCCGCATTGAAACAGATGATTTTGAAACTCACCAGCGCAAACCCCAGGACTTGGAGCCACTTAAAAGACTCCCATCCGAGCCCAAGCGAGACAATCCAAATGAAGAGAGTTCGACATGTATCGATAATGGATCTAGATGTCGCAGAAATACTCCGAGTCACTGACAGACCGAAGAAGTTAAAGCCACCAATGGAGACCATGATCGCAAGACTTGAGATGCCGATTGCCCGGTTGGTAAAAACTTGACGATACCCTTCCTCCGCATCGAAGTATCCGTGCCTCCCAGCCTTTGTAGTGCCGACCACCAGGTGCAGAATGGTCTGAACTAAGATGGTGACGATGAATCCGAATAAACCTTCCCAAGCAACAACCTTCAGGGGTTCCAGGGCGTAGTGCTCCAGAATCCATTCTTCAAGACAGAACTGAGTGGCGGTGAAGATTTGGGCAAAAGCAATGAGGAAAATACCGAGGACAGTACGCAAGACGCTAGGGTCGACAGTTTCGACGATAATGTCTCGCGCAGCAAGTACTGTTTGTCGAATCAGCTCAATGCCATCCTCCTTGGGTGCAGAAGAGTTCTTGTCGCCAGAGGAAATTGCCCCGGCCAGCCCGACCAAAGCAACGCCCAGCACAACAATAATAAGGGAAATCCAATGGTACAAGTATAACTTTCTCTTCAAGAACAAGACACTGAATAGGCCGACGAACAAAACCAATGCTCCTCTGGTCATCTGGTATATGGACGCAGCCACGAACAGCAAACCAACATTCATCAAGGTGGTGCCTGCAATATCGCAACAAGCTGGAAGTCCTAACAGGACAACCTTCCAACCCTTGAGATGAGCTCGGTCGTCTGCATTAGGTAAAAGTGGTTTCAATGCTGGATCAGTAGCATCGCGCGAAGACGCTGGCCGGACGGTATCATCATCATCCTCCTCTTGATCCTCTTCGTGTTCTTCCTCGGTGTTGACGGGCCGGTACAGGAGGGGTGTATCTTTGGAGCGCAGGGTAAGGTAGCGATGCAGGTAGAATCCCAACATGACGAACCAACATCCCATCTCCCCGATGAACATTTGAACCCTGTGGGAATTAGTGACCAACAACTCGGCCTGACGAATGGCGGAGCTTACGTTTGGATGACTGGTTGTTCAAACGTCTTGTGATCCTTTGGGTTCTTGCTGTTGCAGCCTCGTACACATTGTTGATCTTGAAACTTCGTCAAAAGGGTGTTGGCACACCCAGTGAGCAGCATCATTCCCACAAGGAATGGTATCACCGCTTTCACGGCCATGGTGCAGAGCTCGCGTGCCTGCGAATGGGGCTCACCGTTCGACCTGCAGCAGAAAGTCGTTGGCCAATCTCGCAATGTGTTCTATGTTTTATAACCTTGATGAAAGACTTCCAGAGATATAACTGCACAAAAGAACAGAGCGTAGAGACTATCAAATTAATCGATCCTAAGTGTGGAAACAAAGCAAGGAGGGAGAATGCTGCTCGGCAGAAGCCTAAATGGGTGTGCCAGAGCAGGAGGTCAGGCGAGTTAAGGCGAGTTAAGGCGAGTTTAGGTGCAAGCAGATCACTCTGTGGGGTACCTCGTACTTGGTACTCGGTACGGAGAACGGGGCAAACAGATACCAGGAGGGATACTTCTACCAGCAGAATCGCAAATTTGAAATCAACGGAGACCATAAGTCTGAAATCTTCCTCAGTGTCATAGAGGATCTGATCACAGCTTCTGCGCAACTTGACCTCCGTTCCCTGGGTAGTCACGAACAAACATCGTCACAATCTTCATCCCAATCCAAGTAGCCCTCGGTACCTTCCTAATGAACAAATCAGGCGCACATGCAGCTGCACCTCAAACAACCAAGATGCTTTATACATAAAATGCAAAGCATTCGGACAGATCCCCACTCGATGCCCCTTGTCCAAAAGCCCATATTCAAATCTCTTTGCTCTTCGTAAATCCGAGATCTGATCAGCTGCATTGCAAACCTGTCCTGCAGCAATGTTGTCCAAACCGTCGTCGATCAACCATCAATGATCGTACACCTCGTGTTGATCCTCCTTCTCATCTTGATACCCAATGAGACCTCGAATTCTCTTCTAACCGGAGTATACTCTACTCGGTCGCCGTACCCCTGACGAGCTGCCGCTTCGACTCCGGCGTCGTCGCTTGCGCTCAACTATGACTTCTTCACGTCGGTTCCCGAAACCGCCCGCTTGCAGCGAATTAAAAAGAAAGATCAATAGAAGGGTTCCAAAGAAAGTTCCGATGATGGCGCCAGCAAGTGTACCTCCGGAGTATTGTCCTGAACACGACGTCGCCGGCTGCGTTATAATGGTAGTCGTGGCCTGGCGATGTACAAGGGCAGGGGTTACTGGGGAGAAAGCAGATGCGGCTGTGACGAGAGGAGCCTATCAATGCGTCAATTCAAAGGTCTAGTCTTCGGTGGTGGCGGCGCAGACCATTGACAAGCAATGTGCGCCTTGAGAAAGGCCTTGTGGTCAAGTCTTTGGCGATTTCAAAGAGAAAGCGCTGCAGTTGTGGTTTCGTCTACTAATAAGTACTTGTTTGTTGTTTTCTCGCAATGCCGAACCCATCCGCAGGCTCAAGCGCTTCGCGGCAGATCACCGAGCAAGGGATTTGGATTTGTGGTTTCGCGAACGAGGCCCAGAAACAACGAACGTCAGGGAGAGATAGAGAGCATGTGTCTCACAGGAATGCGCGATTTCGAGAGCGACAGCGCAAAAGAACGAGCGTAAGATATAGGTGACCCGAAGGAGGCTGGATAGCGGCCATTGTTGACCAGTCTCATGTGAGGGCCGGATGAGAGATGTGAGAGCGAGCAAAACCATTTGACGTCAGGCATCGTCAGGGCTTTGGCAGACCCGAGGCCAACCAACCGGCAAGCGGCGTTGGGGGAGCCTCCACCGGCCGAGCTTTTTCCTTGGTTGCTCTCACGCGGTGGGCGAACTGCATTATACGACCAACATGCGGTAATGGCCTGAGCACTTGACTTCTCGAACCTTTCTTTTGGATTATGCAGCTGAACAACAAAGGTAGATAGACATAGTTACGTTCATGGATATTCCCGCATATAGGTATGTAGATCGGCAGACACTATCTTTGCGTCTTTCCACACCACTCTCAGTGGCCCGTCAGAAGCTACCCACTGTCTGCTCCTCCACGAAAAACCCATCCGCTCTCATGCAAATGCGTTCGGTCGCAAACTCATCATCCATAGTGGGTTTTCTCTACAAGTAGATCTCCAGGCGGAGGTGCGCTGGATGATTTCCACAATCCTTATACAAAGAGTTGTGGTCCTCCGGCTCGGACATCTGATATCCAGTCTAAGACAACCATGCCACTTCCGGCACCGAGCTCATGAGCAGCCTCTGCTTGTGGCCTGAGCGTTCTGATTTCCATGGCAGGCTGTATTCTGTCTATGGGTCTTGCAAATGATGTGTTTCACTGGGTTCTGAATATTCACCTCATCCTTTCCAAAGGGCGGCTTTGTTGGGCGTATGCCGTCGGTATCAAAGGTATAGATACACCCTTGGCGCCATCCACATCAAACAGATCAGTCTGATGAAGCGGCGAATCCTGATTAAATCTTGCGTGAAGGGCTTTGTTGGGGAGAGACCCTATGTTTTATTCCCTCGACAGCACTTTGCCAAGTCGGATATCCTCGAAACTATTTCGTCTGCCCCAGTTCTTCGGTTGTCGTTTGAGAAATGCTCCAACTGCACCAAGATAGCCTTCGTGCCGAAGGAAGTAAGCCTGCTTCCCGCCTTTGGACCAGAACTTGATGGCGTAAGAAAGGGTGTTCATCGTCTGGGTATGGCCTCGAATGAAAGAGCCTCCAAAATAAATGTGTTGAAGATTGTGCTTCTCCGATTGTAGGTAAGCAATCTGGCCAATATTGTTCGATATCGCGTACAGCAGGCTTCTGGCCATGTCTTCAATCTTGAATCCTCGCAACATGTCATGGTCTTCACCATGACCGTCGCCGCTGAACAATCCTTCGCCGTCTTCCGCGTGCCTCTCAGCCATTCTCTTCATTCGAAACACTTTCCCAAACGTGCTCGCAATAGTGGTGCTTTTGAGCCCAATTTTACTGTATCCTCCACCATAGATATCTCCTACAAGCATATCTACGCCACTGTTGTCGCCCAGCTCCGCCAGGCGGAGCATCTCGTCGAAGGTGCGGGCCCCGGTGAGAAGGGACAGGATGCCCCAGAATGTCCCGCCCCCCAAGGACGTACCACCCACACGCTGAAACTCCCTAGGTCCGGAGACTTTGACCATTGACACCCCGGATCCGATATTGACCAAGAGGTAGGGGTAGATGTCTGCACGGGCCTCCGCAAACTGCATCGGCTCCTCTTCGCTGTATGTGAATACCTCTCGGGGGATTTCTGTAATGAAGAAGTCCAGACCTGTTTCGGAACCAGTCAGTTATCTTGCCCAGAAAGCCTCTCTTCAAGTTCTAACCAATGATGAGGCACTCCATCTCGTCCTCTTGAACGACATCCACGTGTAGCAACTCCTTCATCCGGTTATAGAACTTGTATGCGCCGCCTCCTGTCGCCATGACACACAGCTCCTGTGGAGTCGACCCGTTCAGCTTTGATTGCGTCTTTTTTAGTTCTTGAATGAAGTCGATGCATAGATCGATCCGGTCTGTCTCGAAGTTGACGAAATTCAGTCGGCCGCCGCCGTGCGTTGAGCCTGGTTCGCGAGAGAAGTATACCAGTTTCGCCAGAGAGCCGCCAATCTAGAATTAGAGTCAGGGGCGGGTATGATGGAATGAAACATCGCGCAGATGACGTACATCAACGGCAACATGGCTCACCACGTCAGTATGATGTGGAAGGCGGATGTCCTTGTGTTCCCAGTGGACATGCTCATGCTCGCTCGCCGTGCCATTACGGACGCTCGTCTCGTCGTCGACGATAAAGGCGCCTTCGACATTGATCTTAACTGAAGCCGGGGTTGGAGGAACACGCGGATGGCGACTGGAAGCATCGCCTTCTGCGATTGCAGAACTGTCATGGTGTTCGTTGTCCGTCACAGTCTCTTCTAGAATCGGCATCGTGAAAACAGGGGGTTGGCACCGGCATTCAACCCATACGACAAGGCGGTTGTAATTTCGTCGTGTGACTGTTCGGCGATGCACGTTGGGTCTCTAAACTATCGGCCACTGATCATTTCGCAATAACTTTTGGCATATACTTGGTATGTGCGTGGGCATCGCAAGAATCCGGTCGGCCGAAGTCATAAGGATGGTATACCCAACAGAAAAGTCACCTAGAGGGTGATCAGTGGTTGTGACCGGGCTGGAGGCAACGGATCCTCCAGTTGTGCGGACCTCGGTCGAGAAATTCATTTGTCGGATTAATGCTTCGACGCTGATTGAAGCCCGGAGCAAAAACAATGGTGAATTGCACCCCTCGCGTCGCCGCCGCCCCGTAGAACTCGCCTGCAGTCACCGATGCCGAGCGGAGCCCGTCGTCCTCTACCTCGTAGCCTCCTGTATCTTTATGCTACTGTAACATTGTCTCGATGTGACGCGAGAGAAGCAATGAACCAGTTCCTCCTCAACACACTTGAGTGCCGTCGCAAGGAGGTCGTCCTACATCAACGACAGCCACTCAGATTCAAGGCTAACCGTGAATTCACGCCGCTGTATTGGGGTTTGAACTCGAACGAAATGCCGTGCTGACTTCTAAAGAAATCTCATTGTGACTTTCCACAAGCTGGTTCATTCCAGTCGTACGCGATATTATTGCTTGACCACTGAACAAATTCATTGGTGCGAACGAGTCCTCCTGCCCGCTTCATGGAAGTCCTGTCAACAGAAGGCTCAGCAAATCACTATCGCCACGAGTAGCCGGATACAGACAAGAGAAGGGCAAAGAACGCGAACACAACGCAAATCCTCGAGATGCAAACGCTCCGCTGTCTCGAATCAGAGGTTCGCAAAGTGGCGGTAGGATCTGGAATTGAATTCACAGTGGTCGCTACGTTGATAACAGGACCCTGTGCGCATTGCTCTGGAGTTTGACTCTGGATCGGTGAGCTCTAGACGATACGTCAACGTTAGCGACATACTGGTTGACAGCAACGGTTGACAGCAACACCACTGCCACATTTAAACCCTCCAGAGCAGACCCCTGGCCAAGTATCTTCAGTTGTAAGACTTCAAAAGTACACCGGATAGCTTACCACTGCCGTCAGCACAGCAAATGTCTTCACCACTTGCATTATAACAATATGCTCCGTTAAAGGTGTAGCAGGAAGTCGTCCCTGTCGGACAAGTGAGCCAGGGAGGTGAGGGCGGTGCTGCTCCTCGCTCTTGGAGAATTGAGATTGCCATATTGCTTCGGTCGAATATGAAAAACCAAGGTGAGAGACCACTTGGAAGACTAGCAGTTGTGCTTTAAAGAGTCGAAGAGTACTGTATGTCCGGACCTGTCAGTGCTCAAGCCTAGGCAGCATTATCTGAATGTGTCCCCGATCATCAAGGGCCACCAGCAGCATATTTGAGTCCGTCACGGCAGCCGTTCCTTGCACAGTCCCAGCTAAGACAGGAGAGAGACATCTAGACTCGTGTGGGAAATTTGTGTCGAAATGAACCAAATTAGCAGGGTTGCTCTGGGCGGGTTGAAATTACGACCACAACTGTTCTTGACTGCGAAAAGTTTGAGCATGGCATGGGTGGAAGCCAACAGTGTTTCGGAGCATTGCAGATGCACATGTGGCTTCGGATGCCCTGCACTCGCACAACGACTTTCACTCTCGCTCGACCCGTGGCAACACGCTCATAAGCCTGCGACCATCAGTATCGCAGCTTACGCGTCCAATGCCCAAGTACTGGGGAAGTTGTTGTATGCTCCTTTGCACGACGTCGCCTGAATGGAAATCGCTACGCGTGGCGTTCCCCAAGGTACCAGCGGCAGATACATTCTGAGTTGGACGTTGATCAGGAAAGAAAAAATACCGAGAACCTCGCCGCCACCACAGGTGATGCTCATTGTGCCCACTGCGAGAAAATGCCGCCAGGGGTCAAGTATTCTTGACTCTCATTGCTGAAGTCATCGGAGCCTACAATGCCGATTATGATGTTGAATTGCTGTAAGGAGTGATGCCGATCGATGTATTCGAGAAGTTCGAGGTGTTATATCTGGTCAATGACCTGTGAAAGCTTGTCAATGTTCTGGCTGTTTTTGCCCATTGCTTGCAGCTCGGGGTACCCTATCATTGCCTACTAAGCAATGAAATAACGCTAAAAGAGACCTCATCAGCACCTAAGCCTTTAAAGAGGTTTGTTTTCGCCGCGGAACAGGTACCGACGATGATTCCCTCACTTCCCACTACCGCTCGCAGCAAATGGTACGGTCAGAGACCCTAGGCCTCCAGATGCGGCAATGAACAAGATTTTGTCCCCCTTCTTCATGCCCGAAATGTCGCAGAACTGCAGAGCGGTGAATCCACTTGTGGCCAAATCGGACGCCGCAGCGAAAGAAATGTTGCCAGGGTTTTGGACGACCCGAGGAGGAGAGAGAATGGCATACTGGGCGAGCATCCCATTATATCTACTGCCTCATTTTGTGTATGTTTTAGAGTTGGGGGGCTGCTAAATATAGCATTCTAGGCTTTCGATGGTGAACATCCAGGCCAACCACGTCGACCACAACAGAGAATCTGTCTCTGGAACCCAAGGGTTAGAGTTGAAATGTGGGAGCATTCCCATCATGGCGGCGAATCCTTGGAAGACGGCAACATGGGAAACTTTGACAACAATATCATGTGATGCTAGCATTTCTCGCGTCATCCTTGGGAAGTTATGCGTAGCTTGAGGATAGATGAGGGTAAGCCAAGATTGGTAGAGATCCAAGCACGCATCATTTCAGCCAGGACTTGAAACCATGCAAGTCCATGACTGTATGATAATAGAAGTAGCATTCATTGACCATAAGCTCAGAGTGTTTGGAGAGTATACGTTCGTTCCTACCTTGATAGTTGGTGCGTTGTTAATTCGCGGTGATTAAAAATGAAGTTGAATTCCCCTCGTGCTCCTGAATTTTCGACCCAGCGACTAGTACGAGATATGAGGATAGGTTGGTTTTCGAAGCAGGTCCACTTCTTGTGCCAACCAGGTGGTGGGATATAACGATATAGCATTTCACAGTGCATACTTCATTTCAGAATACTTTCCCTCTCAGAGCTTAACAGCGTCGGTTTGCAAATCTCCTCGAACCTACCAATCAGAAGTTCCCCACTGCGGTAATCTCGTCAGGCTTGCGGCCGCGTTATTTGGTCCATGCCACTGCGTGTTTTCCCATGTGAAGCCTAAGCTCGGCACTTGTGTGGATCGAGCCTACATTATAAGAGAACGCCCCCATCTGAAGCATATCAGCGCCGGTACAAGACTTAACATGCTATACCTACCGATCTCGATCAACTTTCCAGTGGAGTAATCTGCTCGGATGGCGTAGAGGTACGCCTCAGCGATATGGTCGGGAGTCGCGACAAACCCAACCGGGAGATTCTGGCTAGCTTTGTTGAAGAGTTCCTCCTGTTCTTCGGCCGTTTTCCCTTGTTTGTCCCATAGAGGCGTTTTAACCAAGCCTGGCACTACCGTGTTGACGCGGATCTTCTTGTCCGCAAGGTCCGCTGCAAGACCTTTGGTAAGAGCGAGCACCCCTCCGTTCAAGGCCCCACCAATTGCAGCGTGTTTTCCGGGCTTGATACCAGCAGTCCCGGATGTAAGAGTCAATGAACCTCCCTCTCGCACAATGTTGTGCTTTAGGAGGACTTTATCTAGTAAGTGACCCAATGCTTAATCGCAGCCGTCAAGATCCATACCTTTTCCTGTGATCACCGCCCCCCAGAATTTCACTCCGAAGAGGTGTTTGGCGTCATCGAGGTCCTGTTCCTCTAGTTTGCCCCGAATTATGTGATCAACAGCGGAGAAAACAATGTGGTCTATAGGTGCCAGTGACTGAAGTTTTTTAGTGAAGGTTGCCTCGTCACGGACGTCAGCGATGACTCCGTTGGCATTTGGAGACGCCAGTCTTTGCAGTGCGGCCTCAATATTTTCCGGAGAAGATGAAATGATGGTTACTCTGGCACCAACATCAAGGAGAGCAGCCGCAGCACCAAAGCCGATCCTACAAATATCAATTAAGCATGGCACAAAGCAGAAGCATAACGGATCGTGATATCTTGGCTTACCCCGTGCTTCCTCCGACTACTACGATCTTTTGGCCCTCGAGTCTATCCTTGAACCAGCCCATATTGTCGACGAAGTGCAGAGACAAGCTGGACCTTTCTCCTTCAAAAAAGAAGACAAGGAGTCTATATTTGCGCAATCTTTCCGAACATGTTTGTAAATATACTCAACTGGTCTTGATGGTGTCATCAATCGCAAAAATGACGCCAAGCAAGTTCTCACAAAGGAAGGCGGAGTCCAGCACAACCAGTGCCGCCCATAAATCAAGACCGAGTGAACTCCATTTGATTGTGTTTGTAATTTGCCGCGACTGCAAGATGTCATACTAGGGTGCCCGTACCGATCCATACCTAGAACTCCGTAATTACTCCTTCCCCGAACACGTCCCGCCAAGGTGTGGAATGCGGGGTGAGGAAGATTTATTTTGCTGCGATTTTAAATTCTTCTGGGTCCACTTCTCGAATGTTCAGCGCAGGCAAATCCATGTATCTGTCTCCCTAAATAACTAATCGCCCAGGACGTCGCGCACGAAGATGAAGGGTCGAAGAGGGCAGAAAGAGCTAGCAAAGATCAGTGAGCGACGAAAGAATCAGGTGGCTGCCAGCGTGCGAGCGAATAATCCGCTGACTCCCAATGAACGCGGAAAGAAGCGAAAGCTCGACGAGTCCGATGGTATCGAGACGTGCTCTCCATCAAAGCGAACCGCTCTTGACACTGAACGAGAAGAATGTCCAACCCTAGAAGCCGTCGTTGACCCTGCCCTTCTCGCTGATCACTTTGCGAAATACATTCAAAAGTGGTTTTCGAAAAGTAGTCCCATCGAACTGGAAAACCGATACCTACCCGCAAAGGCTTTTCTCGACACCACGAGTTATGACAAAGACCGAGTTGCCGCGAATCTGCCAGACTTTCTCGTGCGATTCTCAATAGACGGGAAAGACCAACTTTCTACCTGCGACCAGGTAGCGACACCACACACCCTTGTCCTCACAGTATCTGGCATACGGACTGCAGATCTCATGCGCCAACTACGAGTGTTCAAGACTCAAGACTCCAAAGTCGCCAAATTTATTGCCAAACACATGAAACTCGAAATGAATGTGGAGTTTCTGCAAAAAAACAAAGTGGGGATCGCCATAGGAACTCCGGAGAGGATGTATCAATTGATGGAAGCAGGTGCAATGAAGACGGAGGCCCTACAACGAATCGTAGTGGATGGCTCATATAAAGACGAGAAGAAGAACACGATCTTCACGATTGGGCAAATTTTTCAACCGATGATCGCCTTGCTCAATAACGACAGTATTCGCCAGAGATACCGAAGTGAACAAAACAAAATTGATATACTAGTCTTCTAACTGAAGATGATGCGGTCGCGTGGGCAACGCCCTTACAAAGCGCGTGGGCGGCGACCAAGACAGAATCGCACCCTAGGAGTGTTGAAAACTTGGGTACCATACAACCTTTTTGCGGCGTGCAGGCCTGTGGGAAACCCACAAGGGGCGGAAACACTAGCGCCAGGAACAGGCTGTTTAGGCGAGTCTTTCGGTTCAGACCAACGAATCACCAGCTCTTTTGTATGCGAGCTTTGCGGGCGTCTCTCCGCAGTGTTTCTCACCTGGAAAGAGGTGGCGCAAATTGGTGGACATTTGAAGCCATGGCTGATGGGCGCTCCTGCAGAAATGAAAAATATTCTCCAGTCCGCCAATAATGCCTACTGCGCTTTAGAATCATTACTCTGAAAGTCCATCCCGCCTTTCTTCTTTGCACCTGATGTCACTACTGCTGCATCGCGATTCACGTGGGGTTTATCTACTTGGTACAATAAAGGAGCTGTCGGCATCTTGTGAGCCGATTGATGGTGATTTCGCTACAAACCTCAGGACACTGCGCAAGTCAGTAACCTAACGAGACTTCTCGTACTTGCGAGTTTTGTACGGAGTACTGTCCTCAAGCTGCTGGCAACTTCTGATAGGGTGTCACCTTTTACCCACCAAAGATGAGCTATCAGTCATATCTCAAGTCCACCACAGCCTTTGCCAACAGTAAAACTCCTTCTCCAGGTTCCATCCATCGAAAACCTCCTCCAACCGTAGCGCCGTCCAACACACCTTTCTCATCAATTCATAGCACTCTGGCAAAAAATGCTACTCCAACATCTACCATCAATGCTCCTTTCACGCTGGCATCATCAGCGAACTCACCAGCAAACCTCTCCGCCCCCAAACTTCAGCCTGCGTCCGGCTCAAGCATTCCTACTCGTGAACCGACTCGCATAACCTTGACCAAAGAACAAATTGACGCTGCGTTGAAAGCATGCTTGGATTTACAAATTACTGCAGCGACTTTGCACGAGAAGCGGCCTTTTGCAGCCTTGCTCCTCGGACCTGACAACACCACTACCCTCCTTACGCACTTCTCCATTTCTCATGTCCAACATGCGGAGACCGAGCTTGCCCGGCTAGCTACTGTGCACTTCACACAGGAATACCTCGCTGCATGCACGCTGGTGTCAACTTGGGAACCGTGCGCTATGTGTGCGGGGACATTGTACTGGAGTAATATTGGACGCCTGCTCTATGCTGCCAGTGAGGAGAAGTTGAAAGATTTAACAGGTGGTAACAACAAGGAGAATATGACGATGTCACTTCCGTGTCGGGATGTGCTTAAGGCTGGTCAGAAGGACATCGAGGTCATCGGACCTGTCAAGGGTTGGGAAGAGAAGGTCGTTGAAGAGAGTGCAAAATGGTGGAAAGAACATCAGTCCAACGAATCTGTGAGGAGACTGAGAGAGGGCAGTGTGAATGGAAGCGAGAGGGCGGGAAGCCTGTCAAGTATGCCTCACGGCACGCCGACGACCTGGACAGGAGAAGAGACTGTTCTCAGCAGCATCGATGACGAGGGTGAATACAAAGCGGAGCTTGATATTGACTGGATGAGGTAGAACGGCGCCGAGCTGGCTATGCTCGATGTTCGTGGAGTTTGCATGTCTTGACGTTGACCCAGAATGACCAACCTGATGAGCCGACATTTTGAGTGCGGATGTATTAGTGACAGAGAACGCGCATTATTGTGTGATCATCGAAAATCCGGATGACATCCGGCGACGTATTGGAAGAGATCCGTGGAAAGGAAAAAAGAAATTCAGAGGTATTAGTCATCCACCCGCAGACTTATTCGCGATGGGGGGATTCCCAGGGATACCATATCGGGCAGGCTCACATGTCGTGAAATCATCATTGCTGTCCGTCAACAATACGCCGTTACTGGCGTTGAGTCTTTATTCGGAGAATGATCGTTTCCTGTCCTTCTTGATCTTTCTTCGCCAGCCTTTGACGTCCTTTCCACTCTCGAGGTCTCGAAGGGCTTGCATCCTCGCTTCCGCTACATCTTTTAACGTCCGGTCTTTCACCACACGTGTCTCGATATTGACCCCCTCTTCGCTCCATTCTACCATCTTACTCCCTACATACTCCTCAATTGCCAGGACGAGGGTGACATCCCGCTGCCCAATAAATGTGACACTCGTACCTTTCCTGCCCGCTCTAGCTGTTCGACCCACTCGGTGAACGTAATCTATCGGATTTCGAGGGACATCAAAGTTGATCACAAAGTTGACCTCGGGAATGTCAAGGCCTCTTGATGCCACATCTGTGCTTATAAGAATCCGCGCCTTCTGAGAGCGAAAGTCGGAGAGGTTCTTGTTTCGTTGATCCTGAGGGAGTTCCGAGTGCAGCGCTGTTACGGGATGGGAGAGCTGGAGGAGCGTACGGTGGAGGATGTCGGCAGTGTTGGTGCGATTCACAAAGACCATGATGCTGGGCTCAGGCGCTTTCGTGAACGAAGGAACGGAAAGAAGGACGTGAAGGAAGGCGTCTTTGTGAGTCATGGGAATCTGTAGGTATGTTTGTGTGAGCGTTGCCGGAAGAAGGCTTGAAGAGAGAGCAGAATCAGAGAAGTCTGTGATCTCGGATATGAAGATAGGAGGTCGGCTCTGCGGGCGGGGAACTTCCTTCAACGCTCGAACTTCTGGCGTTATGGTTGCGGTGAAAAGCAAAGTTAACCGAGATGAAGGTGGAGGAAGAGCAGATAAACAGGTGCTGAGGTCTGGAAGCATCGAGCCCGGTCCGGAGGCTAGCAAGCGGTCCGCTTCGTCGAGGACCATTACTTTCGCGCGAGAGAATCCGATGGTGGTTTCTTTGCCCGAGCTAAGAATGTGGTCTGCCAGTCTCCCGGGTGTTGCAACGACGATGTGTGGCCGTTTAGCTAGAGCAACCGCTTGTGGTCTCATATCGCATCCTCCTGTTATTAGAACTGTTTTGAGATTCTGTGGTGCTCCCAGCGCTTGAAATTGTTCGTAGATTTGTAGAGCTAACTCTCGGGTTGGTGTGAGGACGACAGCGTAGATGCCAAACGGGTCCTCTGCCCACTTTTGCAAAATAGGAACGGCAAAGGCCACTGTTTTTCCTGTACCCGTCCTAGAGCCTCCAATGCAATCTCTTCCCTTCAAGATTTCAGGTATGCAGGTCCGTTGAATCTCGGTCGGATTTGATATGGCCATGGCGGCGAGGGACTGTATCAGCCATGGAGCCACGGAAAGTGAATGGAAGGTAACAGAAGTCGTAGAGACTGAAGGGCGCGTCGCCGACAGTGATCCATTTTCCTCAGGAAAGACGGGTTTTTTCACTCTAGATACCGACGTGACGTGGGCGGCGGGGGATGGAGTTTCGTCTGTCTCTTGCGAAATGCGTCTGCGCTTTGGAGGGGGATTCCGAAACTCGTTATCGCTGCTGAGTTCACTGGCGGAGGAGCTTGAACGGAGATCGAGCCGTTCGTCTTTTGTCCTCGTGGGCGCCATGGAGAGAAACTCAGGTCAAAATAATTTTCGTGCATGGCCGGGTGGTAGATGTCATTCACCGATCGGGTTCTTCCCTTTGGAGACTAGCGTCTAGGAGGAGAAAAGTAGTCCCGCCGTGTGGAACTTCGCCAAACTATCCAGTGATCGAGTGCCGATTGTAACTATGGATATCTTTGCCGCATAGCCTACAATTGCGCGCAATTGCACACGAATAAGGGAGTATCGTACGAGAGTCAGCAAGAGAGCAGATGGATAGAGTGGCAGCGGACCTCCGAGTCTGGGCTGACCATTGACTCAATCCCTGCATCCGGTGCTCTGATACCGCAAGTCCTCTGGTCTTCGTTCGACCTGCAAAACCCAGGCGATGCCTCCAGTGCTACTATCTTGAGGATTGATTTCACCGAGCGCTTAACGCAAGGTACGCAAACTGTAATAAATAGGTGCGTTGTTGGTGCTGTAACAGCCTGGAAGCACACTTGAACGCTGATTCGCCCTTCCATGATCACCCGTATTCTGGGGACACCGATGGCAGATAATATCTTTCCACTGAATTGCTGGCCAAAGTCCTCGGGCGAGGGTCCCAATCTGGGAATAAAAATCTTATCGTGCATTGTCCTTGCCAGCGCGAGGAGACGACAGGATCCTCCGGAAAGTGACACACTTTGCTGACCACTGGAGAACAGTCAGACAGACGTTCTAACCTTTCTGAATCAACTCTGATTGCAGTTCGATAAATCTCCCCTCCGACACGCCGAGACCAGCGTCCGGATGGGAATTTCGCAATACAGCAAAATTACACAACGACAAGCATCTACTCCGTACACAGCCTTCCTGCAAAGGACTTCGGAAAGTCCTAGTTACATTGCAGAATCCGTGGTAACCCTGAGTTCCCATTCACTTGTCCTGACCGAAGTAATCACGGAGACTGGGACTGTCAACAATTGTTCTTCATGGCGGCACCACCGGAATCCTCAGCCGAGGCGGGAATTACGCTTGTCTCCATTCTAGTGCATTCCTATGGCGAAGCGCTCGCGTTCTTCATACAAAAGCTCGGATTCATTCTGGCTGAGGATTTACCTAGTCTGACAACCACGGGCAAACCCAAGCGCTGGGTTGTCGTTCATCCACCGCCCTCCCGGTTTGGAAGTTCTGGTATCCTTCTGGCTCAGGCAGATGGCCCTGAGCAAACAATCATGGTGGGAAAGTAGTTCGCTGGGCGTGTAGGCATGTTCTAGCGCGTTGAGGACTTCAAGGCTACGCACGCTCGGCTAGTAGAGGCAGGCATCAAATTCCTCACACAGCCTCGAGCAGAGGCTTATGGGCGTGTTGCTGTCTTCCTTGATATTTCCGGAAACAAATGGGACCTCATTGGATGAGCGAAAATTATGGATGATCGACCATATTTCGCTGGCCTGCGAAATAACTATGTCGATGCAAATGCATTATGTACGGAGTGCGAAGTTAAGACCTCAGTGACACGGAAACCCATTTGCTCGATATTCGCTGCAGGCTTGATAAAACAATGCACTCTCAGGACCGGCCCGTGTACTTGATCGCCTCACCACGATACGCAGCGTCCGAAATAGAGCTTCCACCAGGTTCGATTGACCTTTGAAGGTCTGTCACGGGAAACCGAGTCATTGTGTTGGGGACACGACCAGTCAGCCAAAGTCATGGGGGAACTGACGGACGCCTGACAAAGAGTCCTGTGAAGCAAGAAGCTGGGACGAACAAGCTCGTGATTGATGCCTGTCGGAGTTTTGCCGAATTTTTCAAAAAAGGTGAGCTCCGATCTCCTTGGGAACGATTAGCAAAACGGGCTGTGTTCGGGCAGAAGCACTAACTGAGACATCAATCATGCTATTTACTCCCGGATATTGAGTAATGACACAAGTTGATGTTCTAGACAATAAGATGATTTCTTTCCGCTTGCGCACTCAGCTGCTTTTGGGGGTTCCACTGGTTCGATATCCGTGCGTTTCCGTGCTGTCCACAGACAGGTTTTGGGGGCTGAGGGTGTCGCCTTTCCTTTTCTGAATGCGCGCTTTCACTGTAATACTGTGGCTGTATTGCCCAAAGAGCCACTAGCGGGCCCAAAAGGCTTCTCCACAAGCAGCATGTAATACTGTCGCCTGAAATCCAAGGAGAGACATGGCCGAAGCACTCAGAACAACCCTTCCCGTTCGCCTCAACACGCTGAGGGCTATCGTCAAAGAATAATTCCAAGAATGCGCTGCTCCTTGCTCGACTCCAAACCAGCATTTCCCCGCTATGGGAAAGACAAAAGAGTTGTCACACCAACCTGCAGCTTTGCCTCAATTGTCACAGCCTGCAAACATTGCTGTTCAAACAGACAATGTTCCTGTTGTTGACGAACCCGAGTCACCGCTCCCTGATGCCCTACTAGATGACACCACGAGCGTTCTCGACGACGGCCGTGTCTCTCTTAACCTCAACTCAAAGCTCGCCCAGGTTTTTGCGAAACTTATTGAAGCCTCCGAGGATGAAGAATATGTTATCGAACCTCCCCCGGCCTACTCAACCATTTCGGATCTAGAGGCGTGGAGACTGCCTCTGAACATTGTGATCCAGATCGTTGGTAGCCGTGGGGATGTTCAGCCATTTGTTGCTCTTGGACAAGAGTTGCAGCGTTATGGACATAGAGTTCGCCTGGCGACTCACAATGTCTTCAGACAGTTTGTTGAGAATGCAGGACTGGAGTTTTATTCTATTGGAGGCGATCCAGCGGAACTAATGGCGGTACCTTGCTGTCTTCCCAATGACTGCAACCCATGCTAAGTGATTGTCTAGTACATGGTCAAGAATCCAGGATTGCTTCCTCGCATGAGAGCTCTACGAGAAGGAGAAGTGAGCAAAAACAGAAAGATGATCCGGGAGATACTTGACGGATGTTGGGCTTCGTGCATTTTACCCTCAGAAAGCGGAGATCCATTCGTTGCCAATGCCATAATCGCTAATCCTCCATCATTTGCCCACATTCATTGTGCCCAAGCACTTGGAGTCCCCGTTCACATCATGTTCACCATGCCATGGAGCCCGACTCGAGCGTTCCCCCATCCTCTAGCGAATATCAGGAATAGCAGTACTGATCCAAAGCTAGCGAATTACATTTCATACGGCATGGTCCAGTTGTTGACCTGGAATGGGTATGTCAGGTTCAACCTTTCCGAGTTACACTGCTGACTGCCCTTCGAGAATTGGTGACATTGTTCAAAATTGGAGGAAATCAATCGATCTGGAAGCTGTACCGATGTCTGAAGCTCCTTTCCTAATGGAGACTCTTCAGGTTCCTCACACTTACTGCTGGTCTCCTGCACTAGTCCCCAAGCCCAAAGACTGGGGCAAACATATTGGTCAGTACTGTTTGGCCTCAGCGTGATCTTTCCTAATCAGATGAAACAGATGTCTGCGGTTTTATACGTCCAGATCCAGCCCTGTACACGGTACCAGTTGACCTCGACACATTTCTGAAATCAGGGCCAACCCCTGTCTACATTGGCTTTGGTAGTATCGTGATAGAAGATCCTGAGAAGCTCCTTCAGATATTACTCGATGCGATCAATGAATGTGGTGTTCGAGCCATTATCTCGAAAGGATGGAGCAACCTGGAGAGCGAGGATGTTGGTGAAAATGTCTTCTTCCTCGAGGAATGTCCTCACGGTAAGTGAAATCTCGATCACATATTCTGCGATAGCGTTTGCTGAATTATGCAGAGTGGTTGTTTCAACAAGTCTCTTTGGTAGTTCACCATGGCGGAGCTGGGACTACGGCTTGCGGGCTCATAAACGGCCGACCAACTGTCATTGTGCCATTTTTCGGAGAGTAAAGTTCTTTCTCCAACCTTTGTTCGGCTCATTGCTGATCAACTATAGCCAGCCGTTCTGGGGCAATGTGGTTGCCGCTTCCCGAGCCGGACCACCTCCGATCCCTCATAAGAAACTAAGTAGCAAGAATCTTAGCAGCTCAATCCGGTATTGCTTACGCGAAGAGGCTCAACAAGCTGCAAAGGCTGTGGCTGAAAAGATGACGACTGAACTGGGAGTTAAGGCTGCAGTTCATTCGTTCCATCGGCATTTACCAGTCGACGATATGGGTTGTGATTTGATCAAGGGATTACCTGCCACTTGGGTGTACAGGAGATCGAAGACTTTTCTCAAAATTTCTGGGGCTGCAGCCGAAATTTTGATTCAAGCACGGAGGATTAAGGCAGAAGACCTTCGGCTGTACAAATCAAAACCGTTCATCATTGAGAACCGCAGATGGGACTTTCTTACTAGCTCACTCGCGGTCTCGATGGAGATGTCGTATGACATCCTGGCCGCTCTCAGCGGGTTTTGGAGAAACCCGCGAGCAATTCGCAAGCAGAAAGATAAAGAGCGTGCCTTGAGTCGTGCATCATCTCATCAAACAACGTCTGGTAACGAAAATGATCCCGGGGAAGGCCCAAGCAAAGAAATTGCAAAGATGGTGGGGGCCTCTGCTATGAGTATTTCTCACATTACAGGAATTGTGATAAAGGGATCCTTGGTCGACATCCCAGTCGCAGTTGCCGAAGGTTTGCGGAATACGCCAAAACTCTACGGTCAGGAAGTGCCCGATCATGCCTCTGTGACCGACTGGAAGAGTGGTCTCGCAGTTGCTGGATCAACTTTCGTCCACCAAATGGCTGAGGGACTTACAGATCTTGTGGTGCAGCCAGCGAAAGGTATCGCCAAAGAAGGGATAGTTGGTTTTGGCAAAGGGATCGGTAAAGGAGCATTGCAGACCGCGACAAAACCAACAGCAGGTATGTTCGCTCCTCATGTTGATGATAGCCTGACTTATGGTTTGCTGAAGCATGCATGGGGCTTATCGGCTACACTGGTCAAGGGATCTACAAGTCAATCTATGCGGCAGTTCATTCGAAGACCAAAAAGTCCGTCGCATCCGCCCAGCGGGTGCAAGACAAATATTTTATCCGCGCGATCGGCATGGACATTAGTGCCGACGAAGTTGTGGAAGCATTTGATCTGCTCTGTCGACTGCGTACTGGACCTACTACTACTGGCTCTAGTGATGGGCACACTCCACCGATAGCATCTAGAACACCAAGTCATATTTCGACGCAAACGCAACCATCGTTACCGCTGTTACCAATTGTGGCCGACGATCGAGCATCAACTCATGAAGACAACATCCCGTAGGACGACCCACGGTCGCTGTAAGCTCGATGAATTGCAGGAGACTCAGGTTCGCCATGTTGCTGGGATGGGCAAGGCTTAATTGAACAATGCTGCAGCTTGTATTTCATGGAATGGGATCGGCGACATCACTTCGATCTTCCCCAACCATATCGACAACTTCTTCGGTGGGGGCTGGGTGGCGAGCCATCCCAGAACCGGACAGGGTTATGTAGCCATACGCATCGGGCCATGGCTTTGTCTGCAGCTGCTCCCAAATCCTGAGAAGCGTGAGGAGAAGGATTTGAGAAGCAAATATCTCGGCAAAATCAACCGGTTAGTCCGTCAAAGCCTGATGCGGCTGAAACAAGAAGGGATAACCGCGAACGAAATAAGAGAGAAAGCAAAAGCATTGGGTAATTGCTGAACAGGGAGTTTAGTATAATATCGTCGGCTGCTTGCACGTATATCTCGTCATACCATCGAACCCAAACTTATATCCAGGAGCCTGTTCCGAATTTGCATAACCCTGACACTGAACCCGGGGGTTGACGTAATTTTTCAAATGGCTGCGCACGTAGTCGCTTTCTTTTCCTGAATTTTTTCAACTCTATCAAGACTCGGGAACAATCCCTCAAGATTGTGTCCAGTTTCTATAGTCTGCTCATATAACAATTCCAAGGTTTCCGATAATTGTGCTTAGGTAGCATGGCCCTCGGACGTGAAAAGATTTAGTATGCTCGTGCCTATGACTTATATGTTGCCAATTCTATGTCTCATCCCTTCAAATCGCACGGCCACAACAAAGTTAAACACAGCTCGGTTCTTCGGTGGTGGTCTATCGGGAATTATCTAGGCTCGCTTAACTGGGCAGATCGAAGCTTCGTCATGGAACTAAGTTCTATTCAAAGGCCGCCGTCGCAGCATCGGCGCCCGAGAGGTGAAAGATTGACACATGGAACAATAAGTTTAGCTCAGAATGTGTTAGAGTTACTCAAAACGCTCAAGGCTGAAAAGATTGATCTTTTGGTACCTCCGTTGCCCTGATCGAACCACGCCCTATGAAACGACCTTGCAAGAAGACAAACTGAGCAACGGGGTCTTTTCAACAAATTTCTGGCCAGCAACTACATGTCTTGGGAGGTTGCTCAAATATGTGAGAATTGCCAGCGGAATGGCTGGATACAGCCCACAATGTGCCAAAGAGGGTTTAAAGCAATCCATCGTAGTGTGTGGCAGGAATTAGTTTCTTGTCTGCGATACTATGAAATCAGCTTTCAAAGAGTATAATCCTTTTGCCGGCAGCTATTTAACGGATCGATACCTTGGCAATAACGAAAACGCTGAGATCGAAAATGGTCTGGCTTC
This sequence comes from Cladophialophora bantiana CBS 173.52, assembly GCF_000835475.1. Taxonomy (NCBI): domain Eukaryota; kingdom Fungi; phylum Ascomycota; class Eurotiomycetes; order Chaetothyriales; family Herpotrichiellaceae; genus Cladophialophora; species Cladophialophora bantiana. The sequence continues at coordinate 2,264,307 of NW_015971578.1, forward strand.
GACCCGAGCACTTTCAAAGGTAAGGGCTATGGCAATAGGTATTGGAATGATGGGATGTTTGACGCACCGGAGATACTTCGAGCAACAATGAAAGACTCCGATTTAACGGAAGCTGAATGTGCCCATCAACGGATTGTGCATTACTCGATGCTCAGTGGCCAAAAAGGCCATGCCATGATTATTTGGAGCAACTAATATTAGGCAACTCGGGGAGAAGCTCAAGAAAAGGCCACTTCCATAAGCATTGTTGAAGCCCTCAACCAGGGATTGGAGAAAACTCGAGCCATAAATTTGAAGTACTGGCAAAGCGATAAAGTATAGGGCGAATAACTTGAACGTACGAGCAATATCCACGCTTTGGCACATGCTCTGTCTGTGTCTCTAGCAACACCCTTAATCATCTCCGTTCCCTCAAGACTTCTCCACGGTGATCACGAATCACGACTTTGGGCTTTCGACTCGTACTTTCCCCAAGACGGAATCCAGGTCCTTCTCTGTGCTTTCCCAAATTGCCCTGACCTTGCTTCCTCTACCTTCGCGCGGGATAAAGCGCACTTCAAACTTAACAGGTCGGGAATTGAATCCTTGGGTAAAGGCGAATGGATCGACCTCGCGCCTTTGTCGCTGTCCTTCGACAACTTTGTCCTTGTAACCTACATCAAACGTCCATAAGATCCTTGCGATATTAATGAAAAGACTGTTCTTTGCAATATGTTGGCCAGTACAAATTCTTCTTCCGAACCCAAAGGCAGCCAGGGGCAGGGTGGGGTCTTTGATCCATCTATCAGGGTTGAAGGCGTAAGCGTCCTTGTAGACATTCTCATCTAGGTGAATGGCCCAGTGATTCCCGATCACCGTAGCTCCGGCGGGTATATCGTAACCCATATATTTGTCATCCTGAACCACAGCGTGGGGTATACCACCGGCAGATACCGGTCGCCATCGAAGCGTCTCTTTAATGATTGCGTCGATATAAGGGAGACTGTCTTTGTCTTCGAAAGTCGGTAATTGAGTAGATCCGAGTACGGAATCAAGCTCGGCCTGTCCCTTTCTCATGACTTCTGGGTATAGAAGCATCGCAAGCGTGAAGACCTCTAGAGCCATCGTTGTTGTATCGCTACCCGCTTCGTATAAAATACCAACATCATAAGCGAGTTCTTTCTGTGACATAGCTTGAGCTTCCTTCATCTCTTGTGCGTGTCTAGACCAGTTCCAGCAATTTGATGCTTTTCCTTGTTTTAAATTGTCCATATATAGCTTGGATTCGAATTCGTGCAATCTCTCAGCGAGACGTTTCCAAGGGGCAAGAAAGGAAGGAAGGTAGTTGAGTGCAGGAACCGCATCCACCAGCCATGTCCCGACTCTTGCCGCGTACAGGAAATTCTCCATTACTTGGTCAATACCTTTTACTTCTGGTTCGTCGCCTAGAGTCATACGGCGCCCATATGCCAATGAAAATATCAGGCTCGAGGAGTAGCGGTGATAGCGATCGGAGAAGTCTGCTTCTGGATCCAGCAGTTCATGAATGAGTTGGAGACTCTCGAGCTCCTGGAGATGACGGTAGCTTTGTGAGATACGGACGTTGAGGAATGCGCCTTGAAGCCTTTGATGGTTGCGCCATCTCTGGCCATAGGGCATGAGCAAAGTTCTGTAGCCTTTACTAACGCACTCGCCACCCATGACAACACGAGGACGGGAGCTGTAGATGTTGCTTCGCTTATCAAGGAGATCGTGAGCTGCTTCATGAGTTCCCAGAATGATCACCGTGCTTAGGCCGTATTGGAGACTGAATATGGGCCCATACTGCTTGGTCCATCCCTGATATACTCGCCATGGGTCGAGAGGCGGTGCTTGGTGTAGGTTGCCGATTATCGGCAACCGTGGCGGACCAGGCGGAAGGTTCCTTTTCTTGCGATGTATTAGAGGATGAAACAGCCATATGACAACAAGAAAGGGCAAGACAGAGGCGATAGTGAGATGGAAAAGCTTCATGCCTGTAGGTGCGTGGAGATAGATCGGTGTTGAAGGACAAATGTTAACAACACGCAATAGAAGTTAGTAAGTTTTTATGTACATCTTGCCTAACTTCCAGAAATTGAAGCAGTGGTCGTCCTGCTTGAAAAAATGAGTTTGCTTTGTCAACTGTGCGGCCTGCTACCGCGCAGATATATAAAAACAAGAAGGCCATTGACAATTTGTGGGAAGTAAAAGGCCCACCAGCGTAAAGCGCTGCATGATGCTTACAGCTCCTGGGCAGTTTTCAGGAAGGCAAGGCGCCCCACATTATTAGCTCAGCAATATCAAACCCATCTGTGGGGTTAATGCTAGCCTCTGGGACAGTGAGACCCGTGGCACCCGTGGGACATTAATGAATCTCCAGAGCCGGCCTAGCACTACGAGGTAGGCTATTAGGTAGGCCTCACTAGCCTTTTCTCCTTGTTTCCCCACAGAAGGCTTAGCAAATCTATGGTCCAGCCGATGGTGTCGATGGCCAGGACGTGCCAGACAAAGGAAAACGAACCCCACTCATAGGAATGATCTCTTGCTTCTCCTCGAGGTACTTCAGCACTGTGAAGAGTTACGTCGAGGGTATCTCTAGCCAGAAAAGAGGGCGCTGATTTAGATTCGGGGTTCCTGAAGGATCTTAAACTGCGAATAATCCAAAATGGTGCGAATAGTCTATTGCGTAAGTGGTATCAGGGTGGTGCAAAGACCGTTGTATTCACCAGACTCGTCTTTCGGCTAATTATGAAAGCCGCAAGTCCGTAACTGAAACCCTGCCTGCTAAACTTTGAAGAGTCCTGATTACCGCACACCCAGGGTTAATACAGTATTTGAAAGCACATCGAGATCCCTCCTCACAATGGTGCAACGATATGAGGTAATTTCTCCGTCCAGCAGACTCGAAAGCTAAGCAGCCCGCATTAGCTTCATTGGCCGACCCACAACCATGAAGATGAAAGGTATCTGTAGGCGAGTTAGTGAAATTAGACATAGGCATCTGGCCTTGTGGCATAGTAGTTGAAAGTGCAGGGAGTTTCACTTTTAAAGTTGCTGAACATCAAATGACATTGGCTTAGTTTGAACCATTGCGAGGCGCTTTCACTACCGGTATCATAGAATGACACGTAGTGCATGTTGTGGAAAGTCATGGTTATGTAGCTGTGCCTGTCGCGAAGCTTTAGGCAGGTATTAACTCTCCTTGAATCACCGAAGAGTTATTATAGATTTCGGTCGGATCTCAGAGGTCTACAGCCATGGCGTCTTGGAGGACCGTTAATTCAGTCTCATACCAATCCAGCGAGTAGTCTTGAGAATTATATGAACTACAGAGCTATGAGATCTATCATGGCGAGAAATATTCAAATTGATCGTTGCGATATAATAGAGATTCTGTCTTTCTATCACTCATTGCAGCATAGTCTGCTGGAACACACAACTATAATCATCTTCGGAAACCCCACATAATGTCTTCGGCGATTTAGTTGCAGTGCTGTAATCGGAAGACCGCCTGATTTTGTTTCGTCTGGCGGTAAACATGATTAAAGCGCATATCTGAAGCCTGGGATACCTCCGATATCAATACCGTCCCGATCGGCGGCATTGTTACGTCTCCAATAGATGTACACCATAAACATCAATGCGATGACCATGTATGTCGTTAGACCGATGGTAGTGTATATTCCAGGACCGTATGAAGGGGCATCTTGACCTCTGAAGATGAGACTCCCAATGATACCTCCGATTGCACCACAAGCGATCAAGATCCCAGAAGATACTGCTCTTGCAGCTGATCCGATCGTGTTGGATTGGTTGAAAGCAAGGAGTGCAGGAGTGTTTGAATGAACGCCCATTGTTGCGAGAAAGATGCCGAAGTATCGAACGTCATTGGAAAAGCCTTCCCGCATAACTATATCAGGATAAATTAGCAGAAGAAAGACACATGGAAGAGAAGATATACTTGAAAAGCCAACGATCATAACGATGGAATTGAAAATGCAGACGGATGCTCTCTTTTGATACTTATCTGATAGGTAAGAAGTAATTCCCAAAAGCCCAAGAGCCGCAAAGAAGGGATAGCCGGATCGAAGACTGGCATCTAAACCAGAGTATCCTAATCCCTAGGGGCAGTCAGCAGCAAGACACTCGAAAGGAGAAATTCATGTACCTTAATGATTGTTGGCGTGAAAAAGGCGGTAGCATTCGCTGTCCCGACATTGAAACAATAGATTGTGCCTTGCGCCCACAATGTCCAGTCTTTTGCCGTTTCAACAAAAGCTGACCACACAACCTTGGCTGTTTTGTACTCCCCGCGATCCTTGTCAAGCTTGTTGTACAAGTACACTCGTTCATCGGGCTTGATCCATTTCGTGTGATCCGGGAACTTAGGAACGAAGAGAGGCGCAATTAGGCCGATTGCCATTGACGCACCACCTTCGATAGAAAAGATCCAACGCCAGCCATTCATATTGCGGACTCCGCCCATGGAACCAAGTCCATAGGATAGAATGCCAGCTAATGCGGAGGCGACTACACCAACAGCGTAAGCGAATGCTATCCTCTTGTGCAACTCTCGCCTAGTGTACCAGCAGGCAATTGTGAAGGTGATACCCGGAAGTACGCCTCCTTCAAACGTGCCAAGGAGAAAACGTAGAAATGCCATGGCACCCCAGTTATGGAGGAATCCCATTCCACAAAGCACTGCTCCCCAAGAAAAGGTCAAGAAGGGAAGCCACCAGCGTGGTTCGACTTTTGTGAGAATCCAGTTGGAGGGAACATCAGACACAGCATATCCTGGAAAGAACAGCATGAGGATGATCGAATATCTTTGCGTTCCCAGGTTCAAATCTTCTTGCATTCCGAGGACTTTAGCACTCCCGATATTGATCCGATCAATGATTGAAACAGCGTAGATGAGTCCAAGCATAGGCAAGACGTGAAGGTCAACCCGCCACATGAATCGACGGACCTGTGATTTGGACAAGGTTGGCTCCTCGTGCTTCCTCTCCTCTTCGGTGATCTGCTCAGCATGCGTGGCGAGGGCTTCGTCTTTACTGAGGACGTTGACATTTCCTTCGACGTCGATGGGATTCATGGTTTCTGTAGCCTGCCGCAGGCCAGGCGAAGATCGTAAAGGGAATTGCTGGTCTCATTTCCAACACTAACCGTCTGGCACCGCGTCTTCTTTATTGCTACTGCATGTGGGGAGCGCTGCCTACCATTTCGGGAATTTAGCATCTCAACGGCATGGATAACAAACACTCATCTGCCGTGCCTTGGCAGCGAGGCGGAGTCGTTTCCCCAATACTTGGCTGACAAGGCTTTCTGGGGTTTCTCCTACTGCCTATTGGCTCTTTTATCAATCGTTTTGCGCTCTGCTGGAGTATGCCGAGTCTCAAATTGTAGCTAAGGCTGCGCCTAGATATTTAGTACGATATTGACCGAGAAGGTTTGGGGTAATGTGGAGAGAATACTAGGGAAGGCTGAACTGGAAGGAGTTAGAGAGCGAAATGATTAGGAGAAAAGGCCTAAAGCCGTAAGTTATAATAGCTTTAGCTCGTAGTGTTATATTGTAACAGAGCACTTTAGGGTTCGGTGTGTACGTATAACAACGCACAGAGACCTATTCTATAAGTGGGATGCTCGGCCGGGGTTCACTGTACTTCACTTAGCCAACCGAAGAACACATTAACATTTCTTCTTTAGGACGTAAAGTACACTAACGCCTAATTATATAGGGCCTAGCGTACGCACCACCACAGTACTAAGTAGCGTATTAGGTTTTATCCTAACCTAGTAAGGTTGCGCTTCTAATTACAACGCGTAGAAGCATAGTGAACTTCTTTTCTCTGTTAGCGTAGATTATTCGTTCTTTATGAATAGAATTATCGTTTTTAATGTTATATTTATATTAAGGATCCCTACTAATCCTAACTAGGTTAGGGTTCTCAGCAACAATCCTAAGATAGCATGAGCTAGTTAGGAAAGACACAAGGTATGAGTAGGGTCCCTTGTTACTAAGAACTGTATAGTTCAGTAGATAACATGAGTTGGCTACGAAGGGAGTGTGGCTATCTGCGAAAAGGAGCGTAGCTATATACTTATGAGGTTCCTCTTAATGGGGTAATATAGAATGGTATGCTAGTATGTTAGTATATCGTAGTTCAATATATCAATAGACTAATTCCTTTCTATCTTAGTTGTTACGTAACCTTCTCAGCCCTATTCCTCGTAACTACCTTTTATTCAATTAAATTTCCTTCCTTATACCCCCCGTATAAGCTTTTAAGACTATATCTAATACTATCTCTCTCTTAGATTCGTTCGTTATCCTCAACGTACTTAAGGTAGATCTTCCCTAGGCTGCTTCCTTCCTTCTCTTTCTTCCTTCCTTTATTATAGCTAACTATATAGTTCTTTCGTGTTATTAAAACTCGTCGTTCCTTTAAACCTTAAAAGTCTCGAAGCGAACGTCGTAACGAGCTTATCGATTCTATCTTCTCTAATTCCGAGAACATCGCGATAATTACTTATACCGAGTGTATAAACTACGGGGTAGTGTATTATTATAATAGAGAGTAGTCTTCCAGCTACGCCGAATATTTACGTCACTAACGAAATTATAACGGAATATTCTCTATAGAAGAGTTTCGTAAAGTAGAGAAATAAAAGAAATAATTAGTGTTTAAATCTCGGGCGAAACGAAAGAAGATTATTCGTCTTAGGCGTCTACTCCTCGAGATAGAGAAGAAGAATATAACTTTATAAAAGAATTTATTTTAATTAGAGAAGATCTCTAATTATATACTACGTCGTAAGATATAGATATTAAAGATATTTAATTAGTTATCTATAGTCGAAGAAGTAATCTTAGTAATTCTAACTTTATTTAGTTCGAGGTCTCCGCTATTGAGTAAATCGATTAGAAGACGATAATTACTAAACTACTCTAGGTAATTTCTTCTCACTTTTCTTAGGAGTTCTTCTAAAAGGTTAGTCTTCGACTTCTAACTATTCTCGTATTCGTCGTATTCTAATTATTTAATTAAATATTAGGGCCGGCCGCGCTTAATACGTCTTTTAAGGACTTTCTTAACATTATATTTCTCGGGCGCTATCTCCTCATCTAGCGAAAGTATTTAGATAATTTTAGCGTTCCGCGATACTAATTTAAGAAGTACTTTATGAAATACGTTATAAATTTTTATATTCTCTAATAGTTCTAATTAATACGTAATATCCCCGAGTTTATCTTTAATCTTAAATAGTCCGAGTTTTATATAGTTTAGTTTAGCGCTTAGTCTCTTTATCTTAATATTTTTTCGTAAAAGATAGACGGGGTCTCTTTTCTTTAGAAGCGATTTCTCGATTCTTTTCTTATTTACGTAGATTATTATTCTCTCTATAAGAAATTTTAGATTCGATTTAAATTATTTATAGAGTTCTTTTATAGTTAAAGCTATATTCTTCTATAATGAGCCTTTAGGTTAGGCCTTAGTTACGGTTAAGAATTACTTCATCACCATAATAGCCTATTAGATAAAACTTAAAAGATAGACGACTTAGAGACCTATAATTAGCTCTCAATCGTTAGATATTAATATTCTTATGATGTAGCATCGTTAGCGAGCGGTAAAGTAGGCCGCATTTCGTAGTTAGTTTATATTCCTACTAAGTATTATAACTAAAACCTTAATTAGGAAAAGTCTTATTACGATTAACACTAGATCTCTTCGAGGTTTTAGTTATCGTCTTTCTTCTATTTACGCTATATATTTAATCTTATATTTCCCGAAGTATAGCGAGTAGTATAACGAAGAATAAAGATGGCCGGCCTCGTAAGTACCGGGACAACGAGGCACTTCGAGCTAGCCGTGTAGTAAAAACCCAACGTTAGCGCGAGAAAAAACGTATAGAATAAGACGACCCTTCGCTCCCGAGGGAAACCGAACTTTAGATTATTTACGACTCTCATAGTATTCTAATATAAGCTAAAGTCGAAGGACTATCGCGATTAATCGACCCTTAATAGAGTATCTAAGTAGAAGGTCTATCTATATCGACCGACGCTAACTAAGAGATAATGAACTATTTTTATATTTTCTTAAATTACTCTTTATCTCGAAGAACGACTAATATATCTTCTTTCTCTCTAGATTATTCTCTTAGTATATTAGCTTCGTTAATAGTCTTAACTTATTAACTAATCGACCTAGAATTCTCTCTTTAAATCGAACGATACTCTCGATCATTACGATAACGTTCTACTCTCACCCCTCGAAAATTTTCATATCTTCCGCTCGTTTAATAATAAATCTTCGTTATTCTCTCGATCTTCGTTATCTTATATCGACTCTCTCTCTCCGTTCTATCTATTACCTCGAGTTCCTTAGTTTCTTAGATCTTCGAAAATTTCTTTACGCTAACTCTTTTAGTCGTCTTCCTTAAGAGCGTTGTTACTCTTAAATTAATCTATATAAACTAGATTAAATAAATCTAACGAGAGTTATTCTCGGAACGAGTCATCGAATCTACGTAAAGATAGTATAATACTAGAAGTAAAGATACGAGATTTAGTGATCTTTAAATATATTAATATCTAAGATATTAACTAGGCTACGAGCGAGAATTCTATAATGAGCCTTTAGATTAGACCTTAGTTACGGTTAAGAATTACTTTATCACCATAATAGCCTATTAGATAAAACTTAAAAGGTAGACGACTTAGAGGCCTATAATTAGCTCTCAATCGTTAGATATTAATATTCTTATAATGTAGCATCGTTGGCGAGCGATAAAGTAGGCCGCATTTCGTAGTTAGTTTATATTCCTACTAAGCATTATGACTAAAACCTCAATTAGGAAAAGTCTTATTACGATTAACACTAGATCTCTTCGAGATTTTAGTCACCGCCTTTCTTCTATCCACGCCATATATTCAATCTTATATTTCCCGAAGTATAGCGAGTAGTATAGCGAAGAATAAAGGTGGCCGGCCTCGTAAGTACCGGGACAACGAGGCACTTCGAGCTAGCCGTGCAGTAAAAACCCAACGTTGGCGCGAGAAAATAACACGACCCTTCGCTCCCGAGAGAAACCGGACTTTAGATTATCCACGACTCTCATAGTATTCTAATATAAGCTGAAGTCGAAGGACTATCGCGATTAACCGACCCTCGATAGAGTATCTAAGTAGAAGGCCTATCTATATCGACCGACGCTAACTAGAAGATAATAAGCTATTTTTATATTTTCTTAAATTACTCTTTATCTCGAAGAACGACTAATATATCTTCTTTCTCTCTAGATTATTCTCTTAGTATATTAGCTTCGTTAATAGTCTTAACTTATTAACTAATCGACCTAGAATTCTCTCTTTAAATCGAACGATACTCTCGATCATTACGATGACGCCCTACTCCCATCCCTCGAAAACCTTTATATCTCCCGCTCGTTTAATAATAGATCTCCGTTATTCTCTCGATCTTCGTCACTTTATATCGACTCTCTCTTTCCGTTCCATCTATTATCTCGAGTTCCTTAGTCTCTTAGATCTTCGAAAATTTCTTTACGCTAACTCTTCTAGCCGTCTTCCTCGAGAGCGTCGTTACTCTTAAATTAATCTATATAAACTAAATTAAATAAATCTAACGAGAGTTATTCTCGGGACGAGCCACCGAATCTACGTAAAGATAGTATAATACTAGAAGTAAAGATACGAGATTTAGTGGTCTTTAAATATATCGATATCTAAGATATTAACTAGACCGCGGGCGAGAATAACTAGAATAAAGATAACTAAGATAGAGACGATTAAGAAATAAATAGTGAAGATAGAAATAATTAAGATATGAACGAGAATAACGAGGAAGAGATCGATATTATATAACGAATTACCGAGGAGCTTCTATATTTCTATAAATATAGTAATAATAAGCATCTCGAAACGGCTTAGTAATATCCCCATAGATCTACTCATTATATATCTCTAAACGTAGTTAATAAATTTCTCGTCACTATACTCGATATACTTAGTTATATAATATTTTCTTCGTCTAATATAATATTCGATCATTAAGAAGCCCGAGATTAGAAGGCGTAATTTCTAGAAACTCGTTCGGAGACGTTAGATGAAAAAATTTATATCTATCTCTCTACGTCCGAGTCTCTAGAACCTTATCTTAATTTAGTAATAATCTTTAATTTTAATAGTGTTATAAGATTTCTCACTAGCCTAGTCTTTACGAAATATAGTGAACTGGGGCGAGGCTACTAGCCATGGGTATTAACTCGTACGGCGGTGGGTATGGTCTCTTCTCAACGCGCACACTTAACTAGGGGAAGTCCTCTCTATTGGTAACTTAGTTGCTTATGTTATCTATGAAAGATAGTCCCCCAGAACTATATAAGAAGAACCATAGTCTAGGGTCGGCGTCCCAGCTAATCATAACTCTGTCCACCACTTCCAACTTCTTCCATTACATCCCTTTCATTGTCGCTCGCTTCCTTAACGACCTCGCTCAAGACTTAACTATAATCTTCGCCTATTCTTCTCGGAAACATTAATTCTTCTTCATGTTCTTTAAACGCTCTGCGAAGTTATCCAATTATCTCCCATCTAACCCCTTCGGACTCGAGCCCTTTAACGCCCCTGGATCTTCACTGCGCTTCGGTTTACGCATAATTATCTTATAGATCTCTAGGGCGATAGTGAAACGATCCTCGATATCGACTTAAGTATTAGATAAGGTCATTTATAAGCGAGCCGTCTCGTAAGTTTCCGCATTAATAATCGCTAGAGAATTCTTAATTATCTAGAGTTCATAACTACTAGTGTTCTACTAAAGATTAGATTTAAGGCGTATTTCCCGGGGTGAAATACTGAAAACGCTATTCTTTAACTATCGAACGAAGAAGTCGAGTACCATCTTAGTCGTATCTAATCTACCTTATGTCGAATTAATGACTAAGTACGACTGCGTTGTCTCATCGGCTATAAAGATTAGCCAATGGTGCCCTTTACCTATTAAGTCGTCGTTAAAGATAATGAGTCGTCTTATATTATCGTCGACGTTTCCCTAGGCTTTGAATTTCACCGGTGCGTTTACGTTCCTATATTAGTTAATCCAGAAAAGGAACGCGGCGTCTAAGATAATGGTATATCTCACATATAATTCTTTCCGACTTACTATAATTCCCGCATCGATGAAAGACTAATTAATCTATTCGTTATATTTAGAATCTAGTAGGGCGCTCCGAAGAGCACTACTCGAGATATCGATAGCCTTATAGTCGGGATGACTAGGTAGAACTTAGTAATTTACCGTTCCGAACCTTTCTTCCCACTGCTTTATTAATTGTTCGAGGTTCTTCATAGAATCTTCATAAGGCGCAGCGATTCTTTTTAATTCTTCTAGATATAAGGCGATTCCTTTCTCGGCTATATATAAGTAGGCGGATATATATCGTCTAGATATATATCTAGTAAGTAAGCTTAATGCGTTAATCATTTTTTTAGCTCCGAATTCGTGATATCGTTATATATTTTTACGGCTAACTAAGGATACATCTCTTCCGTAGTTCGTCTATCTTATATACTTCTAAATCATTAATTACGCGAACACAATAGGGCTTCTAGAATTCGGAATTAGATTCGGTAAGTTATCGGGCGTATCTCTTCCGAGAGAGTATAGTAATGGGACGGCTTCGGAAGAACTAGTAATACGTATTCCTTAGTTTATAAGTTACTATTCGATCTCGATTCCGTAGAAGAGTTCTAAAATTCTCGGCTTCTTTATACTTAGATTATAGCCGGGACTTAGAGCTACGAAGCCTAGACTAGGGGTTATCGTCTGTAATCGCGGTCTCTTTATAACGTCTAAGATATTAATCGAATTATTTCTTATTTAATTTATCTATTCGCGACTCCTAAGAATAAGGCGTTCTTCTCCCGGTTTCGTAAGCTATATTAAGCTTCCCCGTCCTACACTCGTTAAACTAGACCGTATCGAAAGGGCGCTTTACTATAATCGCATAGAAATTAGAGTAATAAGAGTAGACGTAGTAGAGACCGTAGGAATAGAAGTCCGATCGCCTCGGGTAGTCTACGTATTCGGACGTCTTACGGGAGTATTAAAAGAATCGATAAGGCCGGCGAAATTCGTAGTTCGAGGTATAGGGAGATTATTAGTGCTAGAACGAGTGACGGATCGATGAACTCTCGAGCCTAAAACGTTTCTAGTAATTAAATCTTACGTAGTAAGTAGTGTCATTAGCCTAGGTTTTCCTTCGAATATAATTAGATTATCATAGTTTATAGAAAGAACGCCTACCCAGTATAGCCCAGCCGCTTCTATAAATCCGTACCGACTAAGTATCTCTAACTACTTAGGACGGTTACGCTTAGCGATTCGCTCATTATCGTTAGATATTTTATCGTCGAGGACGATCTAAATATTCCCCGTAACTAGATGCGGCGAAGCATTATAGTGTCGATTCTATCGAATTTAGGCTAGACGGGCTATTATTTTATATAAGGCGACTTATAGTAGCCGAAGAGAGGTTACGTTGTACTAGAGTAAGTGTTTCCGAGCGAATTAATACTAATCTAAGAGTGTAATTACATTCTCTCCGTATAGAATAATTAATTTATTAAAGAATTCTACTAACGTCTAAGTAGGAAGCTTTACGAATTCTCCGCGCGGGATGAGAACGCCTCTCTCTCTATACTTATAATTAAAGAGACTCATATTATTTATTCGGCCGTATTTAGAGAGTAGCTTATTACGTATCTCTACGCGACGATTTCGTCTATTATTAAACTCTTTCTTTCTAGCGCATAGACTAGAGCATTTTTAAAACTCTACACGGATATTTAGAAGATCTTTAGTAAGGTCGTAAACTCGTTAGGCCATAAAGTCGCGGATCTCGCCTATTTACCGATATTTTAATTTAAGAGAGCCATAGAAGTCTTTAACCCGATTCGCGTTATTCTAATTTATAGTAGCTATAGCTTCTTTGAGCGTAACTTCTCTAATATAATCTAGATATTTAATAGTGAGAATAGGCTAGTTTTCGATAGTTCCGGCATTAGATACTTAATATCTAGTACCCCTACTAACAGCGATTATAGAAGTAGAATTTAGATAAATCATTAGAAGTCTCGGTAAAAGTGACCTAGGATTTCCGGATATCTTAATGACGTAGTGAATTATTAAGCTGAGAACCCGAGGAGAAAGAAAGAAAAGAAAAAGATGATTCGGTCCGAACTATCGTCGTCGAAATACTGAACTTAATAATGAAGTTATATAAAGATTTCTAGGCTTACGCTTTTAGAATCTTACTTAGAAAGGTAATTTTAAGAGTAAAGAACGAATCGAGAGAGTTTAGAATAATTCGAAATGATATAATTAACGGAGAATTAAGTCGTAGAATCGTAATCGAAAGAAAGGTTAATAGGAAGGTAAGGACTAGATATTTATATCTATCTCTAGTAAAAGTATATATATCCCGGCGTCTCTATAGTAAAACCTCGATATTTTATATTTTAGATTATCTCTCCGAACTAATTTCGTACTAGATTCGATCTTCTAGTGATAGTATCGTCACTAGTAGTGTCACTAGTATATACTTTCCTCGCTATCTTTATGTTGGACACAGCCTTAAGAACCTGCGAAGGACGCACAGGGAAGGAAACTC